>NW_028259134.1:22137500-22483419 GCF_977971745.1 Zootermopsis nevadensis
AATAACCGAGTAGGCTGGAGTTCCGTGGCAGTGCCATAGCTCAGGTGGTTGGTTGCCCGCAGGCTTCTCACCCCCAGATGCCTGGATTTGCACCTACGTCGGTCCATATGGTATTTACGGGGGACAAAGTGGCAATGGGGCAGCTTTCCTCCTAATTCTTCGCCCCCCCACCCGGCGTACAATGGGCCCTTTAAAGGGCCAGTCCCACAGAGATAATTCCACCCCATTGCAACTACCAAAAATGAGTCTCTATAAGACCTATAGCTCAATGTCGCTTAGGCCAGATGCAACTGAGGAAAATCACAGGTAGCCTATCCTACAGATGAGCTCGCGACATCTTTCCGTGGCCGTAGAAAGTACTCACCACTTCCAGGGCCCCAGGTCTCCACAAGGGCGCAGTGCTCTTCGCCAGGGTCGCGGCAACACTCGATTATGTCCTTGCACGTGGTGTCAGGGGTCACAGGGACGTCAGTGACGAGAGGGTCATCGTCGCCGCCGCTCTCCCCGTACACTCGCACGATCATCTGTAACCGGAGGAACGACAGGCATCGGGGTCAATACGTGAAGTGACGAAGGGCAAAGGTAACGCGGAGTTGACCAAGCACCACGCCATGAAGACGTATGGGGGAGTGGAGGTATAATGCCACTTATCTTTACCTAGAGATCACGTTCCGGTCGCTTTACTCTGGGGGAAAATTGATCGCGATATGCATCTGACAGGAGCCTGGGTACAACCCAGGGTGAGAATGAATTGATGGAATCAGAAGGTAATTAAAAAGAAAAAATATGGTCGATAATGAAGCCGACCATTGGCAAAACGTGCACAGAATATTTTATGAAACAACCAGAAAATCAGAGATAAAAGTATATAACGCGAAAAAAAAAAATCAGTCAGTACAGGAAATATTAGTAACACAAATTTCTGACTCCTGATCTGGGTCATAAACAAACGGATCTGTCTTTATATGGACGTAAGCATTTCTGTATAACGTAAATCAGTTGAAAAACGGGTTATTTTGGATTCCGACATAAATACATCCAACAGCATGGGCCTTCACACGTTCATGACCATGAAGCCGTGTAATCTTGTGTAGGTGGTTAACATAATTTGAGTAACCTACCGCCTCCGTCTTCAGGGTGGACTATTCTAACTTCAAGATGGAGGCAAGACTACACGGCGTCTTGACCTAAAAGACCACGACACAAGTTTTACTGTTTCAAGTGTGGAAGACTCTTTATTAGAATATATAAATACAACCTGTATTTTTAATTGGTCGGGGGTGTGGGGTGCGTCCAGGTCGCGAACGGGGACTGCTGTGAAGTACTTCCTCTAGACGGACGGACGGACGGAAGTTGGGAATCACCGTTCGCATTTATATCCAGTGGTTATTTCGACAGTTTTCAGTCGCGCTGGGAGATGAATGGCTCTGTTATTTTGTGTGTGTGTGTATTCGTGTTTGTGAGCGGACGGTTATAAGTGTCATGTATCATATTTCAACTCCGCTCTACGTACCCCCCCCCCCCCCCGCCCCCAGCGAAATCGGCACTAGCGACAAGCTGCATGTTGGAAAGGCCCTAATGTATATCCAGGCAAAGCAAGAAATATATTTATATGAATCCCATATGAATAGAAGCGAATACAAGGCTTATAAATACAAAATTTATCATCTCGAATCACAAGCCAGCGATGGTGACCGAAGAGACATCTCGTGGAATTCCTCAGTTACCGCAATCAAAATAATCGCAAAGTACAAGTTACATTAACCGATACGAGGACGAAATAAGTCGACAACTTTCGAGACCAAATTTAGAGACGAAATTCATTCAGTGGGCCTAGTTTCAGTAGGAATAATGTGCGGACGGACCAACTGTGTCGCAGTGCAGAAACTATGCGCCACGTCTGATAGTACCCAAGATCACAGCCCGGGGACAACTGATTTATGTAACACTATTTGTTTCTCGAGCCACGCGATATGTTTTAAGGATATGTGGCGTGCTGATAGGACTCCGAAGGCGTGATGAACTGTCACTTTCTGCCCTCGAATTCTCTAGCGCCATCTATTTTGTACAGTGACATTTCCACTTCAATTCAAAACGGAGAGCAAGGTCCTGTCAGGATGAGGTTGACGATTTGAGCACAGGAAGTTGGAAGATTTGACAAACCAATCGCGGTCCACAAAGAAAACCCCATTTCTTCAAGAGATCGATCTTAATATTATCCTTCCATCCATGAATAGGCATTCCGATAGACGCTTTCTCTCCAACTTCCCGATTCTTTTACGTGTTTATACTGCGCGTGTTACATGTTCTGCCCATCTTGTGATATCTGACGATATTGGAGTTAGCCTGGTTATGCCTGGTGGCCAAGGCAGCGGAGGGGTGACCTGTAGGGAGAAGCCCTGGTGGACAGGAGGGGGCAAAGCCCCAACGAAAAAACCGAAATGGTGGAGCCCCAGGGGTTAAACAAAATCACGAGTGGGACTAGGCGTGGGGGAAAATACCTGGGGTTGTACCCCCCACGGGAACAGTCCCAGGTAGTAGCTTAGCCCCGTGGGTGGCGAAGCCCCTCGGGGACAGTCCAGACTCTCCTCACACCGGGATGACATAACCTGCCTGTGCACTGTTGTGTAACAGCTGACCCCAGTCACGGAGGCTGCAAAAGAACAGCGACAGACAGACACATGGAAGAGCTCATAAGGTGCTCTTCGCTGACGCTAGGGCGTGAAGAATATTTAACAACAAAATTTTCACGTGATAAATTCATAACTGCCAAAGTCAGCATGTTATCAGTAAAAATAAAAATAAAAAAACCCTGAAATGATTCCCTCTGGGTCTCGCAAATGACACAGGTCAATCTATTTGGTTCTGCCGGCGGCAAAGTATCTTTCATTTTGAAAATTAATGAGCAGCGTTTGTACAGTCACATAATGACGTCACTGCGGACCTTCGATTATTACTAGACTGGCCTATTAATGTGTGAGGCGGGTTCACACCGGCACGGGGGTACGACGGCGCACATATTTTCCGAGAAAATGTCATCAGCGGAAAAGTGTGAAAACCTGGCCTCTCGCAATTACAGAGGGCGTCCTGAGGACGGGGCCCTGAGGCGATCACCTGGACCCAAGAGGGATGAAGTGACACGAGAATGGACGAATCCATATAACAAAAAGGAAATTCATAATTTGTACACTTCACCAAATATGAGCAGGCAGATTAAATAATGGAGAACACGGTGGGCGAGGCACGTAGAGCGCATGGCGGATATCATAAATCCGTACACAATTTTGGTTTGAAACCCTGAAGACGTATGCATACATCCTACGATATTATTAAAAAGGATCTCAGGGAAATAGAGTTGGAGGATGTCAATGATATTCATCTTTATCAGGATACGGACAGATGTAGGGCTTTTGTGAACACGGTAATGAAACTCCAGTTTGGTAAATTAAGGGTAATTTCTAGGCCAGCTCTGCGTACTATCGGTTTATTAAAGACCCAGATGCAAGTATTTATTTCATTAATGATTTGGTATAATGCAGTAGGAACTGACATTTTCACAATTGTGCTTCCGAAGATGGCTGTCTTCCGGGTTGTAGCGACGTGTAGCCTGGTATAAGTTTACCAACATTTCACAGGTACTTGCTGCCTCCATCATCAGGAGGACGAGTAAGTCACTGGCAAATTTATACCAGAGTACACAGCGCTACAACCCATAAGACAGACAACTTCTAATTTAATGCACTTGGGGATGATAATAATACATTTTTAATAATATTAAAAACAGGAGTTAACATTCCGCAGTATTGTGTCCACAGGAAGATACTCGTGATCAAAAATGGAAGAGTTGCTTTACATTCACCGACTGCCCGGAGTCATCCGTTTTCGCGATCCGTGTAATATAAAAATTAATTGCGATAATTACATAACTGATTTATACACATGGCAAGAGGGAGGGGGTTAGAAATATATTACAGCCAACTCAAAATAGATAATGGAGCCCACAAAATACGCTTTCAAACAGCCGCATTTCGTTACATTTGACTGATAAATTTTTCCAGTTCATTTTCCACTCTCTCTGTAAATGTATTATGAACGGCTGAACGCAGGTTAAAACAAACGCGGCTCATACCTTACAGCACGTAGTGCGTGGGACGTAGATGTACGGTCCTAACGACAAAAATGAAGTGCCCGAATTTGGACCTTCGAACTTGCAAAACGTGATCTTCGCACCAACGTCAGTCCCCTACCATTCCGATTGATAAACTAGCAAAACTCAGGAAAATCGTTTAAAATTCGTCAGTAAACCTGATAATTGAGTCAAGATTCGAAGGGAACACCTCTCAAATACAAGGCTGGGTGCCAGCCCCTGCACTGACCTTCTCGACAGGTATACAAAAATATTAGTACCCCCAGATAAGCCACGGTGGTCTAGCGGTTAGAACTCTGGCCTTGTAATCCTGGGGTCTCGGGTTCGATTCCCGGTTATAACTTGTGTTGGGCAAGGCCGTGGTCTAGGCAACGCGGAGTTTTCCTCCGGGGGCTTTCCCGGTTTCTCCGTGGCACTCCATTCACACACAGAAGAAGGCAATGGCAAACCACTTCTGGATCATCTGCCAAGAACGTATATGAACAGGTCCCAGTCCGAGAAAAGGATGGAAGGATCCTGTTCATATGGACCTGTCGTCAGACAGAACACTAAATAATAACTATAGGGCAGTGTTTGCGAAGACAATCGATAACCTAGCAACAAGACAGTTTCCATATGCATGAGGCACTCAATTCAAAGGCCTCTTCATGAAAACGAGAACCTCCCTCAAAACACTGCCTTCTCGACGCCAGACCTGCACTTACAGACATTCCTTTCAGGGCGCCACTACAAGCCTCCAGTGTGGCCAACCTTCTCAGCGCCTTTCATAATTCAACGACAATAAGATGGCTCTGAGTGGGATTTCCGGTTCTCTCAGCAACGAGTACGAACTGCAGTGTCTTCTGGGGTAATTGGGTCCCGTTGTCAGGGAAAAACTGAAAGATGTTTCGGAGGGTCTTACTGTACCCATCATCAGGACGGTAGCCAAACTGCAAGATGGATCCCATGTGGACTTCTGAGGAGGATGTACGTGCTGTTGAATTCATGAAAAACGCGAAGTATTGTCGCAGATTTAAAAATAAAATAATACGATAAAGTAGTCTGTACTGTATTTTGTGACGAAGGCTTTTTTTAAAAACTTACGAGGATTGAGTCAAGGAGAAAAGGCTCTAATATAGCGAGAGGTGAGCTTCATCACGAACCAATGAACAATTTTAAAACATACGAGTTGTCATGGTAACCTTTTATATAAAAAAACTAATAACAATACAAGTGAAGACTGTTTTTTTTTCTTTTCAGAATAACCATCGTGACGTGTTATGTTCAAAACTTAATTTAACTTTTTTTAACAGATACGATCTATTTTAATTACTCACTCACTAAGTTTGAAAATTTAATTTCAAGTCGTTATTTTTCCTACAGTGTCCCGTCAAGTTTCAAATAGCGCATGGTTCCAACAACCTTGCAATTAATTTTGACGTCGGCCACTGAAACACAAGCCTCTTGTTAGCATGCTCAGACCAAGGTCTCTTAGTTATGTTTCCTGATAACATTAATAGCGATCTGTAAAACCTGTAATTTTATTACAAAAATGTGCTTCGATATTTGCACCCCCCCCCCCCAAAAAAAATGTCAGACGACACAAAATTTTAAGCTTTCGCATTGCTTATAATTTTCAGTCCAAAAGAAACAATTGAGTAAAGTCTGTTCCTTCGAAAAGTTGAACACCACCCACAAAGCTGTCCCATAGATCACCGTGAGGTCCCGGATTTGCGCCCAGGGCACTCTATATGGTATTTACGATGGACAAAGTGGCACTGGGACAGGGTTTTCTTCCAGTCCTCCATATCCACATGTGTATCGTCTGTTTATATCCCATTGCAACAAAAACATGCCGAGTCCAGGACAATTACAGCGTCACACTGACTGAACGCGACGAGCGAAAGCATAAACCACTGCCACCTATTGAGCACATACAGAACTACGACTGCAGCCAATGCCGGTCGAGTCCGACCTCAATACTTACTACCAACTAATTACCTACGCTCTGGTAATTAATTTCCCGTCTTTTATGGACCACGAACATTGTTTACCATGCACACAGCCACATGAATCCAATCTATTTTCTGACAATCTATTTTAATATTATCCTACGAGTGTTCTGTTCCCTTCAGACTTCCCGACCACAATTTTGTACGCGTTTCTCAACTCCCCATGCGCCCTACATGCCCAGTTCATCTCATATTTCTAGACTCTATCACATCCTAATAATATTTGGTAAACAATATTAATTATGAATCTCATCATTATGAAATTTTCTCCAGGATCCTGTCACTTCATATCTCTTGGATCCAAATATTCCCCTCAAAACCCCTTTCTCAAACACCCTCAAAGCGTTTTCTCCCCTTAACATAAAATACCAAGATACACACTCATACAAAACAACAGGTAAAGTTATGGTTTTGTATATTTTTTAATATTTACGTATTTTTTTAGACAGCAAAATTTCATGGTCCTGGAAGCTATAAAGTTCTTAAGCAACGTTCAAGCAAGATTTTTCTCCGGCTGGAGGCGTAATCCTTCTCAGGTGTCCAAAGACTTGCATTGCAGTAACCTTGAAGAACATCCACGGCAGTAAAATTTTATACAACCACTCCACTGCCATCTCTCCATTTACGTCCCTGAAGAACGACACGAAAATAAAGAGCGAATTCTCTATGAGAGAGTTAATGAACTCACAAACGAGAGGCCAAAACACCCAAGTTCGCTGACGCGCCATGAACATTCCTGATTCGCATTCGGGAGGTCCTGGATTCAGATCTGCGACAACAGGAAAATCTGCCTGAGGATTTCGTGGTTTTCCCCAGACCCCCCCCCAATTCAAATTCAGGGATAGTATCTCAAATTAGGCCAAGACCGCTTCCTTCCATATCCTTTCAAATTCATTATTCATCCCGTAATTCGACTCTGCGTGGTTTGAGCTACTGACAGTGTCGTTAAATGAACACGTGACGTCACAATTCTGCAAATAAGACTCCAAACGATAAAATTCTTATTTCGAAACACCTTATAAGAACTTGATAAATGAGTTAGAAATAAGATTCGTTGAGAGACGCTTTATTTTAGGGAGGGAACGCAGATAAATTTTCGGGTACGAAGGTTCCCATGCAGTGCCCGCTCGTCTTTCTGGTACAGGTAGGTTGAAGAGACGGTAGAAAAAGTGAGTGATCTACACAAAAACATGTATCTCGGGGCTGACTGGACTGGGAACCTGAAACAGCCTGTGATATTACGTAAACGAAGGTCTCTTAAAAGTGGCAGGTGGTGGCACGAGTTTCGGAACATCCTGTAGCAGATGTGAACGCTCGAAATGAGCCCGCGGCAGGATACTCGTTACGCGATGACATACCTAATTGCTCGCACGCAAGGTGTAACGTTGGGGGGGGTGGGGTGGGGGGTGGGGTGGTGGACACTCCTCCAGCAAAGCCAGCACTTCGTTTTACGCGTTCTTTACAGGAAATGCGCGGATAAAAAGGGAAAACATCACATCTGCCCGCGAGGTGTTTCATTCCTGAACCAACGGACGGATTTCCATCAAATTTAATATCTGGGTGAATTGTATTCTGTTTCCCTCAACCCATGTACTAACTTTTAACTTCACGGATAAAGAAAAACTTAGCTAAATATTTAAATTAAATTAAATAAAATAAAACAAGAGTCGTTCATAAGAACCTGTAAAATACCTGTCGACAGTATTTTTTTTTTAGCTAATCCTACAGTTCCATCTACACTCCACCTCGGAAAGGTCGTTTAAGAATGAAGTCTCATCTGAATTGTGGATTATTTGCACCATATGCCTGTTTTGTATTAACGAGTTAGATACGAAAAACAAAGGAGAAGCAGATTACGGAATGAGATATTTGACAGAGGCTGGATTTGGCTGAAATTAGACAAGGAACAGAAACAATGCAAGGTTGGAATTTGTGCCAGAACTATTAAAAAGGGGAAGTTTCATCCAACAGACAGAAGAAAGCCTTCAGAAGTGTACTGATGCGAAAATCGGAAAGGAAATGCTAAAGTATCTTTCGTTTGTATGAACCTTAAACACCGCTACCAAATCTCACGGACTCAGTGGCGGCTACAAGGTGAACGCTTAATGGGGATGTCACGTGCCTGGCCATGCTTTCTTACACAAAACGGACGTACAGCGAATAAGTCAGTGATTGAGCAATGAATATGAATATTTCATATCCTAAAGCAATCGACGGATTTGGGTCAAATTTCGTATGAGAAATTATACTACATATTGTCGGGCGAATTTAATTTTCGTGTGACATAATCAAAAGGTTAAGAACTGTGTACATTTTATTAAAAATAAAAAAATAACCATCGTAAATGCCCCCCAAAACATCTGCGTCTTCTACCTGAAATGTTTTTTTCAATACGTGCTTCAAATATCTAACAAAATTAACCTCATATAGGAGCGCGTTTCCTGACAAGCTGGTCTGCAAATTCCAACCCCTCCCCCTCCCACCTCTTTAAGGAACCCAGAAGGTTTATAAACTTGTTCAAAAACAGTCCGCCATTGGTACCCATCCTAAGCCAGATAAACCCTTTCACCCCGTTATCCGAATATCAACTTTAATATTATCCCTCCATCTACGTCTTCCGAGTAGTGTTTTCCCTTCAGGGCATCCGACAAATAACTGTCACGTACGCCATGCATGCTACATGCCCCACACATCTCATTCTCCTTGATTTTATCATCATAATAGTATTATGGTGAGCATTGAGAGACGAACCAAGGACTCAAAAACAAAAAATCGGAGACTGACGTGCTGTGATAAACACGTTTCTGATCGTGAAGTGGGAAGAAGCTCCCTCCCCCCCTCCGGGTGCACTCAAACAGCTGAGCAGGGCACTTCCAGACGCGTGATCTATCAGTTTCCATGGCATTTGGATCTGAAAATTGCTAACAGCAAAGACTCATAGTTCCTGGACGTAAAACAAAAGAAATCAGAGATCCGCGCGGAATGGAAATAAGTTGTAACTACACGCTCTCCCTACGTCTACGTAGCGTGGTGCTCAGAAGGTCTTTACAAGCCACCTGCTGTGAAAATAGTAAAATAACGGACTTAAGATGGACTGGGTATGTAGCATGAATGGGTGAGATAAGAAATACAGAATTTTAATGATGAAACCTGTTTTAAAACAGCGATTTAGAAACCCGGAGAAAGGAAAGATAAAATGTACACACACAAAACCATTACATACGTCAGCATTGTGAATATATCTTTCTGGGACACCTGTATTAGAGTCCAATGGCGGTCTTGCGAGATAATTTACATGACGAAATTAAAGTTGCCAACAATATTATCAAAATGCAGCTTACAAAAATTTCGGACTGGACTGAGCTGACTCAGAGTAGGGTCCAACGCCTGGGATTTTGTCACCACGGTAACGAACCTTCAGCTGTCACATAATCAGAATGTTTCTCGAAGAGTTATACAACTGTAAACGTTCTGTTGCACCTGTCAGAAGAAATCTGCCCGTCACATGACCAGCGATGCTAGCCTTCGCGGTCTAATGAGAGATTCGTTTTATTTTGAAGCGACCTTCCTCATTATTTATTTTCACTAGAGGAGAGGGGGGGGTGGAGGTAACAGGAGTGACGTCACGGCAGGTGGAATTAAAAGTTCCAAGGTCGTCGCGAAATTGAAATGTCACGTGTGTCCCCCCCCCCCCCCCCCCCCCCCCCAGTTGGTTTTCTGGCAAAGCATGCTTCTCGATTCGAGATCCCACAAATCTGTACGGGACACTCTCATTAATTCTCCTTTCTGAAAAAAAAAAAATTAAAAAATATATAACCTTTGTTTTCTGTACAGTTTAAACAACTAATCTATTCAAAATCCTACAAGACTGACGATAATATTAGGACCCCCCCAAAAAAGCCTTTGAAAAATCAAATTGTTATCATTATTACCGTCATCATCACAATCATCAAAGATGTCAAACAGCTAAAGTTGTCTCTGATATGAAGATGGATGTTTTCTGGGACAGAACTGATAATGGAGGCAGTAGGTACCACCGAAACGTCGATCAGCTTCTACGAGAACACACGGAGCAACACCCACAAGACGTCCATCTTCATACTCTCCTTGTAGGAAGAAAATATGTTCCTAGATACCAAAATTCGTACCAATACAAAACAACAGGTAAAACTGAAGTTCTGTAGATTTCAATAATCACGCTTTTAGACAGAAAACGAAAAGACAAAAGATTCTCTCCATCGAAGATTACTGTCTTCTGGGATGTTAAACCGTGCAGTCTCGTAGAAACTGACCGACGTTTCAGAGGTGCTTACTGCATGCATGAACAGGGCGATAATGCATTCAATGATCACCTCTGAAACGTCGGTAAGTTTCTACGACGCTGCACGTCACAACATCCAAGATGTCTTCATACTATTCGCCGTGAGAACCTGAAATCTCACCACTCCCTCCTCCTTATGCGCAACAAATGACAGAAACCCATTAACGTGTGCGCAGTTCTCCCCTGTTTCTAAAGAATAAACTCGGGATCCGAACCCAGGGCTGCACCAACACACACATGACAATACGCTCTGGCAACACAGTACTTAGGTACTTGACGCGATTAGGGGGAAATCACAAAACTGCCGATAAATCGATTAAAATTATATCGCCCCGTTTTAATTTGCGATTTAATCTGATCAAATGACAGAGAGTCCTCTACAGCAGAATCAATAAATATTCAGCACATAATTACATTTAAGCTACTTCTTCGTTCTCTACACCAAATAAAGTAAGTGAACGCATGACAAAGAGGTCATGTCAATATACTAAATCCACGAAACCATTTAACCTATTTCAAATTAATTTTAAATTGGGATAAAATAAATTTCTAGCGGAATTCAATATCGTTTGACATCCTGCTTAAAAATTTTTGACTTGTCAGAGTAGATTTTGGCCTCGAGACCGACTTTACTGAAATTTGTCACGGTTTCTCTCAGTTACCTTGACAGGTAGATTTTTTTTACCAACTACAGAATCATATTTATTTTAAAACCATTCGCTCTCATCAAAGTTACTGAGAAAGTATCATTAAGTAAGGGATCCGAAAGGAGTGACGATTTGTTGGTCCGTGTTTACATCCCTTTTTAACTTCCAGACCCGTTGGCATAATTTCTAGAAACCCGCAATGAAGAGGATCACCCTCGCGCTATAAATCATCACCTTCAAAAATAGGAACATGGCGGCTGAGCGTGAATGCGAAACAAAAGGCGATTCAAAAGACGTGGACTTCAAAGAACTACACGGACCGCTTTCGTCTGACTTTGCAAATAAACTCTAGTTCAAAATGATCAACAAACGCACATCTGCAGAACTGTCGAAGCAGTTAATAAGAAAATAAAAATCTGTAAAATATAAAAAGACACAGTAGCTACCCACAATTCATAGCTGCCCTCCAATCTCATACGGATTTTCATACTAAACCTCTGCAGCATCATTAAACAACCAATCTATACAATTTAATAAAACTCCTTCGACAAGTTTCCAATAAATCTCCATTAAGAGCTTACGTTACTAGGATCACGCTCTGGAGAAAATTATACAGGATGTTCTTAATATGAATAAATAAAAAATAACCACACGGGCGTTAAACTGCATGCAGACACACGACAAGAATCCAGTCATTTTACTGACAATAATCACAATCTTAAATTGAGTTTAATGATGGTCCAGACTGATAAGCTTTTCACTAGACGTACAGGTCTAATCATTATGCATAAATTGGAGGAAATGAACTGAAGAAATTACCTGTCCTTTAAATTAAATTCTAGTTTATAAGCTTCTAATTTCATTTGTTCCTTGCTACAATGACAATGTTTTATAACAACGACACTTCAGTAGAGTAACAATTCAACGAAAGGCCGACAGATTCGTTCTCAACAATTCTCGGTTTATCTTTTACGAAAATTCCATCATCTGACGGCATTTAGCCTAAAGAGTTGACTAAACGCTGTTAAAGACACTCCAAGAAGCAGTCAAACGTCTATTTCAACTGAAAGCAATAGAAATTGCGCCTTGAGACGCTCTCGCAGCAACACGCTACACTTCAAGGTCACTATAGCAACAAGTCTTAAGAACTTTTTATTTTAATTTTCGCGAGTAGTTTTATTTGAGGTCCTAACGACTCTTACTGCGACACAGCCGAACTGCGTCGAACTTTCCAGCCTGCGATGACGTCACAACAAACACTCGACGCGTATTTTGTCCGTGGATGTCGCTTCTGAAACGTCTGTTGAGGCCGTAAAACAACAGGGGCACGTGATATCTGATGTTCTCACAACCGACAAAGACGTCGACGTTGGTCGTCTTGCGTTGTAACGCCGCCCTGACTTCTAGGCATATACCGACGTTTCGGAGTAAACATGCTCTGGATATGTTCACCAATATTAAAGCTGTCCAAGCTTAATCAGATACTCGGAGTTTTTGGCACGTACGAAGGATATAAGAACGTACACCTGAATGAAAAACACCAAACCTGGGACCTTGCGAATACGAAACGTCGGCGATGTTACTGTGGGAAGTGGAGCGAGAACGTACAAGTTCGAAATCGATAAAAAAAAAAAAGTTTCAAAATTATTTCCGAATTGAAATGTCTAACTATTTATGTTTTGAGACCTCAAAGAGGCTTAAATGCAATGTTTCTTCTTCTAATTTTAAAAGTGCTGCTACCATTATGCAGCTTTTGGACGCGCTTATAATATGGGTAACACATAGAAGGACAGATGCAAAACGAATACGGAATAAAATACGAAATATGACAGAGGAACACGAAGGATATAATAAAGATAGACAAGGGCTGATTAAATAGATAATTCCCCGCTAAATTTCAACGGGTCTTCGGACGCTCGTTTGCTTAGTGAAGTATAAATATAGCTTCTTGTGCTCTTTTACATGGGCGAGGCTGCTTATAGGGTACTAGAACATGGCGATCTGTAGCATGTGCGGGCGTTTTCCAATTAGCTGATGCGGAAAGAGGTCGATGGGAGGATAAAACACCAAACTCTGAAAAGAAGTCAAATTAAGAATTTCTGGTCACAGTCACGACGCTGCGTCCTTCTGTTGCCACTTTAATGGAGTGTTTTTATCAAAAACTGAGACTAGATTTTTCGCATCCCTAAAATTTTACCTTCCATCAATTGCCCTCCTCAGAGATTAAATCGAAAATTCCAGAGTAGAAGTATCTGCGATAAATTAATCTGACTCCGTATTTTTTTAATAATATCATAACCTGGACTTTTCATTAGGGCCAATTAAAACTTTAACCATTTCTTAAAAAAAAAAAAGACTCCTCACACCAAAAATGTATCTAGGCTAGACAAGAACAAATACGTCTCATTACGATCTACGACTTTTACGTAAAACATTTTTCGATCAAATGTGTTTGAAGAAAGATTAAAATAATTTAGTCTTTTTATTTAATATGGCATGGACTCCACCTTTCCAAACTCTTTACCTGTGGCACATCCTCCAAACTACGTAACACACGTAGTTGAAACAGCGAGGTCAAACAACCTAAAACCGGTTATAATACGCAGTGAGATCTGTCTGATAAAGTTTGCAGCAATAATTCAACAACTTCAAGGTTAATGCGGTGTACAAAACAACATCTCATTAAATTTATAGCAATTTCTTTGGACCACTGAGCCCAGAGGGGGGTCTGAAGGGGTTAAGAGCCGATGGGGTCCACCCGCCCGTTAATCAACAGATTTCGATTTCTGGCCCGCATCCAGTCGAAGAAACTGGCATAATATTCTGAAACATCTCTTTAAGCACGCCTACTTATTCGGGTAATTAAGAACGATAATTAACCATTTTAAGCCTAATACCTCGAAGACACAAACTCGCGACTTCAAAATTAATGGGTCCATTACGTGTACAG
This sequence comes from Zootermopsis nevadensis, assembly GCF_977971745.1. NCBI lineage: Eukaryota > Metazoa > Arthropoda > Insecta > Blattodea > Termopsidae > Zootermopsis > Zootermopsis nevadensis. The sequence continues at coordinate 22,151,557 of NW_028259134.1, forward strand.
TAGCCTCACACCCCCATGTGGGCCCCAAGAATGCCCCTGGGGGTATTACAACGACTCTGAGAGCTTCTAAAAGGAAATGCAAACATTTGAACATCGAGTACGCAACGTGTCAGAGAACGCTGTGCGAAAACACGCGAACATCGCGAAAGCGTGCGTGTATCCACAGCTGGATCAAAATTCTGTATGAAGGCAAATTATTTTAATATCATACCTACATATGAGATGCAAATTTTGAAGAAAGTCATTCTAAAGGAAACGTGACCAACCCCGTGAAGTACAGTCCTTACTGAAGCGAAATAAATACTAAAGTAGCCGTGGTTTCACAAAACCCTGAAACCGGCACCCTATCCCGAGCCAGACGAATCCAATCCACACCCTCCATCCCTACTTACCTAAGATCCATTTCCCAGACGCGCGGGATATAAGTCCTTTACGCACTAAGCATAAATACTGATATTCTTGTAAAAGCGGTATCCTAGCAACAAGGATGGTGTCTGGAAAGGACATAAAACATCCAGTGGAGAAATTTCCCCAAAGTATCAAGCAGGGGTTGGAGTTTTAAGGGCCTTCCTCAACAGTCCCTTTACGATCCCTCGGGATATAAAACGACATTTGATGATGCTCAGATGTTCATAACCTTTCCTTCACTACATCACTGCGTGACGGCATTCCTGGGAACAGGGGAGAAGTCTGATCTTATTGTACACAAATATTTAAGCACTTTCATGTAAAATATTAGGCTAGGATCAACGAACGGCCCTACCTCAAACTTAAGAGCAACGTCGCCTGGAATGTCAAATAACTGCCCATGTTGGCTGCTTGAAAGGCCCGCTCACGTCTTCACGTACCGGATGCCCACAAAGTTAGTTAACGCTACAGCGTAATCAATACGCAACGCTCCGACAACGAGCGCGGCAGAAATATTATGTTAATTAGACTGTGCCCACCTGGCGAATTGGAAGCATTTCGCTCGCTGATTGCGATCAGACATTCAGATGTTTATATATCCACGTTCTATGAGCAGCATAAGTTTGTACAACAGCTAAAGGATCGCTGATGTCGGATTTATATTCTCCGCGGTACGGAAAACTCACTTTCATTTCGAAACTTGCTTTTAACTGAATTTTTAAAGTTTTCAAGGCCATTTTAATGTGATGACTTTGGGTTGTCAGCCGTGTCGGTTGAGCTGGATTGTTATCTCTGCCTGCAATAATGAATATCTTAAACAATGCTTACTTCGTCAACAATGAAGAGTACAACTGTCGGTGTGTCGTTCTGAAACCATTGTTGTTCGCGTCTTAATGCCATTTCATTAAGCACAGGTCATAAAGGAAACAAATTCAATGTGGAGGACAGAAAGACAATGGCGAGACGGAGACCCGAGAGACGCCCATCCTTCAGCAAGTCCCTTGGATAACTTCATGGTGAAATCAGTCACCAGTCTCGCTCCACCCCCCCCCCCCCCAAAAAAAACCCTATTTGAATAACGTTTGGTATAAGGTGCAAAACAACCCCTCAAGTTATCAGTTCAAAAACCACTTTAAACCTTCGAAGCTCGAAGTTCTTTGAAATAATATTTAAGAATCCAGTCCGTACCGCAAAGAAAACACTACACTTCACCATTGCAAAGATCAACTGGTTAACCTTGTTTAAGTAAATAATACGACTAAAACGCTAATTAACCTTTGGAGTCGAAGCTCTTTGAAATGAAACTTACGAATTCAGTCCGTACCGCGAAGAAAACACTACACTTCACCATTGCAAAGATCAACTGGTTAACGATGTTTAAGTAAATAATACGACTAAAACGCTAATTAACCTTTGGAGCCGAAGCTTTTTCAAATGATACTTAAGAATTCAGTCCGTACCGCGAAGAAAACACAACACTTTACCATTACAAAGATCAACTGGTTAACGATGTTTAAGGAAATAATACGACTAAAACGCTAATTAACCTTTGGAGCCGAAGCTTTTTCAAATGATACTTAAGAATTCAGTCCGTACCGCGAAGAAAACACTACACTTCACCATTGCAAAGATCAACTGGTTAACCTTGTTTAAGGAAATAATACGACTAAAACGCTAATTAACCTTTGGAGCCGAAGCTCTTTCAAATGAAACTTAAGAATTCAGTCCGTACCGCGAAGAAAACACTACACTTCACGATTACAAAGATCAACTGGTTAACGCCGTTTAAGGATATAATCGCTGTTTATTCTGAGAATCACATTAATTAAATAAATAAATACACTCAGTCGGAAAAATACAAAGTTGGTAAATGTTAAATCGCGTGGTACATATAATTACCACTGTTCTTTAAGGGGTTAAAAGCACACCTTATAAATCATCATTCACGTCATCCTAAAATTCAATGTTTTTTTAACCAGTGTCGTTGAAGGGCGGACGTTAACATCTTTACCGGTTACTTCGTCGCTATGGAGCCGAGTTCTCTTGGCATTGTGGATGGGTGCAGTGTACCACAAACCTCTGTTTTCCTAAGACACACGCGATCACTCACAAGCCACGGTGTTGGTTCCAACGCCCCCCTTTATCGGCTACTCTTGGTCCGACTTGTCCAAAACGTCCAAACCACAACCGGCGAGAAAAAGCCGTCGGCTCAGAGACAACCAACCGGAGATTTCTGGTTCTCACGAAGGTGTCCGTCTTCCGGGATGCTACTCCGCCTAATCTGGCAGAAACGGACGTTTCGGGAGTACCTTCCGCTTCCATCATCAGAGCGAAAGACACCTTGAACTGCAAGTCTTGATCGCGGGCCACACCAGAACACCTTCACGCCACCCTGTACTGTTAAACCCTCAACACCCCCCCCCCCTCCCCAATGCCTTGAGCAACGAACATCCTCTCATCCAACCGCCAGTTCGCTCCACTGCGCATGCACCATTTTCTACTAAGCGCCTTCATTCTTATTACCAGAAGCCTGGATTAAACTGTTTGAATAAGCGGCCGGAAAGCCGTGGCTGACCTCGTCCCCCCCCCCCCTCAAACCCGGAGTGCGCAAGGGTACGTTCTCCTTTACAGGGCAGGTAAGGGGTGTACAAAACATGCAGCGTCTGTTATAACACAAACGTCATTCAAACACTGCCATGCTTTTCTTCTGGGTTGTAACGCAGTATAGACTCGTGGGTAGATACCAACGTTTCGGAGAAACATACTGCTTCCATCTTCAGGACTGATACAAGGCGTCAGGGTGTCATCACTCAGATGGTAGGATAACATTAAGCTCGATCTTGAGGAAACAGGGTTGGAAGGGCGTTTGACTGGTTCAGGGGCCGTTGGCAAGGTTTTGTGAAGACGGCACTGGACATTCGGGGTCCCATAAAAGGCGGGAATCTATTGACTTCGTGAGAGAATATCAGCTTTTCGACAAGGACTCGGCTCCATGCAGCAAGATAGCAGACTTTTTACTCTAAAACGTGGTTTCTGTAGAATTTAAAACGAAAGGTTAAGCTGATCTATCAGCAAAAGTAAAGCCAGTGCATTTGAGGTTCGAAAAATAGGGAAGAACACATTAAAACGTATGTGTACTCCACTCTACTCCACTCTCTGACAATAAGGAAAGAAGGCAAGGTAACGTACACCTCCGAAATTAATCGTATTCGATAAGAAGTTAAGTTTTCCAGGATTGCCAACATGTTCGATTTACAAATCGGTCTCACGATCTGGCACAGGGTGGCGTGGCATCCGTGTGTATCCCTGGAGCCACAGGGACTATCATATTATTGTATGCAAATCAAATTAGATTCTTCCGGTCCATTACCACACGGATATTACTGAGTCCCCTTCAACTTCCTACAGGCCTTACACTTTTCATATCCACCTCTCCCCACTTCTATTATCATAGAACTCTTTTTATTTCATAATACTCTTTGAAAAAGAATTGGCTTTCATTCTCAAATAGACTTCCGTATTATGTTCATAAATACCCCGGTAAAGCCTTTTTAAAACACTCTTATCGTTCTTAGAAACTTAAAATCTGAGCCAAACGTCGTAATGGAACATTTCCATCTACTCAGTCCATCTGTAATCGAATTCCTCCGCCCCTCTCCCCCTAAAAATCTTTTTTGAGCGTTTCTATCTTCAATTTTTGAACCACGAAAATAGCAAACAAATAGCAGCAAACGATACTGTGGTTTTACGAAACGCCCAAGCTGAATTACAACTCAGTTCACATCTTCATGTACATTTGATCTAAATTCAGTTACAATGAATACACTCATACAAACCCTTACTCATTACTAATTGGCCAACATTTACGACCGAAATTTTAATGCATTTCTCGTTTCTAATCACTCACGGCCTGTTACGTGTTCCATCCGTGTCGACCTACTCTGATTAATCTCCATAACAACATTTAGCAAAAGAGCAGAAATCAATGCTTTCTTCTAAAACACATTCAATCTGTGTTCTTCCTTCAAGATGAAGCCAAAGTTTAATCCCCATACAAAACAAGGTGTAAAAATATCCTATATTTTATCCATAAGGCATTCAGACAGAGAACGGGTTTCGATTTCATAAATAAATAAAAATCCTCTGTTTACAGTTGGCACACCGTACAAAATTTCCAAAGAGAAACTCTTCAAATAGTCCCACATGCCAGATATGTTACCGCTAAAATAACCTGCTCTGTGATATGTCGAGGATACAGTTTTAATGCGGTGATACAGGTTCAACAAATATCATGATTTGTAATACGGACAGACTGACAGGTGAAAAACACTGCGAATTCCAACAACATCGAAGCATTCCTCGCCCCTTCTAACGCTAGCAAAACGCATTGCATGCACTTCCTTTGTCCAGAAAATTTTTCACCCACGGGGCACGAAGCCGTGTCAATGGGATGATTAATTGATCGTGTGTTATTTAACGATGTACGAGAATGTGAGGGCACACAGTGACACAATTACATTAACACTGCTGGCAATCAACGAGGAATGTAACCTACAATAATTTCATACAATTACGCTTTGAAGGAAATGAACAGGCCAGCCACGTTACGTGTTGACATCTATTGGAGAGAGAATCAATTTTTCTCCAATCGATTGTGTTTATTCGTTACGATACTGGGGCAGGCAAATAAAGAAATGCGAGATTATGACAAATTTAACCCTTTGAAGTCAAAGCTCGCCTAAATATTATTTAAGAATTCGGTCCGTACCGCGAAGAAAACACTACACTTCACCATTACAAGGATCAGCTGGTTAACCTTGTTTAAGGAAATAATACGACTAAAACGCTAATTAACCTTTGGAGCCGAAGAGAGAGAGAGAGAGAGAGAGAGAGAAGAGAGAAAGTGGGGGGGGAGTAGCGATAGGCACTACTGTAATAAATGGGGGAGGGGTATAAAGTTGGTTGTGGGCTACGAAGGTTCCCAGGCAGTGCCCGCTCGTCCTTCTGGTATGAATAAGTTTAGTGAGGACAAGGGATTTAGGAGACAGGATGGGGTAAGAAATAGGGGGGGGAGTTGATTCGGGTCTTAGCGTTAATTTTGAATTTTGATATTGGCCTTGGGGGTGGCGTTAGGAATAATTTACGTTAATTTTGGGGGGGCTACTATAGAGCGGAATTTTGATATTACTCTGAGAGGGCTGCATGGGAGGCATGCAGAGCCGAAGCTCTTTCAAATGAAACTTACGAATTCAGTCCGTACCGCGAAGAAAACACAGCACCTCACCATTACAAAGATCAACTGGTTAACCTTGTTTAAGGAAATAATACGACTGAAACGCTAATTAACCTTTGGAGCCGAAGCTTTTTCAAATGAAACTTAAGAATTCAGTCCGTACCGCGAAGAAAACACTACACTTCACCATTACAAAGATCAACTGGTTAACGCTGTTTAAGGAAATAAGACGTCAAAGAACGCTAATTAAGACCCTGAAGCCGAACCTCGCGTAAATAATACGTAAGAATTCGGTCCGTACCGCAAAGAAAACACAGCACTTCACCATTACAAAGTTCAACAGGTTAACGCTGTTCAAGGAAATAATCTCTATTTATTCTGAGAATCACACGTAATACATGAATGCAAAATGAAGAGTTATTGATTGCTGAAGCAGGTGGGACATATAATTACCGCTGCGATATAACTGGTTAAGGCATCACATTATGTTGTGTATGACAATGCAGGCTACTTACAGGCACCATTTGTGGTACCGCTGATATGGCTTAAGCTCATCTGCTTCAGAAGATGTTGTTTTGTTCCAGACAAGAAGGCAGTTTTGGTACCAAGGGCTGTTACTCCGTCGGCCTACAACATTGAAAAACCGTTTTTATGTAACACAAATTAGAAAAAAAAAATAAAAATGGCTGTCATCTGGGTTGTATCGCCCTGATAATGGAGGCAGCAAGGAACTCTGAAACGTCGGCAAACTTCTATCAGACTACCCCGACGACAGCCATCTTCGTACTCATCACCGAGGGAACCTCAAATCCGACTACTCGATGATGTGCATTTCTTTAGGTCATTTGTGTAGAATCTGTTTTGTAATATAATATCCTATGTCCGTCACACTTGACTTGAATGATGCGGGAGAAATTAGATTTCTGACGGTGGCGACTCTGGTAGCAGGAAAGGGCAATGGTGGGGTCTGGTGGAGTATAAGTTTGGAGGGAGTCTGGGTTCAAGAGGTCGGTTCTGTATCGGTGCGGTTTGGCAAAATATTAACTTCCTGTATTCAAGTCTCTTTCGGAAATACCAGGTGTCGGACGAAAACCCAGCTGCCTAAACTGACGTTTCGGCAGCTTTTTATTCATTGCCCACAAAAATCACACCACGAACTCTCATGATTCTACATCCATTATATCACATGTAGGCTATCATTAAATGTCACATAACCTCGTCAACTGATACAGCGCTACAAGATCAGCGAAATAATAAAGGAAAATTAAAATAAGTGTCAACGACATTCACAGAATTTTACTGCCAAGTTGAACTCCTTTCCAGTTAGTGTCTGCCTCACTAGCATTCTCAACGTGTATCCTCTGCACGATGGATTAATTACCGGCTGTAATTATTATCAAAAGATCGGTCCCGTTACTACAAGGTGCCCTAAACGGAATTCTGTGAACTCAGCTGTAACCATCGGACCATGATGATGGAATCAAATGACAACCACAACGTAACAAGTTCTACTGCTGAGACAGCTCAGGCAAACATTTTCAAAGCAGTGGTGAGACCGGGTTTAATTCCTTATGCCTCATACAGAGCTTCAAGTAACATCCACTCTCAAATCAGCAAAAAAACTACAGCAATCCAAGAAGTTGATCACACAGCCAGTTCAGTTAAAATTAACAACCATCGCATCGCGTATCGATTCTGATCCTTTCGCTAGAATCTGATTTCATGTCTTTAACAAAATCCACCACAGCAACAAGGGTGATTATGGTACCCTGGAGATTCCCATTAAAATCACTTCGACACGCAGAAATGCAAATGATCTTCATGTAAAGTGTCCGTCATCGAAGTCCAATTGTAACAAAAATTGCTTTGTGTCCACAAATATTAAATTCCACGATACCAAATTTAATTAAAATCCGTTCAAACGTTATCGAATTGTTTGACGTGCTACATGGATATGAAAGCAAGTAATAAACGAGGTAAACATCTGAGGAAGGGTTGTGGTGATATATGACGAACAGATATGCTGTTGGAACCGTTCTGAGTCCGTGGTATCTCCGCGTGGAGCGTAAGCACGGAGCACCGAGACATGACGCGCCTAGGTCACGAGGTAAGAAACACACACACACACACACACACTCGACGTGTCTACGTGCCGAAGAAACAGTCGATGATAAACGAACAGACTGTTTACCTTGACAACACGACTTTCATTAACTCAAACGAAGCAATTTTGTTCGGCCACTCGTCTCAGGACTACAGAATATTGTGTTCACGGAGTATAGACGTTTTTCCGTGTGATTCTGTAAGGACCATGCGTTTCCCTCACCATCTGGCCAAGGAAACTCGAAAAAGATTTAAAACAAGAAAAAATTCTGAATAGACAAGGCGAATTTCTCCTGCATGTTGTGTATCGCGTACCACGCCATGGGGAGTGTCGGAGGTATAGCTCCACGCCTTCGTAACCTCGGCACTAGACGGAGGTGAGTGTTGAGCTTCACGCTCCGGCAGATTTAGACTCAGAGAAAGGTGACCTGTGATGATAATGATGAAAGCAGATGAGAGATTTCATTGATCTTGCTTTGAAGATCAAGGAAGGATTAATATATTTTCTCATGCAAAATGTCAAGGAACACACAGAAGGACAATTAATAAATAAATCAGTAACAGTGAACTCTTTCCCTGTTCTATGTAAAATAAATTAACCAGACGTGCGATAGAACAGAATCCATAAGATTTCGGGTTGGCTGTCTTCTGGGTTGTTGAGATGTGATGATAGAGGACGCAGGCATCTCTGAAACGTCAGGTAATCTTGTCAGATTACACGGCGCATTACCCATGTTCTCAATATCTTAAGAATACTGTATGAACGCATATAAGAGTAGAATGTCAGTCCAGATTACCGAAAATGCTGAACGAATTTTGATGAAAATTGGTACTGGGAAGTCTAAATTAAAATTTGCTGCCCGGAATTAATTTATGTTCGTATCTGCTCCGAAGAGATGTGCTAACCAGCATCCGACAATGCGAGTTTTATAACAGATATACTCCTAAAATAAAATAATATATTTACGCTGAGAATCTCACTGTAAAGTGATTTAATTCAATTAACAAAACATAAAAATAATTTACCGGGGGTCGAATCTCCACAAAATTTAAATGAGTTAAGATCCTACACAGTGAGAATCTACCCAGTTTTCCTCAGATGCGTACACGTGGTTTTACGTTTTCATCGTCAGTGACTTACAAGCCGCCACTGGGACACACCTTACAAAGCTGTTTGTATTTAAATGTGATAAACGCCATCCCAAATAGAACTGTGATGATAATGACGGGCGTGTCGAGGTCAGGGTGAATACGGAGCCGTCGATTCGGGTAACTCGACATACGACGCGCTTCTGACGTTCAATATATTTCATTACAATCAGACAAAACGAACAGAGAACCAGGGTTAGGCCAAACGTTGGACTGTTCAGCGTTTCGTAATCCGTGGATCTCAGTTCATATACCCGCAATTCTGTGATTTTTTTTTTGTAATGCCCTGAAGGCAAATACTCGGTCAGAACCTTGCCTCAACAGGGTATAACCGCTTCCTTCCAAATCCTCGCCAATTCATCAACCATAAAATGATAACCGCCACGGTGGTCTAGCGGTTAGAACGCTGGGGGTCTCGGGTTCGATTCCCGGCGGTGCCCGAATTTATAACTTGTGTTGGGCAAGGCCGTGGTCTAGGCAACACGGAGTTTTCCTCCGTGGCATCCCAACAATTACTCCATTCACACACAGAAGAAGGCAATGGCAAACCACTTCTGGATCATCTGCCAAGAACGTATATGAACAGGTCCCAGTCCGAGAAAAGGATGGAAGGATCCTGTTCATATGGACCTGTCGTCAGACAGAACACTAAATAAATAAAATAAAATGATCTCTTACAGTGCGTCGTTACTTTAACAACGCTCGCATCAACAGGAGAGGTGACGTTACACCTAACGAGAAAGCACGTCTACTGGAAAACTCCGGATCAGCTCCGGTTCTACAGAACGGCAGTGAACCCTGTTCTGACTTCCTGGCCAAAACGTCTGGTGTCGACACTCGACCCTCTCTTTGTGGTACACAATTCTATTTCCCTCTTTCCCTGACCTTGATAAAGAGTATTATGTTTTGCGATTTCAGAGATAATCTCTAATGTACAATGCAGGTGTAAAAGTTTACATTAAATTACATTTTTTTAATCACCGTGTCCATAATTGTTTTGAGGACGTACAATTTAATTTAAATTTTAACTTTTAGCGTGTATTTATTTTGTCGTATTTTATTAAAATCTGAGAGAAATACTGAAAATAAATATTTCCCGTTCAAACAATTACAGTAAGCAGGAAGATAAAACATGTCCCTAGTAAAAGTTGTAGATCGTAACACGACGTACACGCAGAACGAGACAAAAACCCTTTCCCTTTAACAGTGGTTTCGGCGCTGAGGGCCTCGGCACGAATTGTCACAGCTATTTCCGTTCAGAGTGCAGCCGCGTGTAATTCCTGCCCCACACATGAATCGCACAGCCATAGAAGTGTACACACGTGGGCGCGGTATGACGAGGTCCCCGGCATCTGTACCAAACAGTGGGGGGTGTCCACAACAGCCGTTCCCGACACACGTCACAGAAGAGAAAAAAAAATCAAAAACATCCCTTGTCAACAACCAGAAATAACCAACTCCAACGACTGTTCTTTCAAAACGTGACGTAATCAAGATCTTCCATGACCTTGATCTAAATTAAACCAGTCCACACTCTCTTTATTTTAGGTACATTTTAATATTATCCTCGTATCAACGCCTATGTCTTCCAAGCGCTCTACTTCCTTCAGGTTTCCGATCAAAATTTTGTATCATTTCTCACCTTCCCTATGCGCGCCACATTCCCAGCCAATCTCATCCTCCTTCATAATGATCATCCTAATAACACGTGACAAAGAGTAAAATAAATGGGGCTCTTCGCTGTACAATCTTCCCTACCATCTTGTTACATCATCCCTCTTGGGTCCAAATATTCTCCTAAACACCCTGTTCTAAAACACCCTCACTACAGACACCAAAATGTCCGCTTAAAAAAAAAAGACATGATTGGGCGGAAATCGTCACGACTTCATACTGCACTGCATCAACGAATGTCTGGAGAGGCTGAGGAAAACCATGATAAACTCATCACGATAGCCAGCCTCCCGGTCGAAAACAGTTCGGCACCCCGTGGCTGGCATTAGAACCAAAAACTATACGCCCCCATATTCTGATCAACCAACGGACCACAATCTGTAACGGCGGAAGTGTTTGCCTTTGAAGAATCCCGACAAACACAAACACGAGGTCTTAAGTCTTACTTTGTACACTCGCGAGACGCTAATTAATTTATTAACTTACTAGATACGTTAGGTAACTAACTCAGAGAACTAGGTCACTGTTAAATTGTCTTTTGGCGATAATAAAACCACAAGTTGGTTCAACTTCCTTATTGAGGTGAAAGGCGAATATATACCTTATGTACTGGGCCCCCTTGTCGAGCTAGTCTCAAAGTTGGACCTGTCCTGAAGACGAATCGGGGGGGGGGGGGCGGAATTATTGTTTTGATGACACCCTGACGACGGATAGAGTTAAAAACCGTGTCGAAACAACGTCAGAAACCTTCAAACTTCAGTAACTGGTCCAGTGGCTTGTAATTTAATTCGACAGCGGACTGAAATAGCTCAGGTAATTATTCCAGGTTACACGATTCCACTTACACCAAGCTACAATGAGGCCATCTGGCCTTTTCTTATTAGATCCGAAACAATTCTCCCATTTTTAAAACAAGAGTATCTTTGGAACACGCGGTATACAGCAAAAAAATTTAATTTTGGAGTGAAATTATTCTTCAATTTAAACCATGCAACCTCCAGCCTATATTCCCTTTTACAATGGTTCTAAAACCATTTTCTGTGTATGTTTTATACAAGGTCACATGTGGGACACTCGGTATAGCCCAAGTAGCGATTTCTGCTGATGCAACTGGAACCAGGCAGCACCAAGGTCTTGCGTTCAACATTTTCTTTTCTTTTCTTTTTTTTATTCATAAGCCTCAGTTCTTTTTATGAATATTTTCAATGCCCACCTTGTTCAAGTTTTGGCGGAGAACATACATGTGATAGCATTCGCACTGCGCATGACGGACTTTGCAGTTCAAATCTCCGCAACACATTTATTTAACGACACTCCTTCTCCAGTATATCTCATGCTGTGTCGTGGCTTTCCTCAGCCTCTCTATACTAATACTCGGGTACTGTAAAATAATCAGACTACCAGCGTGTCCTTCCACATCCTTTAAAATTCATTACTCATTTACAATCATACCACATTGAAATCGTCGTTAAATAAATATCAGATAAATAAACTACACTGACTTGTCGTTTAATGACTGTTAAGAGTAACGAATTTGAACATTAACGCATCTGGAATATTATTCTTCTTCTTACAAAATTTTCTCTCGTATCTGGAGCACAGGGGCCTCGTTTTAGGAGGTTTCCTTGGCCTATTTAGACATTTGGCAGGACTCCTTGGACGAGTGATCAGCCCGTCGCGAGGCCTCTACCTGTAGGACACAACAATACAGAAACACGCGGACAAACCCATGCCTTGAGTGGGATTCGAACCCAAACCACCGTCGTGGTGTACAAGAGAACAACCCCGGCCTCACACAGCGCGGCCACTGTGACCGGCTGTCTCAAATTTTAATAACCCTTTGTGGAACAAGTAGGTACTAATCATTTTCACTAGAAAGATAACATCCCCAAGTCGAGCCTCAGATCAGCAGGGCATCAACTTAAGAGTCAGTGACGAACAACTTCTTTTACATTCAATGTCTTTTTTTCTTATTTGTAATGGGTTTGTGTGTATCTTTTAATTATTACTGCCAGCTTCAAAGAACTTACTGTCCATCAGAAGGAATGCATATTTATTATACACCGTGTACCAAGATGTAGGCACATTCACTGAATGAAATAAAGACCCTTTTTTTTTCTCCTGTGTTCTTCCCAGAACTTACATCCAACTTAACATATCCTACATGATACAACACGTTGAGCTGGCGGCCTTCGATGGAATGATTCTCATGCCAGATTGAAACACGATTGGTCCATGAGCACAAAATTTACTGACATGCCCATAACAGCCCCCACTCCCCCTCCAAAACATTCTTGTTTTATAAAACAGCTCCCTTACAATTTCACGAGACCTGTGAATAAAAAACTATGCTCTTTTTCTGATACTGACTTACACCTGTTATACCCTAAACAGCCGAAGGAGATTTATCGCAGTGATTCTGCTCGTGGTAACTGTGACGCGTATGGGAATTCCTCGTGAGAAGTATCTCTGTGGGAATCAAACCCTCGATCTTAAGTCTCAAGGTCATGGCCTTCAAGAAGGTCGGGAGGACACTGAAGTAACTCATTATAGAAGATGATGACGTACACAGTCTAAAACCTGATTTTGTTCACTCTTCAAGAAGCCTTGGTTTCAATGCGCGCGCAAACTTCGAGGGAGTACCATAAAGCCCACCTCAATTCAAAATAGGATCGCGCTGAAGGTATCTCAGGTTATTTGACGACATCTGGGCGAGTAGGAACAGAGACTTGGTAAAGATATTGAAGGATGGTATCGTGACCTGTTTTAAGGTACATCAAGGAACGTTCATGGAGAGAGTGACAAAACCACGAAGAATTATCTTCTGGTGTGCTGACCAATCAAAAAATCGACTTTCGAAATCTACTCAAACAATCAAGCAACCAATTATGTAGTATCCTACTGTCTTATTCCGTCGATCAGTTTGTGTAACAAACGCCATGTCGTTGTTCACGCGTCGGAATGCAGAAAGCTGTTTCCATGGAAACCGACAATTCTTCAGACTGCAAACGGAATCTCCATGACAACGACGAGCTTTCTGGCCAGACTGTACCTGCACTCTACACGATTCTGGGTCAGGAGAGATGCACTTTCACTTTCTCATCTCGAGACAAACAGCGATTCCTTCGTTCGGTAGCAAATACCTGTTTCTTGATCGTTTTTCTTTTTATAAATCTATACGGCGGTCAGCAAGACAATGACACCACAGCATACAGAAATATTTGGGGGGAAAACCCATTCAGTATAGAATAACACAAAACATATGTTCAAATGTAGATTAGGTCTTTATGAACGGGTGTAGAATTCATTAGAAATGTCGTTAGATGGGATTAAACAAAGTGCAAAATAAGAAAGGGACTGTCTCTAACCCTTTCAATGACACGTACGTGATATCTCGCTCAGAACCATTGGTCATTCCGTCGTTACGAGAGGGACTTCATCACTTAACCCTCGACTGTAAATCTGAACACAAGAGAAACAAATGAATACCTAAGTTACCATAGAAACATATAAAAGCTAACAGAGTAAGAATTTTTTAAACGAAAAAAAAATATGACTGCAGAGAAATCTTGGGATAAACTCACAAGACCATTCATTTCAGGATCAAACGTGAGGTTCAGAGGAACCAATTTTTTGAGCAGTCACAGAGGAATGTCACACATTCGGACCGCGCGCTCGCCAGAACAAACTAAACATTTCGGTTCTTCAGCCAAGGAGGAAGGAAGTGACGTATGGAAGTTCAATTACCAGACGGCAATCAGAACTCACCTCATCTGTTAACCGTTAAGAATTCCTCCATTAAATTTATATATATATATATAAAAAAAATCAATTTTCGAATCACACCCTACGGCTTTTATCTATTTTCACTGTGGCTAAAACAATCAAAACGTGGTTCTGTATTAATTTTCTGTCGATTAAAACATATTTGAATTCTCTTCTTTAAGTTCTTGGGAAAATTTAAAATTTTTAAAAATCCCATTTTCGTACCTTACATGAAAGAAGTTTCAGGAGTTAAAACGAGAAGCTGAGAATAGGGAAAACTGGAGAGCTCTTTTTGGGCAGAACAAGGGACCTGTCGTAAGACAGAACACTGAATAATAATAATAATAATAAATAATAATAATAATTCGAAGAGGAAAACGTAACGAAAAATGTACAACTTTTACCCGAAACGATTTTTTCGATATGTGAATATTTAAAAGGAAAAATGACATTCGACTCTAGGCAGACTCTGAAACAGGATTACATCTGAAACAATAGAATATTCGTCTGGCCAAATGAGGTACTCAAAATGGCAGAACCCGCGACGTTTCAAGTTTTCGACTTGGTTCGAATTTAGACTGTTATCTTGAGCGTCATGATTACACGTGGTCATGTAAATGGTTACTAAAATTTCAAAAACTGAAGATGGGTGCGATATTTTACTACGAAACGTTACTAACCACATCACGTCACAAGCGATACGTCTCTGGAAGACAACTCCTCTCGTTTCCCTGACTGAACCGTTACCACGCATATAAAATCTGCCTCATCTCGTTTCAAAAGCGCCATCTTCTGTTTCTGATCTATGTTCACGTTGTGTTTGAACCTGCCTTAGGAAAACAAAATTTGGGGGCCCTGCAGAATTAATTTCAGGGCTTAATCTCGTACATGACCTGTCATTTAGAGGTCGCAGCCCACAGGTTCTTCGACCAGGGACCACACAAGCCAGGGATATCATATTTAAATTAATCTTAAAACATCAAACTCTTATTAATTACGCGGTAGGCAAACACAAATTTCCCTGACATGCAGTCACTCAGCTGAAAAAGAAATTTCCCGCATCTAGTGCAACCTGAAGTTACATAATCGTGTTTTTTTTTTAAAAAAAAAAAAAAAAAGGTTGCCAATGGGGCCCCCTCCCAAGACATCTGAATCCATTTCACATTCACAGAGCGCATTCTATAAGCTCTCATTTTATCCACTTCATGCAAAGAACGCACAACAAAGGGGATGGGTCTGCGGATCAAGGATACGCAGAGGTCAAGTTAAACCACTGCACTGCCAAGAGCAGATCTGAAGCGCTCCTTACGGAAAACGGAATCGAATATTCTCTCCGGGAAGCACATTAACGATTCTGTACCAATCACGCAAGTTCTTGGCCTACACCGCCAAACAAGATCCTCGTCTGTCACCAAAAGCTTCGGTAGCGCATGTCGGCAAACTGTAGAAGACGCAGCGTTTAAGAAAGAAACCAGAAAAGCAAACAAAATTTTTGTCGGGAAACCTCATTGGAAAAATGTGATATTGGAAATCTTATCGAAGATGTAATAATAAAGTTCATCTTGGAGAAAGAGAGTGTGAGGATAAGAACACGATTCAGATGGCTTAGGATCCAAGGAGATTTTGTCAACATGGTAATGAATTCTGCAGTTCCATAAATGTAGTTACCTCAAGAAAAATGTTCGTTCGCGCATATTTGCCTGGGGCGAACTGAATAAAAGTAGGAAAGGTGAAAATCTCTGAACAAATTTAAATAAAATTCGCCCATTTTCACATCTACCAAATAAAGTTGTAACTTCTAAGCTCTGAATAAAAGAACTGGATATAAGCGGTTTTATATGTATAAAAAGGATTTTACTTTCACTCACAAAAGTTCTGATGAATGTCAGAAATGTTTTAGGCTACTGTGCTGTGGAGTCGGAGACTGAAACAATTTTAGGTGGGGTCGGAGTCGGTAAAAATGTACCGACACCGACCTCGATATAAAATCTTAAGAACAATTTGTATATCGTGCGAGCCACGTGGTGTGGGAATAATTCTTTGTAACTTTGGCTCCAAGAGTACAAACCGTCTACAAATCAACCGATTTCTGCAATAAACATTAGACGTATATTTAAATATGGGTTAAAGTAGGATGATGATTCACGTGGTGGTGATGAAATCTCTTATGGTGTCGTTTACCATTTGAGTAGGTTTACCATTATTAATACATATTGAGCTCTTATGAAGGAGTTGGGGTCGGAGTCGAGGTCGGAGTCGGAGATTTTGGTACCGACTCCACAGCCATGTGCAGGATGTTTTTAATTTGGTCCATTCGGGGGAAAAAAAAAACATCGACCAAAGACAAGTTCTGAGAGTTGCCTCGGAAAGAAACATACAGACAAATATTTGGCGAACAGCTTAGCTGGGCGTGTCCTCATCACAGATGGGTTAAAAGACATTCTCCAATCTTTCAGATTATCGATCTGCTCCGAAAATATTGAAAGCGCACGATATTGGAAGGAAATGCAGTCACGCAAACGACCATGTCCATCTGATGACGTCGGTATTCTGGGCCGTGAAGCCCTGTTGTCCTGTAGTTGGACACCAACGCCAGTTTGGCCCTGAAGACAGAGGCAATATATTACCCCGAAAGGTATCTTCCTACAAATTCACAAGACGCCAACAACAACAACAACAACAACCTCTTTGACGTAGTAAAAACCTCACACGTCCGCGTGTGTTTCACAAGTTATTCCTAAATCTACCGAGATAAGTAGTTTGGGACAAAAGGACTAGAAGGTAGATAAAGATAACACAAGGTGCTCAAGAACTCAAAAACGGAAAACACGTCGGTAAAAAAAGGCGTTTGAGCACCAAACCTCGGCAAAGCACAATTGCTTTGAACACGCCGTAAAAGTTTCCCTCTTGGCCGGGAATGTTTCAGTTTATTTGAAATCTCGTAAATCATTAAAATGGCCAACCAGATGGTCTCCCGACCAGAAGAACCGAAACCACATCGACGAAATTCCTCCATGGAATGTTAATTAAAGCTTTTAAAATATTTACATCCCTTGTCGTTGGACACTTGATGAGCTGTCAGAATGGACGGACGGGGTTCGATGTTTGGCAGGGATCTTTTAATTATTTTCTCTACAACGTCATTTCATATGGCGAGATGAGCATATACGCAGTGTGGTTTTTCACATCACCAAATGCCACAGAATTAAAATAAGTCAGATATTCAAAACAAATTCTTAGTCGCTACTCAAACAACTGTCAGTTTTTTTTTTATTAAACTCCGACCCAAAGTTCCGATTCTAAACACACATTTAATTTCCCTCGTTCTCACATGTGACAGTGGTCTTAAAAGAAGTTTATTCACAAATGAAATGACAAAATTACGAAATCTGTACTAAAAATAAATAACGGGCCGTAAAGTTGTGGTAATAACAAAGCCACAAACTACTTCTAAAAAAGGTCAATGCGTTACATTCCCAGGACTTGTATGAAAATAAACCATAAACTTGGTCTCTACTTTAACGATGTCGTAAAATCAGAATCTGTTCCGACCGTGACGTAATCTGTCGTCTACGCTTGCCTGATTCTATCTTTTGACAAACACAGGAATCTCTCACCAATGGCGAGGTTTATTAAGCTCCTAAAACAATACCGCGTTCGACAAGACCAAGGACTTACGGAAAACCGGGAGTTGTCTTTCACATTCTTCGTCTTTATTACGCCGTCTCCTTTACACGAGGTTGGCGACATATTATGAACAGGATCCTTCCATCCTTTTCTCGGACTGGGACCTGTTCATATACGTTCTTGGCAGATGATCCAGAAGTGGTTTGCCATTGCCTTCTTCTGTGTGTGAGTGGAGTAATTGTTGGGATGCCACGGAGGAAAACTCCGTGTTGCCTAGACCACGGCCTTGCCCAACACAAGTTATAAATCCGGGCACCCCAGGTAATCTAACCCGAGACCCCAGGATTACAAGGCCAGCGTTCTAACCGCTAGACCACCTCATCTTATTATTATTTAGTGTTCTGTCTGACGACAGGTCCATATGAACAGGATCCTTCCATCCTTTTCTCGGACTGGGACCTGTTCATATACGTTCTTGGCAGATGATCCAGAAGTGGTTTGCCATTGCCTTCTTCTGTGTGTGAATGGAGTAATTGTTGGGATGCCACGGAGGAAAACTCCGCGTTGCCTAGACCACGGCCTTGCTCAACACAAGTTATAAATTCGGGCACCGCCGGTAATCGAACCCGAGACCCCAGGATTACAAGGCCAGCGTTCTAACCGCTAGACCACCTCATCTTATTATTATTTAGTGTTCTGTCTGACGACAGGTCCATATGAACAGGATCCTTCCATCCTTTTCTCGGACTGGGACCTGTTCATATACGTTCTTGGCAGATGATCCAGAAGTGGTTTGCCATTGCCTTCTTCTGTGTGTGAATGGAGTAATTGTTGGGATGCCACGGAGGAAAACTCCGTGTTGCCTAGACCACGGCCTTGCCCAACACAAGTTATAAATTCGAACCCGAGACCCCAGGATTACAAGGCCAGCGTTCTAACCGCTAGACCACCTCATCTTATTATTATTTAGTGTTCTGTCTGACGACAGGTCCATATGAACAGGATCCTTCCATCCTTTTCTCGGACTGGGACCTGTTCATATACGTTCTTGGCAGATGATCCAGAAGTGGTTTGCCATTGCCTTCTTCTGTGTGTGTGTGAATGGAGTAACTGTTGGGATGCCACGGAGGAAAACTCCGTGTTGCCTAGACCACGGCCTTGCCCAACACAAGTTATAAATTCGAACCCGAGACCCCAGGATTACAAGGCCAGCGTTCTAACCGCTAGACCACCTCATCTTATTATTATTTAGTGTTCTGTCTGACGACAGGTCCATATGAACAGGATCCTTCCATCCTTTTCTCGGACTGGGACCTGTTCATATACGTTCTTGGCAGATGATCCAGAAGTGGTTTGCCATTGCCTTCTTCTGTGTGTGTGTGAATGGAGTAACTGTTGGGATGCCACGGAGGAAAACTCCGTGTTGCCTAGACCACGGCCTTGCCCAACACAAGTTATAAATTCGGGCACCGCCGGGAATCGAACCCGAGACCCCAGGATTACAAGGCCAGCGTCTTTCACATTACTGAACACAAAAAATAAATATTGAAATAAAAATAGATGAGGTAGATTTAAAACACAGATGAGTGTCACAAAAAATCACTTCATCTGGAAGCCAGAAAACAGGTTTCAGATGCAATTACAGCCCTGTCACCAACAACTGCGTATCTCTCGTTCCCGAGTGTGTACAAATTAAAACCGCGGATACATGAAACCAAATGCCGCGGTTACCAAGTGACCGCAGTCATCGTAACAAACCTTTGGGGTCCTACAGACAGGCGTGGCGACAGAACAACGATCCTCTTTCTACACAGCAGATTAAGGCAACGGTAACGCTATCGACTTGTACTCGAGAGATGTCAACTTCGAGATTCGGTTGGATTATTCGGTTTCCTGGTGAGGAATACAACATACAAATAGGCCACGGACATCAATTTTAAAATCCTTGCCTAGTACTTATCAATGATATTACAATTTTACCTAATGGACGTCATACGACCTCTGTAGTTGAAACAGCGTCGCTGAAAAATAAAAATTAATGTAGGATGCAAGTACACCCCCCCCCAAAAAAAAAATGTCAGATGCGTGAGAAAACTGTTTCAAGACAGTCTTCCCAGACAATATGACGTCCCGACGACATATCTCACAGGATCGGCAACTTGTCGTACACATGCGTACTGCGTGTAATCTGAAGGAATTTGTGCTGGGAGGCATAAAATTATTCTTTCTGAGACTAGAGAATCACATGTCTTCACTCTTCAAAGCCCAGTGGTAACTATACGTAACTAAAGCTCTAACAGTCAAAATATTTACCATAAATTCCAGTCTGTATTTGTTCACGCAAGAACCACTCAAGCTGATAACCCCAGAAGCTGGAAACCATTTTCACATAAAATGTACGATTTTAAATCACTTGTAGAGAATCATTCCAATGTTAAGAGCTTATTGATAGGACGGTCTACAGCAGTGGTCTTCAACCTGGGGTACGCTACCCCCGGGGGTACCCGAAGACATCGTGGGGGGTACGTGAAATTTAAAAAAATATATATTATTTTATGATAAACACTGAATAATCAGTAACGTAATTTATTTAATTTATTTTAGATGTAGATTATATACTATGTATAACTTGAATTATACACCAACGACTTTGGGGGGTTAAAAGTTGAAGAGAAATTATATCGGGGGGTACGCGAAGACATCTTAGGGGGTACGTGAAATTTAAAAAAATATATATTATTTTATGATAAACACTGAATAATCAGTGATGTAATTTATTTTATATGTAGATTATATACTATGTATAACTTGAATTATACACCAACAACTTTGGGGGTACAAAGTTGAAGAGAAATTATATCTGGGGGGTACGCGAAGACATCTTAGGGGGTACGTGAAATTTAAAAAAATATATATTATTTTATGATAAACACTGAATAATCAGTGATGTAATTTATTTTATATGTAGATTATATACTATGTATAACTTGAATTATACACCAACAACTTTGGGGGTACAAAGTTGAAGAGAAATTATATCTGGGAGTACGCGAAGACATCTTAGGGGGTACGTGAAATTTAAAAAAAATATATATTATTTTATGATAAACACTGAATAATCAGTGATGTAATTTATTTTATATGTAGATTATATACTATGTATAACTTGAATTATACACCAACAACTTTGGGGGTACAAAGTTGAAGAGAAATTATATCTGGGGGGTACGCGAAGACATCTTAGGGGGTACGTGAAATTTAAAAAAATATATTATTTTATGATAAACACTGAATAATCAGTAATGTAATTTATTTAATTGATTTTAGATGTAGATTATATACTATGTATAACTTGAATTATACACCAACAACTTTGGGGGTACAAAGTTGAAGAGAAATTATATCTGGGGGTACGCGAACAAAAAAGGTTGAATACCACTGCTCTAGAACATCGTAAAATAGCAAACACAGGAACAAGCCTATGAGACATAGTAAGAAGCCAGACATTCGGACCAGAATCTTACACGGTTCGTCACTAAATTGGATCAAATGTCACTATGGAAGCCTTAGAACCACGCATAAACCGACTTTAGCAGCAGTGTCCAAAGTCCGCCACGTTAGACAAGGTTACTTCTGGCACAGAACGGAAGAATGAACCAGACATTTTCCTGGACGCCTGATCTGCAGGCAAGAAACGTCATTTGGAAAGAAATCCACTTTTATTTTCGATTTAAAAACGACCTATGTTATTATGACAAAAACACTGTCCCGTTGCTTATGGTAATGACGCTGCCTCAACTATTAACGTTACATAGCAACAAATAAGATATTATAAATGAATAGGGAGACATGTGGAAGGAAACGGTCATGATACAGTCCTTTAAAGCAAAGTGGTAACTGTATGTACCACCTTTTATAACAACCAGCACTGGAATTCTGAATTATTCTTATGGTACATTCACTGGTTTCGTAAAATTCTCTGAATTAATAGCGGATTATTTCAAAGACCAGTTAATCTTTTAAAAAAAGAGTAAAGACGTCCCGCTACACGCCATATAGGCGCTTGGGGGGGGGATGGCCACGATTTACTCCCGGGAAAGGACCCAGGTACCCACTGGACGGGAGGCTGGGTGGACCCCAGAGGAGGTCTAGACGCAGGGGCTGGAGGAAAAATCCTCAGCCTCCGTCGGGGTCGAACCCCGGTCGTCCAGTGCTCGGTCAGTCACAAAACTGACTAAGCGAGATCGTTACCAGTTTCAAGGTGCTCGCCTGGAGAGACAGTAACACCCTCTGAGTATCCTCACCGAGATTAGAACCTGTTACCTTCAGAATAAGAGAACGAAAGACCCGCCAGCCGCTGGAACACTCAAAGGTACCGAACGCCCAAGAACGCAACTCGATGAAGGCGTCGTTAATAAACATCTGTCTGAGACAGACTGGTGCAGCAGTACGCCATGCCTTCTCGTCACCCCGGAATCAGCGTGTTGGATGATTTAACTCGGACGGAATGCGACTCTCAGCTTCGCAGCACACATCACGTCACGCCAGAGACCAATGACGGAGTCACATCTAAACGTGCGTCAAATGCCTAATTTCACCAGCTCAAAATTCCTTAAGGTTCGCTCTTAGCTCCGTGCTTTACTCCAGTCTGACTTTAATTACATCTCAATGAGTCATTAAGTTTGTTCCCTCCCTTACGACGAAGCCTTAAAAAATCCCTTGTAGAGAATAATGCCGTCACTGCTGCCATCTACATTTCGATTTTTATCGTGGTTTTCAGTCTTTACAAGCCAATTACGGGACAGTGCCTCCAAATAGGCCACGACAGTCTCTTTCTAAATCAGGAGTCGTAAATACGAAGAATTTTCAGAAATTCCACGGCGAAAACAGGTACGTTGACAAATTTCTTGTTTGAAAATTTAATTAATGATTAACATCAAATTGATTCTTTAACTATTGAGTCAAGTCGGGCCACCCCAAAAGTTCGCCTTCAGAGCTCCCTGTCTATCTCAAAGCGTCAAGACGTCACAGACTATTGACTGTTATACCCAAGCATCATTTTCTACAGACATATAAAGACGTGGAGGTATAACTCCACGTATTCGTAACCTCGGAACTAGACGGAGATTAGTCTCATCTAGACGCTCCGGGTCACGTTGCCCCCTAGAAAATACCCTCGCGTAATTCTATGTAATTACATGTTTTTTTTTATATATCTTAATGACAAATCAAACAATTTCAAAATTTAAAACAACTGCTCACATACAAATCAATGCGTCTGCTGTCCTGTAGCTATAAAGTGCGTAGCGAAGTTAATCATGAACACGGCGATGCAATGGCCCGTGTTACCTAACCGACCGGAAATGCCAGATCTAATTACACATGTTGGCATTGCTGGTTTGCACTGGTGTAAGGATATGCTATAGGCAAAGTTATAAACTGTATCGGTCTAAAGCTACGTACTGGTACAAGGCATTATTAACCAATTCGTCTTTGTAATGACGACGAGTCGCGCTTTCTTTGAGGTAGGGATTATTTTCTGGTCGCCATGACAACGTCACATCGTCTATTCCGTTGAAGGTCCTTGTTCGGCCGTCCCATCCGTGTATAAAAAATCGCATCAAAGCGAAACATTCACAAAATGAAAAATCTAAAGGCGAAAGAATTCGAACGCCTTGATTTCATTCTGTCTTCAACTCTTTTACCAATTTCTCTCAGTTCCCGCTCTCTAGTTTATACCTTGTTTGTAACTGGTTTGTATTTGAATTTAAGAAAAGAAAAAAAAAATGCAAATGACTCATAACGGACATAATTCGAAAATATCTTAGGTTTATCAAGTTTTCTGTTATCGATAATTGTCTCGAAACGAAACCTACTCCAAGTCACGATCTGACACGCAATTTTTAAAACGATACTGCACAAATGTTTTCCACCAAATTAACCAGCCATTCGATTCGGATTTTTTTTATTTTAACAACGTTCCTCCGTATCGTAACAGCCAAATAATTGCATGCTGTCTAGTCGTCACTCAGTCAGCCAACTCAACCGAACACAGAAGAAAAAATTCTCTGCGCAAGTTACGAAGAAAAAATATTTTCCTTGTGATTCCCATACCATTTATAATTAAATATAAACTGATAAACGGCGAGTTTAAGTGGCTGACTGAACCACAAGACGATTAAACTGTCACATGTCGAAACGTGAACTTTGGCGCTTAAAAGTTTCCTAAATTCTTTAATGTCCCGCCTTCTTTCAACAATCTATAGCTCTTGATTGCGTATTTATGTGATTATTTCCTTAAACAGCGTTAACCAGTTGATCTTTGTAATGGTGAAGTGTAGTGTTTTCTTCGCGGTACGGACTGAATTCTTAAATATTTTTAGACGCGATCAGTTGATTTTGTAATGGTGAAGCCTTGTGTTTTCTTCGCGGTACGGACTGAATTCTTAAATATTTTTAGACGCGATCAGTTGATTTTGTAATGGTGAAGCCTTGTGTTTTCTTCGCGGTACGGACTGAATTCTTAAATATTTTTAGACGCGATCACTTGATTTTGTAATGGTGAAGCCTTGTGTTTTCTTCGCGGTACGGACTGAATTCTTAAATATTTTTAGACGCGATCAGTTTATTTTGTAATGGTGAAGCCTTGTGTTTTCTTCGCGGTACGGACTGGATTCTTAAATAGCATTTACATGAGCGTCGGCTTCAGACAGGAAACGAACTGACAAGCCTCTTCAATTCGGAAGCAAAACCAGAATGTGTGACTGGATAAAAGCGACCATTCCATCACGACAGATTATACCCGTGGGGAAACACGCACATTTCAGAACACGAGGAAGTGACCCGAAGCATGACGGACGCGAGATCAGACGGACGTGTACAGGCTGCCTAAAAAATGTACGACAGCCATTGGAATCTGTCCCATGGGATATGCAGTGTCCCAGAAACTCCCACTATTCCAATTCTCAGCCTACAGAGACTACTGACAATCCTTTCGTGTGTTTCCTCAGTCTTAAAACAGACCACAGCCGCTTCTCTGCATATGAATTACAGTTCATAATTCGCAAATTATTCTACCATTGGATTCCACATGACCAATCAGGATAAATAAATTGACTCAAGAAATCACGACTGAAATAGGAGTTTTTTGGGGGGTGATAAACCTTCGGAACCCATGAGAACGGGAAATTTCTAGACAGGCCTAAGTAGAACAGCTTTCTCCCACCTAACAGTGGAGTTGGTAATGCTTGGTGACCTGTAAATAAAAATTGAGGAAACAAAGTTGGGAACACTGCAAATAAGGCAGAGTTGTATCAAAAGAGTAGGTTGAAATCTGCGATTCGAATGGACAACGTAGTATTAACTACAAAGCCACAGACCAGATGAGAAGAGACAGGAAGGCAGCTTTCCAAACCGAGACTCAGAAACAGGTTTAAACCTCAACGATCACGAAGATGAAGAAAGAAAGTGCGGTTCTGAAGAATGACGTTGCAACTCTCCTCACCCTTGTTACCGTGACCCACTGTGCTCCAGTTCGGGGCCTTCGAGCGATAAAGAGTCGTACAGAAAGAAATTCCACCCACTTTGTACGAAAACTGTCGTACCTCAACGTGCAAAAGAACGGAACACACTCTGCTTCCGCGAGAATATGATACCATCTCAAACAAACAAATAAATAATCGATGAAAAACAATGAAAATCTTTTAAATGACCCGTTTGTTCTAACTGTACAACATCCGATGATCTGCCGACATGTACCTCATGACCGCAACCAAACAACTGAACTGTGTCCTGGGTCAACCAAATTCACATCCGGAACGAAATTTGTACTCCGGAGATATCTGGTTCGAACCTGTGAAGAATCCGGTGATTCACTTAAGTGTTTTTTTTTTAAAAAAAAAAACAGGGCCCTATCCTGTGAGTCAATTTGAATTCAGTCCATAGCTACAAATTCTATTTCTCCAAGATCCATATTAATATTATCCTCCTTAGATTTATCTTACTCTTGCATTCTACACGTTCGACCTCCATACTCCGACTTGTTACATCTCGTGACTCGCGGAAACCTCCATCAGAAAGGACTTCTTCGACACGTTACTCTCAGTGACATCAGGAAACGTCGATGGGGGGGGGGGGGCTGATGTCTCGGGGATGCGCTGAGTGACCTTGACCCGAATACACGAAGTCACTACCCAACCAACAAGAAAGTACTGAGAGACGCTCTCTTCAATGATATTACCGAGTATAGTTTCAGTCCAGTCCACATTTCATACCGATTCTTGGCTAGAATATCACTTTATGCTGATACAAATCCACTGCACAGCGATCAGAAATAACTTTCCTTTTGTTATTTGAAATATTGAACATTACAAAATGTTCTTTCAAACAGACGCTGGTTTTCCAGAAGCAATGCGATCTTGTTGGTGATTATCAACATTTCGGATTTACCTCAAGATTGAGGCGATAAGTTCCTACGAAACGATACGATCTAACCCCAGTTCTACATGAGTCCACAACCCATAAAATACACTCGACATATTCACATCAGTGAGAACCGAAAAATCTAAACAATGGCAGATCTTAACGAGGTCTACATTTTCCGTCTAGAGAGACGAATAAACGCATTATAAACGTCAGTGCAGCCAACATCCCGGCGCGTATTCGGAACGGCTTCCTCCCGAATGTAAGTCAGAATAGTTTCAGTTCAGTTAACCTTCTACTGAGCTCCTTCCGTTGACTGTACGAGTCTCCACTATCCGGGTACAATCGCGTCGCGAGTTGATACGGTGTCATTAAGGCCACACAGTTCGTTAACTTCTTACGCAAAGCACGAAGGGGTCCCGATATCTGGCTGTTCTTCAACAGCCATTAAACGTTTAACGGAAGTAAAGATTTGCAAATCGATAAATATAACATCGGCCGGGCCAACCTTCGACCCACCTGCCACAACAGGAAACGGCTGCTCGCTGTCAGGATCCGGTCTCGCATTGTTGCTACATTACCGATTGTTATCAGTCTATGGAACTATACTAGCGTGCCCTGAGTTGCCACTCTCGCATTGTTGCAAAGATACCAAGAGTTATCATGCTCTTTGTTGCTAAGAAATCCATTGTTGCCTCCCGGATAGAAGTCGTCTAACTCACACGAAGACTAACTATCCTGTATCATTTTCATGCCTTGTCGTATTAATTGCATGATAAATCGTGGAGTCCGGACATGCTCATTGGAGCATAATATTTAAAGGAATCCCCCGAGGCCTTGACTTGGGGTGGGAACGCAAAGGAAAAAGTCTCAATACAAAGATTTTGTGATAACTAAGACGGTCCTTCGTTTGATAGTTTGTTAATCAGCCGGTCTCTTTAGGCCATGTCAGACATTTCAACAGCCTATTAGCTGCATTTTAGGATGTATCCGACTTCCTGTAAAATACACCGACGCGCAAAATATGGTTCGCGAGTCGCATCATAAGTGGATCATGATTTGAGGTCCTATAAATGCATTCAAGTCTTGCAATTTCACGCAGATAAAGTTTTTTCAAGCCGGGCTCCAGAAATAAACTCTACATCCGCTAGCACTTTCAAAATCCACCCACATAATCACCCAGCATACAAATAATCAACGTTTGGCGTGTTAACTTGTTCAATGCCACGTGAATCCTCGTGCCTTTCCCACACAGGACAGTCGTAGGCTGTTTCCGACAAGGCAGGATCACGCAATAATACCCTATCACGAGAAGCTATCCCGTGAACGGTGAGATGCTACGTAATTTGATGCTGGAAACCACTGACATGATTTCAATGACTTTCAAAGCTCGGCTCCCATGGTTCAACGTGTCTCTTGAGAATGCGATATACGACCAATCCTTTAAGAACTGAATTTCCGAACAGCCACTGAAATACAACACCGCCAATGGACCGCATATTTAATTAATCCACTTCAAATCTTCACAGCCTGTTTCAGCAAGATTAATTTTAACAGCATCGAGGTACAGAACAACGCGGTTTTGTGTCGGTTTTAGTGTTACCAGTTATTTGTTCGAGTTTGTTTATTGATTTAACGACAATGTTCGTATCTCGGAGTAACTGATTTTTGTGATGAAAAAACAGCGTATACGTTATTCAGAATACAGAATGTTAAATCGCAAGACAATGAGAGTGACACTAAATGTTTGAAGTCGAGAGAGATAGGTAAGGATAGCAGAAGAGGAGATTTTTTTCAAAAATAAAATTGGAGGGGGAGAAGTGAGAGACACTTCGATTTCTGGGGAGGGGGGAGAAAGAGAATCTTATAATTAGAAGGTCCCCAGACAGTGTCCGCTCGTCGTTCTGGTAAGGATAACGTAAGAGTGAAGACGATTGGGCGATAATTAGGTACAGTTTGCTAGCAGAAAGGACGGACGCTCGTCTGAATAATATATAAGAATCCAGCCCGTACCGCGAAGAAAACACTACACTTCACCATTGCAAAGATCAACTGGTTAACCTTGTTTAAGGAAATAATACGACTAAAACGCTAATTAACCTTTGGAGCCGAAGCTCTTTCAAATGAAACTTAAGAATCCAGTCCGTACCGCGAAGAAAACACTACACTTCACCATTGCAAAGATCAACTGGTTAACCTTGTTTAAGGAAATAATACGACTAAAACGCTAATTAACCTTTGGAGCCGAAGCTCTTTCAAATGAAACTTAAGAATCCAGTCCGTACCGCGAAGAAAACACTACACTTCACCATTGCAAAGATCAACTGGTTAACCTTGTTTAAGGAAATAATACGACTAAAACGCTAATTAACCTTTGGAGCCAAAGCTCTTTCAAATGAAACTTAAGAATCCAGTCCGTACCGCGAAGAAAACACTACACTTCACCATTGCAAAGATAAACTGGTTAACCTTGTTTAAGGAAATAATACGACTAAAACGCTAATTAACCTTTGGAGCCGAAGCTCTTTCAAATGAAACTTAAGAATCCAGTCCGTACCGCGAAGAAAACACTACACTTCACCATTGCAAAGATCAACTGGTTAACCTTGTTTAAGGAAATAATACGACTAAAACGCTAATTAACCTTTGGAGCCGAAGCTCTTTCAAATGAAACTTAAGAATCCAGTCCGTACCGCGAAGAAAACACTACACTTCACCATTGCAAAGATCAACTGGTTAACCTTGTTTAAGGAAATAATACGACTAAAACGCTAATTAACCTTTGGAGCCAAAGCTCTTTCAAATGAAACTTAAGAATCCAGTCCGTACCGCGAAGAAAACACTACACTTCACCATTGCAAAGATCAACTGGTTAACCTTGTTTAAGGAAATAATACGACTAAAACGCTAATTAACCTTTGGAGCCGAAGCTCTTTCAAATGAAACTTAAGAATCCAGTCCGTACCGCGAAGAAAACACTACACTTCACCATTGCAAAGATCAACTGGTTAACCTTGTTTAAGGAAATAATACGACTAAAACGCTAATTAACCTTTGGAGCCAAAGCTCTTTCAAATGAAACTTAAGAATCCAGTCCGTACCGCGAAGAAAACACTACACTTCACCATTGCAAAGATCAACTGGTTAACCTTGTTTAAGGAAATAATACGACTAAAACGCTAATTAACCTTTGGAGCCAAAGCTCTTTCAAATGAAACTTAAGAATCCAGTCCGTACCGCGAAGAAAACACTACACTTCACCATTGCAAAGATCAACTGGTTAACCTTGTTTAAGGAAATAATACGACTAAAACGCTAATTAACCTTTGGAGCCGAAGCTCTTTCAAATGAAACTTAAGAATCCAGTCCGTACCGCGAAGAAAACACTACACTTCACCATTGCAAAGATCAACTGGTTAACCTTGTTTAAGGAAATAATACGACTAAAACGCTAATTAACCTTTGGAGCCGAAGCTCTTTCAAATGAAACTTAAGAATCCAGTCCGTACCGCGAAGAAAACACTACACTTCACCATTACAAAGATCAACTGCTTAACCTTGTTTAAGGAAATAATACGACTAAAACGCTAATTAACCTTTGGAGCCGAAGCTCTTTCAAATGAAACTTAAGAATTCAGTCCGTACCGCGAAGAAAACACCACACTCCACCATTACAAAGATCAACTGGTTAACGCTGATTAAGGAAATAATCGCTGTTTAGAGTAACAATTATACTAAACACATAAACACAAACTGCCGTGTACCGCATTGTTGAAGGTAGTTCCCGCTAGGTTTCAACGGAGCGATTAATAATGAAATAGCGAATATTTACGTACTTATATATCCCCAGTGCAATATTTCGCACTCCTATCTCCGATGATTCACTGTTTCTATCAATCACACCGAAAGTCGCAGACAATTTTCGCACGACCGCCATGTTACTATTTCATAGCCTGTAAAAAAAAATCCATAATTTTCAGAAGCCTGCATCACAGTTCCCACCTCAGAAGTTTGTGCGTCGATTGTGGAATATTACGAAGTATGAATTTGGCGTGGGTTCCGATTGCATTCCGTTTACGTGCGGACAGACATGATCAGCCCCCAGAGACATGCATTCCTGCGACGAAAAATAAATCATCGTAACATTAAAGTAGAGAACGCCTTGACTCGCTTAAATACACATTCTTACGAACAAAGTTTCATAAAAATTGAGATAAAGACGTGTATAAACAACTACTCCATTTTGTTAAACAAATCGTAGCCCTTGATAACAGCTCCATTCTGATCCTTGAAGCACATGGCATACAAAACACACGTGTTTACTCAGAAGTTATTTATATTGTTGTTTTTCTCAGAAGGCATTGAACATCACTAGCAGTCAGTGAGGGGTAATTTATCCAAAAGGAACGGAGTTTATGAGACCCCCTATGGTCTATGTTCTATCACGAGGCCTAAGGTTATATAAGTCGGTTATTGCGTGCAGGATGACAAAAGAGATATTATTTTTTAGGGTAGTACATCTCTGCGATTACGTAATTTAATTCATGCATAAACAGCCTTATCTATATATACACAAACACGTTCAATGTGCTTCATCAAGAATGTCTATCGAGTGGAACACGGAAATCCAGCCACTGAAGGTACGTACGTGATCCTTGTTTTCTACACAAAAAAGTTGCTCAAAATGTTTTAATACACCTAATTACAGTTGCGAAATTCAAAACCTGTAACAGCAGCACGTGTATTAACACTGAAATACGACCACACTACAAAACTAAGTTTACGCAACAATTGAAAGTCACAGGAGTCGAAACACTCAATTTGTTATTTCAAAATCTGGATTGTTACATACCAATTGTGACTTTCACTACAAAGCTGATTTATTCTCTTCCTAGGGCGCCTTATCCCATACTTAAAAAGGTTTACATTCTGTTATGGCTGGTCAATTTTGAATCTAAACCAACGATTACAAAAAAAAAAAGTATACTTCATACGATCTAAAAACACACATTACGGATTATGTAACAGAAACCACGTACTACCTTACGTTACTCAACGCCATGCTAGGAGTTTTAAGCTGTTTCAACTTCTTTAACAATAGCCCATCTGTGCTTCTAACACACACAGACGTAGCTAATGGCTTACCTTTCTGTGATTTCCCGACGATGCATAATGCTATCCATAACAGAAGCACAACTTAACATCCTTCTAACGTAAAGTTCACCAAACCCACTTTCAAACATAACTCCTTGATTAAACAACATGATAGACACACACTTGAGATACAAGAAGCATGGTCATAATCACTCCCGCAATGATTAACTGCAAAATCTGTACGCATAAGAAACTTTCATTTATCTGACTGCCATGCCACGCACTAGAAAAACCAGGAAAATGAAACGCAATTATTTGCTAAATTTTCACAACGACGTCTCACACGCACACACAAATAAAACCAAGGTGAGAAATAAAATCTTCCGCTAAACTAACAATTCGAAATGGCCTCTCCTGTCAGGGCAAGAACGGCCTAATGGATATAACCCTTCAGGCAACAAAAGTTTCACCATGATAACATATTTCACGCATTTTCAATCGAGAATAATTGAAACGTGTTGCACTATCGATACTGCACGCGCCGAACTCTTTCGAGCAGCAAACAACCAACTTCGCCGGTAAATTGAACCAACAGGGACACGAATCGAAGGAAGACTGACTTTCCCGCGTCCAACGTGCGAAGCTTCAATTCCCCACCGGCCCGTGGCGCTACAGTCACAAGTACAATCCCAAACAAAAATTATCGCTCCTACCGATACGAAGCATCACATGACCAACGCAGGACATCCTGATATCGAAACTAGGAAACTTTGGTGAACCTTAAAGCCCAGAATTTCCGAAAAACCAGAAATTAAGATTATCCTGGCGTCACAAAAATACTTTCGGACCCATAAACTGTATTAAACTTTAAATTTTATGATAATGAGTTTGTTATTTTTAAATTAACTTACGTTTTATGATGTGACTCCGTATGTAAGAATATACCTTCGTTTATGAGAAACACATCGTCTTCATCTTCAGCACAGCCCTGAAGATGGACGTTTCTCCAAAACGTTAATCAATCTTTCCCAGATAATCTTTGATCTCCGCTCCTTCCAGAAATATTCTTTTTATATTCAACTGTCAATTATCAATCTCATTCTACATTATGCTAATTTTTTGTTGGAAACAATTAATATTATGACATAAATAAACCCAAAGCTTCTACTCCACAAACACCAAAACCATCAAATGTACAGGGGACCAGTTCCGTCCTCTTCCTAAATCATAAGATGAATCTTAAAATTGCCAACCTATTTCATGGTCGACCATCCAGTTGGCAGGTATGTAAACCTTTTCCCAACAAACGCTTGCATCCGAGCTACATGCCCAGCCCATTACAACACGACCTGTACAAATCACTAAGCGTCTCGTTTTATTCCGAACCGATCACTTCATGTAGGCGAGTAAGGTTCCGCTATGCAGTGGTTACGAGTTTGAAGTTGAAACATCATCGTTAAATACGCTAAGAATCAATCAATAAACAAAACAAAACTAAATAATTGGATCAGGCACTGCCACATTACTGAAGGGACAAACTTTCAATTTACCTACGATCCACGCTTCAAGTTGCTGAATCCTGGAAGCAATTTTGGCACACCCTTTACCCTCCGTCACGTAAACAAGCACCTGTATTTTGTCCACGGAGTGTCAATTTGTTCCGAAGGATTATCAGAATTAACAAAGATCATCTATGTGATAATCACTTATGTTTTATTTGGGGTACGGTGTGAATATTTAAACAGTATTCAGAACAGCTGTTAAGTAAAATTTTTCAAAATAAAGCAGGGACTGCACTTAGGGTTCGCGTATTTGCATCAGGGAGGTTCTGTGATCAAGCCAAGATTTTTAACAGTAATGAAGTTTAATTAGTCGACATAAAAAGTAGATAAATCTGCCGTCATGTTTAAATATCGATGCCAGGAGGCGTATTGAGGCGTGCAGGTAAAACTCCACGCAGTATAAGCTCGGTATTAAAAGGAAGTACCTGTCTCTTCCCTGGTACCTAACGGGTCCAAGGCTACAATTACCCATAAGCCAGTCTGAACAGAGCGGTGCACAGAAAATCCCTAAGGAATAAACCCATAACCAGTGACATGACAAATTCCAAGGAACAGAGTCCTTGTTCAAAAGAAAAGGATGTGGAAGGAAGCGTTCGTGGCCTAATTTAAGGCAGTATCCCAAAATTTGTCTGCAGGGGTTGGGAAAACGAAAACAAAATAGTCTCCAAGCCTAAAATTTGAACCCAGGACCTCCCAAATAAGAAGTAGGGATAATAACCACTCAACCAAAATATTCAGTGGACTAAGAGTACAACTTTGCATATAATACAGGAGAACAACATTCTCATACTTTTCCAAAAGGCATATAATTCAACGAATACAACTGTTAGAACACGCATGAAAAAACTGTAAAAGAATTATTGCACACATAAAACCCAGTCTTATATATAATTTCTGTACGTCACTCGCTGCTACAACCACCGGATTCTAATTTTGTTACATCACGTTTCATGAACAAGCCGTGATTTCGCGTAAACTCTTCGCGTGCTACTCTGCAGCCAATCAACCAGGCACTCATTTTGTACTACATTCAGAATATTATTGGTTTATTGAGGAAATGGGATCAAGGCTACAGACGTACTTATCAAAATGCAATAAGGTTATTAAAAATGGCCACATGAAGTATGAACAATATGGCAGCTGACGTTTCTTAACCTCACAAAAAACATTTTTGTTGCAAACTCTCGCCATTCATTGGCCAGTACACACGTACCAGCTAAATACACGGTTATTACTAACGAAGTATGTACTTTAAAATCTTGCTTAATAATTTTCGAAGTAACGATTTTAAGAAGACGCGATATAAACAACTCCTAGAAGAGGATTTGATGGTGGAAGCCCTAAATCTGGTCCCGCTAAATATCTGACTCATAACTTGTATTGAATCCTTTTATGAATTTATACATCCCACCCTAACCAACTGAGCTTTGAGGATCTGAAATATCTGTGAAGCCACAGTACCAAGCGTAAAAGATACCTTCGCAAATGTTTGGGAGAAATTCCTGTCATCCGGATGATGCCCGATTTACAAACAGAGCACATAACGAGGTTATTATTGTTTTAGTTAGGTTTTCATTCACATCTGTTAAAAATAAAACTTTAAAAAAGTGTATACTTCATTTTAAATAACCCTGTACTTTTTCTCAAATTCAATATGGGACACATTTAGTTTGATTGTTTTTTTCCAATTTTTCAGCAAGAACAAAATTTATCTTGGCCTACTGAGTCCTTAATGAAACAATAAAATGTAATTATATTCAAAAATAAAAGCACTCGTTTGCCAAGAAATACGCATTTCACTCTCACAAACACAGAACACTTCTAAGAAAACATAAGGCAAAAATCTGCGGTTAGCTAAATGACACTCGGGTATACCGCAGGATTGGAGGAAAAGCTCCATTCATTCTTAACCTCGACAATAACAGAGGCGAGTGGTCAGCTTCTCGTACAAACACAAAGATTCCTCTCTCTCTCTCTGTGCAACAAATTTCTAAAGTTGCTTTTCGTAGCCGCACCTAGAAATTAAGGCTGCCGAAGTGTTTAGCTGAACATTCACCTAGGTCTAGAATACCTACCTCCATCTGCTTCTTATCGCCCTAGAAATCTGACGTCCACTAAATTTTTTATTAAAATACAGCAAAAAGGTCTCATTGCATTCCACAACGTCAGATATCTTAACACGTCGATGTAGGCCATGGGCGGGCAACAATTTTTGGGCGAGGGCAACAGAAAGGATATTTCACGTAACCATAACCAAGAAATCAAGAGTCATAAGCGACGATCAAATTCACTTTTCCTCAGCTGCGTATACAAAAAGTTCTCATGGGCAATTGAAAACACTACAACCAGCGCTTGGGCGCCTGGCGATCCTCGACAGAGGCCACAGAAAGAATGTAACTTGACTATTAACCCACAAGAACACATTCAAATTACATCACGTAGCATTGCCGTAAGAACGAAACCCTAGCATAATTTAAAAAAAGAACTACTACGATGAAGATGACCAAGAAATATGTGAAATAAGACGAACACAACCCCACTTAATGACACCTGCACCTTGTCGTGGTAGTGGGGACGAGTACCTCAGTGACCCCAAGAGCTACTGGTAGGGCCTCCCTAGCCGGATTGGTCGAGGGGGAGAGATCAGACTAAGTCAGGTACCCTGGTCCTCCAGGTCAGGGGTTGGTCGCAAGGCTAACAACCTTGCACCGTAAAAAGGAAGATGTTTCGAGACCTCGATCAAAGCCTCGGACAGACGGACCTAACAGAGGACCGAATGGAAGAGGAGAATACGGACCGGAGAGCCATAGAAGAAGACGTGTTTAAAACAAATTAATGTAAAAGTTGAGAAATAAAGGAACATATAAGAAAGACGAGAGAGATCGAAATGGAAATGACACCAGATACCTTACCCACAATGTGAATTTCCCCAACGTACTCTCACTACAATGCAGATCGGACATGATTACACCTCCTACCAATGGACAAGGGACTTCGAAGAAGAAGATCGGATGATAACATTAAAATGGATCTTGCGGAAGTATAATAATAAGAAGGGGAGTAGATGGAAATAGCTCAGGGTCTTGTTCAATGGTGAGGCCTGACAGAGGTAGTCTCGCACCGCTCGGACTTTACTACGACAAAGTTATTTAAAGAAGGTGGTGATCAGTTGGAGGACGCAGGATGTTTCAGAAATACACGGCACCGCATTAGAGACATAGCCTCTGCACAAAAGCAACAAAAAGTGTATGTGTAAACACGGCCCCTTGGACGCTTCATTTTGTAGCTATGGCCCGTTTGAAAAGTACCAAGTGGTGTTCATCGAGCCATCTGAAATTTACCGTAAACGCTATGGCGTTTAATGACGTAGCACAACTACGACAGAACGTAGCAGAGAGATAGACGCAACTTCATTAATAACACACCTGGATTTTTTTAATGTGCACAAAAATCATCATTGAGACACGCTGCACTGCGTGGAAGCGCGAGGAGAACATTTCAAGCTCTCCGCCCCATCCAGAAAAGTAAACTGTAATATTTAAATGACTGATTTGTACAAAAACACTTTCCTTTTATGGGATTAGAATTTATTTTTATCCCATTCGTTCCGAAATAAAAAGGGCCACACGTCAAAAATGAACCGTCCAAGGACACGTTTACAAAGAATTTTTAATTTTATTTTGTGCATACAACACACTCGTAAACTGACGCCCTGTATTTACAATTTAATGCGGGATCCATACCACAATTCAAGGGAGAAAATCTTGAGTTACCAACATTTACGACATTCTTACCGAGTCAAGGGCGAGGATTAAAAAATAAACAGCTGATCTAAAACACGCAGTTGGTATGAAAGAAAAGTATTTCAATCTGCATCTCCATATCTCACATAATTTGTATTTAAAAATTTTACAAAGTAAATGCTACTTTCAAAATTAGGTAGAATTTTCTGAAAAGTTTGTAGTAAACAGAAAATCATTAACACAGACAAAAATTCTAAAATCTTGGACCCTTCATGGCATTAACATCTGATAATGCTTTTTTACATGACACTGCCAACGTTTAGAGTCAAAAATTACCATTCACCTCTTTCTCCGCTCCCTCTTCTGCTCTAACGAATGAAGTTTTTAGCACAGATAAAATATCTGCGGATGCGTTCTGCATATCTTCGGTGCCATAATCAGTGACCATATCAATTTCGACTCTCCAGCTTTATACAGCGTCTCAAAATGGTTGCGTGATATTCAAAGAAACATTTCAGCTAGGTGAACTGAAACAAACACATACAGAATGATCCAAAAAGATGTATATATACATTTATTAAGGAATATTAACCTTGTGTGTGTACATCTTTTCAGGACACGATCTAATGACGACGTACGTATGGCTTTAATATTTCATCGCTGATGTACTTGTAAATGTAGGCCGAATGAGACAGGTACAGGAATTTGAAGGATACGGAAACCTGCTGCAGTATTTCAATAAATATTGTTGACCTGAGACATCCTGTAAGTCAGTGGTCCCCAACGCGGCGCCCGCCAAGGCTTTTCTTGGGTGCTCGCGTCATTACGGAAAGAGTTTATACTGAATAATGAAGGCCATTCAACCATGAACATTATTAAATCAAAGCGCAGATCTCGACTTACTGATGCCCATCTTGACGATTGTTTTCGAGCAGCAACATCATTGTACACTCCCAATTTTGAAAAACTAACCGATGAAATGCAGCGCCAAACATCACACTAACTTCCCACTTGAATAATAATAATTGCACTTATTAAACTACGTATTTCTGATTGCGCGGTTTCTTGTATCATTAGACGTCGTGTTGTTTTGCGTATTATTCGGTGTCCATATCTTATTTGTCCAGAGAAAAGAAAATTTGGCTTTGTTAATTGGTTGGTGCCCGCCACGATCTCGTAAACTCTCAAATGTGCCCGTAGGCACAAAAAAGGTTGGGGACCACTGCTGTAAGTAATCACTAAATTCTGAGCCCTTTGCTCTGATCTGACAATCCTACCAGTTCAGTAGAAACGTAAACACCCTTTTGTACAATATATGTGCAGTACATGAACCTGTTCACGCCAAGTGACATCATTTTGTAAATCAGGACATGCAGCCATATTAACAAACCTTTGACGTCTCGTGCGAATTGCGGCACTCCGACGCGGCGGTACTCGATCTCTTACTCGCGGTAAGAGAACCCACCGACAAGTCCCGTTTCTTTTTCTCGTCACTCGAATCACCAGTGTCAAAACCCGAATCATCCTGATCACCATTTCCTGGTGACATTATGTCACTAATCTTACTCTTGATGGTGGGCTTCATAAGAGGAAGGCAAAACTCGGTACTTGACAGGTCTGTTTTGCGTGCCGTGTACGAATGGTGGTTGATCGTCTCCAATATGCACTTCATGAGGCTGTCAAAGAAATCTGGATAGCCGTCGTAACCTGTGAAGAAAAACGAAACTCGTGCCATAACCAAATAATATTAGTGGAATGAATATGTTATCTCTGCTGAAAGGAGAAACAAGTTAGCGATGACGGCCGGTCGGAAGGATCTTATTGATAAGAAATCAATTTACGTGGTACTGAGAAATATGAACATTTTGAATCACCTGGATACTCATTGATATCAATGATTCCGTATCGTCCACTGCCATTTTCAATAATTATATCAATTCCCAACAGCGACATCCCAAGCACTTTTCTCAAAGTGTAGACAATTCGCTGTACTTTTGCAGGGTCAGGACGAGGAGTCGACAATGTCATGTCGCTTGGATCCAGAATGCTCAGGCTGGAAGTGGAATCTGCTTTCGAAACATCGTGGCTGTGAAAAAAGATTGCCTCACGATCTGAAACATCAAAGAAACACACATACATGCTTACATTCTTCAGCCATGGCACAATTTCCTGATGAGTATCGCTCGGTCTAAAAAAAAGAAAATATTTCTTATAAGATGTGAGATTCGTACCGCTCGGGTAAAAGTTTTTCAGCGACGGCCGCTCCACGACAAAGTATTCATCTCCTACCATATATATTTTGTACAAGAGAGCGTTGTGATTGATGAAACTTTGCGCGACACATGGCAGATGGCAATCCTTTACACCATTCTCATTGAATATTACTGCCATCTGGAACAATAAAAGTTAAATGTTTCAACATTCTCAACACATTTAATAATAGACTAAATTAACGTTCAAGAAAACTTCGTTACGACATCAGCATGATTATGAACTTATACATAAAATTCAGCAAGAAGTAAGACGCTGTACGTACCTCATGCGCGCTGCTGGAACCATGAGAGACTGATGGTTTACAGACTGCAACAGAAGAGTATTCACATTATGACAAACACGCGTCAAGAAAAACAAAAAAATGTAATCAAAACTGCAACTCTGAAGAAACATAAGCCCCCCCCCCCCCCACACAAAAAAACCTGATACAAGTTTAATTAGTTGCTATCATCACCTTCAATAGCATTGTGGAGGGACTGAGTAAAATAGTAAAAAATATTTATGAGATTTCAGAGTATGAAGATGACCGTCTTCTGGGATGTCGTTCCATTTTGTCTGACAGAAGTTAATAAAAATTTCAGAGGTGCTTGAAGTCCTCGTCATAATCACCCTGATGACGGAGGCACCTCTGAAGCGGTAAACATCTACCAGACTACATGACACATCACAAAAGACAGTCATATTCATAAAAAAATAAAAGTCAGATTAAGACGTAAACTCGTGGCCTCCGACATATGAAAAAACAGTGCTAATGACTAAAATACAATATTCAGTCACTATACAGCCTTTAATGTTCAGGATACAGAATGTCAATTAGTTTTCAGTTACAATATCTTGTACTGATTAATTTTTGTCACAGGACAAATTCGCTCTTCTGTATCTCTCTTGCTTGTGTTTGCGGAAGATATCCTCCTTTATCTCAGAATTTGCCCTATCTTACTAAAACATTTATAAGGTGCTTTAGTAACATCACACGACAAACAGAGTCTGGTGGCAAACGTATCATAAAAAAAAGCCACGACTGATTCACTATTCATCTCCGACACCAAAGTCTGTCCGGCAAAACTGATCTTACTGACGGTCGGTTACTACTGCAATCTGTAACAAACTTTGTAATCAAGGTTGAAATATTCTGTCTCGTGCACTAAAGATCAAGAAAGTACATTCCTAAAAAACCACCTGATCCACCTACAAGTCCACACTGATCTTCTTCTTCTTCTATGGCTCTCCGGTCCGTATTCGGTCCATGGCCTCCTCAATTCTCCTCTTCCGTTTGGTCCGTCTGTCCGAGGCTTTGATCGAGGTTTCAAAACATCTTCCTTTTTACGGTGCAAGGTTGTTAGCCTTGCAACCAACCCTCAACTTGGAGGACCAGGGTACCTGTCTTAGTCTGACCTCTCCCCCTCGACCAATCTGGCTAGGGAGGCCCTACCAGTAGCTCTTGGGGTCACTGAGGTACTCGAGCCCCACCAACCCAGAAAACCCAACACAGTCAAGAAATTTCTGACATTTTATAGAACTCAAAAATTCATTACTGTATTCACAAGAGACTGCATTACAAAATACAAAATGTTTTGGTACATCCATTTTTATGCTCCATCATCGAAACAATTTAGTACCAAGGCAGATATCACAAATTTTATTCACGCAGCAGAAACAGGTTAGAATCTCTCGCACACATGTCAATATAAACATGAACTTACCAAAAGGAAAGTCCACACCGGCCAACCTTAACGTTTCACAGTTTTCTTTGTAATCACTTGACGTCAGTTCGACAAACGAAGGCGTGAAGACACCTGTAAAACGAAACACGCCCCTCGTACCATGCGCAAATGCTGTCGGTGCCGAGTAAAAATAATATTCATCAGTACGTCATGCTACTAAAACCTAGTCAACAGCAATTACCTGCTTCCTCAAGGTCACTGTTGTGTATAATGCTATATGCCTGGTAGCGATCCAAAAGCTTGTGAACATTATCCAGTGGATCGATAATCGATACTTCGGGATGATCTTTAATGTACGACTCGACATTGCACATCATTGCACAGGCCTGTAAAGGACAAAAGATAAGCCACTGATTCCTATACGCAGTATTATCGCAATGGCATCTCACGTTGCGACTTCATCAATACCTTCGCGTCCCCCTTAATTGCCAAAACTATTATGTCCGTCAGCTTGTGCACAATAATTGTGAATGGTCCCTGTTCTTCTAGTGGTCGGCTCAAGTCCAGCTGAAACCCAAAACACATCATCAGCCTTTCAAGAGCAAAGATGATAAATGTGTAAAATATTCATTGCTCGAGCTTTAAAATCTATATATTTTATAACGATGATGCCGGAATTAATTTGTCAACATTTTCCTTTATCATGACTGTGATCTACAAAGAAATATATCCAGAACATGTTTCATTTACCTTAACTAAATCAAATCCATATTTCCTGAAAAGAAGAAAACAAACACACTTAACGACATGGCTACAATCATAAAACAGAAAAATTAACTTGAAATAGTCATTCTTAAAGTTTCTATATGTAAGTCTGTAAAATGCTAAGTAAATTATTGAGATATAAATGACTTCAAAGGGAACAACGGAAAATTTCAACAAAAATGTTTCGTTGATTATCAAGTTCAAGTTATTTAAACAAAAGAGTTAATATCGCTGCATATTCTAATCACAGTTTATATTTTTTTATTCCTGCCTTTATATAACGGACTTACAGAGAATCCTCAGTTTACACAACATCCCATAAAAGAGTGCAAAAATTCAAAATTTTATCCCTGTATGTTTTTTTGTAGCATGAATTCAAATTTTGAAAGATTTGGGTTTTCTTAAATTACACAGTTTCTGAAATATGGTCAAAATTCAGTTATAATTCTGACTTTGGTTAATTTGAAAGCTAACTGAACGCAATTTCAATCGGGGGTAACAAATACCTATGTGAAATATTTTGGCTTCAAGACCATCTAATTCAATTTTTCATCTTGAATTAAAGGAAAAATGTGCTCTTGAAACTACCAGAAAAGTGTACACATATATATGCCTATATCTCTAGTACAATTTTCCAAATTACAAATTCAAAAATCCACTTGAAATGGATAAGAACACAAGACCAAGAAGATTTCACTGAATTTAGTCACCGCAAAAGCCATGGATGACACACAAGCAACCGATTATGTCTTCATTAAAGATAACAATCGAGTGCATTGGTGTCTGACCTTTCAGAAGGTCTGACTGGGGTTGGGAAGTATTAATGGAAAAATTTAAGGTACTATCCTGGCAAGTACTTCAGAGACCCATGAAAAACTTCAATCAGGATAATATCTGGGCTGAGATATGAACCAAAGAACTCCCCACTTCAGCCATAACGTTCAGCCCCGTTCTGTATAAATTTGCGTACTGATGTATCACCACCTGACATAAACATACAGCAAAATTGCTGGTAAACGCATCGGTCTAAACGAAGAGATGTTTTAATATGATCTTCTAGAAGCATATATGCAAATATTCTCCCACTGAGATACATTTAGAAATAATTTTACATTAAGTCATCCCAAGCGTATGGAACAGAATGAAATAAAAGTATGCATCAATACAAATTTAAAATTTACATCCGAACTCTAAAAAGTCCATGTTCACTAAACTCAACCAAATTTACATCTCAGTAATTACCTTTTAAAACAAACCCTACCTGCATATGTTACCAAATTCAGTCCAATTAAGTTTCTGGCTCTTCTTCTCAGACATCCAATAGCCGATCAGCTTGGATGACTTCTTTTCAGTCATTTTGGAACTGTTTTTATTTCACTTCTTCTTGGTCATGTATTCACCTGGCTGTTGTACTTGTTTCTGGTCACTTAATTAGGCACATCCTCCAAAGTAACACAGAGAAATTTAAAAATGCTGGCTGCCAATCTTCTTTCCTGGCTTCTACTCACTCTGCCTTAAACAGTTTCATTTACAAAAAGGGAAACAAAGTTTAGATTACAAGGTCAACATTTATGGCATGTGACTACATTTCCTAACTTCAAAACAACATGGCAAAGACAAGTATTTGTACTTTTCCCCTTCCTTTCCTACACATATCACGAGGTCAACTAATTTATTGTATATTTTCTGAATTTCATTAGAATGATCAAGAATTGCATAATGAATATTTTAACATACCTTTTCGTTTTTATAATTTTTACCTATACCGGTACTTCAAATCTTTGTCTACTTCGTCTAACTCTCGCACCACACATGTGGAAAACTCATCTCAATCTCGGCTTACCCGCCGCAACTTACACAATGAGTCATCTATCAAATCTACACAAGCAAGGACTAAAATTTGTGCAAACATGTCATGCA
Organism: Zootermopsis nevadensis; assembly: GCF_977971745.1. Taxonomy (NCBI): domain Eukaryota; kingdom Metazoa; phylum Arthropoda; class Insecta; order Blattodea; family Termopsidae; genus Zootermopsis; species Zootermopsis nevadensis. The sequence continues at coordinate 22,194,959 of NW_028259134.1, forward strand.
AAACGTGACACTTCTCCTTTAACCTTACTTTCTGTAACTCGATGTCATATAAATATTCACCTTATCCCAACACAAACAAATAAGAGTGTGAATTTCACAAGTGAAACTGACGTTATCATTATCCTAATACACACACACACTGAATAACTGACACGCTGGAACGTTCGACCAGAACAATTCGGTAGATCACGTTGGATGCAACTAAACTCCTTAATTTGCTAACAAATCTATAACGAAAGTGAAAAAATCGTGACCTTCAATGCACACAACACACGTGTTCTTCACTGACGCTACGCAGAACAAAACAAAACAAAATTAACGAAATAATGAAGTCCCGCCCACACATTGCCTGTTCGTACGTAGCAATATTATTATATATTCTGTGATGGTAAACAGCAACATTTTTGCACTCTACAAAACTGAAGACATCAATAACAACTCAAAACAAACATAATGTTGGATCGTAACGCCAAATTACGCATCTGACATTGCGTGGCGTACCTTTTTTGCTCTTGTAAATCTTCCTTTACAGTGCTTTCCGTTCCAGGCCTATTTGCAGGAAAGAACTGATGCAGATATTGTGTGTACAGATGATAGATTTAATTAGAAAGTTCACAATTGCTCAAGTACGTATACAAATATTAACACCTATTCACACATAATTTTCGTTCGACGAATATTTCTTCGTAAGTCGATTGCGTTATAGTTACGTGTTCCTCACGTGGACCACGCCTCCAGTGCTTGTAAAGATAAAACGTAGTGGTTCACATTCCGTGAATAGCAATGGTTCACGTATCAACTAAACTGCTTTTCTTCTTTGGTTAATCCTTTCTCAAATACGTATAACCAGACGGTTTCGCAATACGGGCGTGACATGTGTCACAATTCCAAGCAAACTGAAACGAGTTAAAAAAACTATCTTGACCTCAATTGAATAAAATGGAATCTGGTGACAATGTAAGCGGTGATAATAATGTACAGTTTTCAAGTATTTTTGATACGAACCCGGAACAGTCACCTAAAACGGACGTAAGATGTGCATTGTAAATAATTACGATTTATAGGTTATGTGCATTAAAGCTCTTGGGATTATCTGCTAGTTTTATTGTATTTTATTCGTAGGCAAGCAACGAAGCAGAAGATAAATCATGTAAGGTCAATTTAAGGAACAAGAAAGAACCTAAAAAGGTTATTCACTTCAGTGACGGGACAATAGAAGAATATTCGGATGAAGATGAACCCGATACATCAGCTCAAATAACAAACAAATTAAACCCGGTAATTTTTAAGATTTTGTATTTTAACTTCTTCCAGTTTACAATTGTATGCAATTTAATTTGTAACAGAACCATTCATGAAATCCTCTTGCAAGACTTGGGGGTCCCACCAGAGATTTATTGACTGATTAAATAATAAGTTACAGTTCCCATTTCTGATTGCTGGTTTGTGTTAAATTTTCATTTCAGAGCCTGCTACCATGGGGATCGTGGATTTGGTATCACACAGTACATGCTGGAAGCAAGTCATTGCAAGTGTGTGACTATTTGGGAGAGCACCTTGCAAGTTTTTTTGGAATTACTACTCCAAAATATCAGTATGAGATAGATGAATACAACAGAATAATGGCTGAAGTAGGTGTCTAAATTTCAACTTTTGTCTGTTTTATAACTTAGTTTCCTTAATTTAAGGATAAATATTCAAGGCAAATTCAATTTTTAATACTTTTGAAACAGCATACTGATGGACAAATTTTTAAATCAACAATTATAAATATGGCAATTGTGCCAAACAGACAAATTTAACACAGAACTTGTACATATGTAAAGTTTTTAAAGTTTGTAAAGGTGAACTTCAGAATTTATAATCTTCATATGTCATTAGGGTGATTAAGAAACTGCGATGGGTTGTATATTAGTTTGAAGGGGAGAACAAAGAAATTCATATACAATTTTCATAATTATGTCTCATAGTAAGAATACCTACAAAGTTTGGTGTCTTCTGTTGTGGATAGGATTGTAAATGTTCAGGATTAGTTTCAGTATCAGAATATATCCTTTGTGACGTTCTGTCTTCAGATTTTAGGATATATTAAATCGACCGTTGCCATCGTTTATTTGCAGGAAGATGAAAGGCAAAGAAAAATGGACTTGGAAATGGGTGGTTGGACAGAAGCGCCAGCAAAAACTGAAGGTGCGATTTCGGCTCAGCTGGGTGATACAGATGACATGACACACCCAACTGAAGAGGGGCATTCAGATGTAGCTGAACGCAAATTCTAAGTGTCTTCGTTGTTTTGAAACACGACTTAACTTATTTTTCATACTAAAATAAATAACTTATTAAATATTATATGGAAATTGCATTCATTTAATTAAGTGTACATAATCTGTTGTTTAAATCACATTTTAAATCTTTTTTTTTTGGGAAAAGCAACTTGACCTCATCTCTCATATTAAAATTAATAATTAATATAATAATTTACAAGATGGAAATATTTAAATATTTTTATATGTTTGTAACTTATCACAAAAACTGTAATACCGTCCATATGTAATTTCAAATAGTGTGCATAGATCACAAAAAGTTGCTGAAACAGCAGGGCTCGATCCATGATGTTTTCTCGGGTCTGCACCTGTAAGCCTGATTTCATTCAGTCTGTAACATCCACAATTCATATAATTTTTATGATGATTTAAATAAAAAATGTGAATGTTAGAATACAGTAATTCAATTGAAAAGTGAATTGCAAGAACAATACTAAATAAAGTGTACAAGAAAATGCTGAATAAATCAATGGTTAATATCCTCATTTCATTATTTTCATGCCATACATCTTCTTCTTCTTCTATGGTTCTCCAGTCTGTATTCGGTCCATGGCCTCCTCAATTCTCCTCTTCCATTCGGTCCTCTGTTAGGTCCGTCTGTCCGAGGCTTTGATTGAGGTTTCGAAACATCTTCCTTTTTATGGTGCAAGGTTGTTAGCCTTGCGACCAACCCCCAACCTGGAGGACCAGGGTACCTGACCTCTCCCCCTCGACCAATCTGGCTAAGGAGGCCCTACAAGTAGCTCTTGGGGTCACTGAGGTACTCGGCCCCACTACCACAACAAGGTGCAGGTACCATTAAGTGGGGCATAGTCTAATCAATTTTATGAGTCTTCCTTACTTCCACTTCAACTTATATTTTCAATTTTCTTCTGTTGTGAATCATGATATCGACAAGTCGGTTGCTAGGGACTAAATAATCAAGATTTGATTCTCATAAATGGTACAGATTCCTGTTCACCACTGTAATCACGACTAAAGAACTCAAACAACCTTCTCGATGGTTACTTTTGAGTTTCTTTTTCAGGGCTAAAATTTGTGTGAAACTCACCAATCAGTCACCTCCTTTTACAGCAGAAGCCGTAACTCCTTACCCCCCTCTACACACTTTCCAGGCGTGGCGTTACATGTGTGTAAATCAAAAGATACTTTTTGGGTGAAAAGTTTGGCAGCATCCCACAAAAGCCTTTCAGTACCTTTATTATAAAAACGTAACACGTAACAGACTGTCCAAACGTTGGCAACACAACTGTTTGAATGTTAATTGTGCCTGTAGCTACGTCTGATGTTAATTAGTTCTAATTACTGCTTTCCCCTTTGGCAAGTTCTTTTTAATTTCATGTCTGACTCATCGCAATTATCAAAGATGATAATTATTTTAATTCGATTAGACACATTATCATTCGCTGATAATAAGATTTAAAGACAATTTATTCTGCAACACAGTCCAACGTAAAACATTTATTTTGTTTCCAGATGTATCTGGCTATGAAATGACAGGCCGTTACCTGAATTTTGAAAGTCCTAATTAATTAGTTGGTTTAGATAACACATACAAATACTTATTTGGTACTTGTGGGTTATCAGGACACAGAAAGATTTGATTTGAAAAAATTAAGTGAAGGAGAGAATATCTGGACTTGGATTGGAAGGAAAACTGGGCATGCGTAACAACAATTAACATCTCATGCATATCCAAACAAAATATAATAATTTGTCATTTATTGAAATAAAATATAATAACCTAACCTAACCTATTTTTAAAGCGACGTGTCCCGATAACCCACAAGTACCATTTATTTCTATTAAATACTATGGGCAAACAACAAATTTAAAAATATTCTTACATGACAAAAGAAGCCGAAGGATAAGGTTAGAAAATTATTGAGAAAATACAACTGAGGCAATCTGGATTCAAAGTTTATGTCAAATCTGTCACCCAAATCAGTGCAGTTAAAAGGTTAATAATAAATGTAACATTTAGATTAAATAACCTCTTTATATTACTTACATTCATTTATTTTATGATGAGATGCTTTGAATGTCTGGAGAATTTTACTCGCATAATGACATTACTTCAAATCACTCGATAGTGTTTTAATTCCTGCATTTCCTCGGCACTCATGGTGATGCCGGCAGCATCTGGATTGTACAGTGGCAGTTCCTGTACCCACTCCGATAAAACAATTCCGGTCTGAAATACATTGTTCTAATCAGTTAGACGTAAGAATGAATGTCGCTCGGCTAGTCGAGAAATTCCGCACCTCTGGAGAACCAAAAGGTCTGTTACTGTGCTCAAAAGAGTGTGTCTCGTCCTTAACCTGAGTCTATTAAAATATTCATGTTGAGAGGAACAGATAGACAAAAATTAATTAAATTTTATCAAACACAGTTAATGTGCAATGTAACGTCTCCCTAAGGGAAGAACACATTGACGTATGACAACAAAATGTTGAAACAAACTTTTTCATGTAAGAAAGGCAAAAGAATAAGGGGAAATCAGAAAATTACATTACGAGAAACCTCATCATTGTTCAGGTAATTAAATTTTTGTGCAGGGCATGCAACATACTTTAGTAAAATGAGAAATGCATACAAAGTTTTTGTCAAAAAAGCATAAAAGAAAAGGAATCAACTGCAAAACCTATACACAGATAGGAGGATAATATTAAAGTATGTCTTACAGAAAGAGGGTGTGCAGGTGTGGAACAGGACAGGATCCAGTGGTTGCTTACGTGATCACGGTGATGAAAAATCAGTTTCCACAGAAGTAGGGAATTTCTTGATCAAAATTTGTATCAACTTTTCAAGCAAGACCATGTACAATGTAGTTAATTAACACCTGGGATATTTCTTAAAGTTAGCTTCTGATATTAACATGTCCTATTTACATGACATAAAACATTATTTTTCCTCAAAACAATTAAAGCTTAATACTTACTTGCAGATAGGAAAATGTTTCTTCAAGAGGTGGTACAGTCACTAGCAAAGTTCCAGACTTTGTGGTTTGTCTCAGAAATTTCCAGATTGAGATTTGTTGTTCAGGTTCCACGAAGAATTCAAAGACATTGTTCATGATGACGACGTCAACAGCGAGTATTATGTCTGGTCTGTGAGCTATATTTGCTTCAATAATCTCAATCCGGTCCTGTGGGAGCAACGGGGTAAAACTAAAATGCTTGTGCTGACTGTCCCCAGGGCAAGGGGAGACTGGACAGTGCAAATTCTACCACCTGACTGATCCAGCAACAACATGAAAAGAATTTTTAAATCTTAGGTTATGTAATAATGTTTTTCATCTGCAGAGGTTATGGTGCATAAATGAGGCTGTGGGACCCAAGACATAGAAGAATAACCATTAAACCCGATGCAGAAGAAATGCAAACCACTACTAAATATTTTTATGAAGTTTAAGTTTGATTTTTATGTATGTATACAAACCTGAAAATTATACTTCTCTATAATTTTCTTTTGAATATTACAAAAATCAGCATTAATTTCAACTCCAACTATCTTAGATGCTTTTGAATAGACACATGCCTGCAAAACAAAACAAAACAAAAGCAGAAAACAAATCGTAATATTAATTTCAAAATAATTTTAAATTGCATTATATGGCAGATTTAGTTCCTTAACAACAAATGAAACTATTAAGACTGCTTACTTTAGGTATAAAGGCAAACTTGACAACAGAGAAATTTATAAACTGTACAGTACTTAGGAGTGAGCTCAGAGAGTTAAGTCAGTAGAATGACTTGCTGATGGATGACCAGAATTCAGTTCCATATTCAGCATTTTCTTTCTTTCATCATTGCCTCACTGTTATTTAAAATATAAACCTGACCAAGTTCTAGAAATCCCATTTTAAAATAATTCTCGGTAAGAATGCAGCCAAAGTAGGATTATTTTAGATATGGATTTGAGATAAATGAACATCAAGGCCAATATATTAAAAAAACACACAAAGAACACATTTGAAAAATATGTGTACTTCATTGGAAAAAATATTTTTAATTTTCTTTTAGGTACTACAAAGTAAACATTTAAATCAACTAACTTTTCCGTAGCAAGGCCAAATAAAAAAAAAACATGAAACAGCTTCATCTTCAGTTAATTCCTTTATCAAACGAGAGGAATCTCACCCCATATAGCGCGGCACCTAGCCGGGATCCGACATCAAGGACCACCTTGCCGTCTAGCGGTGGCAGCATTGACTTGAAAATAAATAACAGCCTCTCTCTGGACAAAGAGTGTGAAATGAAAGCTGTAGAAACAGAAGTACAGATAATAGAACAACATGGTTATGAAGTAACTCCACGTTGAAGGTTATGTTTGAACACTCAGTTGCTCAGAGTACCTACGTTCTTCTGCGTCAATGTTTTTTTTACATTCTGACATGCTGTAATACCAGTAACACGATGCAATGAATATTGTAAGTTGTGAAAAATTCAAGCCTTAAAATATTAACACAATTAAAGACAAACCATTCCCTTATCAAGCATCAAATAATGCCAGTTGCATCAGGGCATACAAAAGTTGACACTTACTTAAAGGCCGCGTATTAAGAGAGCCGCACTGCAAACAGCAGCTTCGGGGAATTTTCCCTTCATCACATAAGACATCCACCATTTCATCATCATACAAGAATGCATCAACATGCACAGTGTGTTGCTGCTCACAATCAGAATTCTGAAAATACGTAAGACTTCAAGTGAAGTAGCTCGGAAAACAGAAAACTTTTTAAGTCACACAGAAGGACACCTTGGTCTCATATGATTGCTTAAAGAGCACAAAATATCCACAAATGAAGGTTTGACAAATATTACCTCACCTTTCCAAAAGTAGGTGCTCGGATAATTTCCGAAGGAAGAATGGCTTCAAGCGGCAGAGAGCTGCGCAGATCGGCAGCAATGGAATCTAATATCTCCTCAGATGTATCACTTTCCTTCAGTTTCCCATCTTGCAAAGAGAAGTTTTTACAAACTGAAGCTTTCAGTATCCAAATGACATGAACTAAAAGCTGACATCCCAGTTCAAATCCTCACAAGATATTTATTTGAGATCCATATTATTATTATTATTATTGTTATTGTTGTCGGCATCATCATCCTTCCATCTATGGCTAGATCATCTAAGTAGTCTCTTACCTTCATGTTTCCAAACCAAAATTTTGAACAAATAATTAAAATTTAAAGTGTTCTAATTTCCTTCACGAATGTAATTTTGATTTGATACTATAATTCCCAAATACTTGAACACATTTGTCTTATGTGTTCCGTTCAACTGCAGTTTCTGATTTCCTCAGACATTCCTAATGTTATATTCTAAAGCAAAGTTGGAAGGTATCAAAATCTTTCAGCATCTCTTTAATAAAATAAAAACTAAAAACAAGTGACTGGTTTAGTGAAATAAATTTAACTTAATTTATTTAATGAGATTTGAGATTCTCACAGAAGTCAAAATCTTACTAATCTATTAAATGCTTCAACCCCCCCCCCCAAAAAAAAAAAATCCTCAAAAACAATGATAACCACCTACAAGACTGAGAGACATCACAATCTGAAACATTTACAACTGATGATTAACTTCATGTCAAAATCAAGTGTATTCACTGTTGAGATAGGTTACCATTTAACCAATTCCACTGTATCCAATTAAGTAGTTGCTTGAAATTGTCTGAATCATTCAACTTCCTGACTATGTTAAGAAAACCTTCTTGAGCCTCTGGGAGTGTTAACTTATCGCTGGAGCCACTGGACATTTCAGTATCTATTCACCAACCTGTAAGCCGACTGGCTTATGAGAAAAGAATGTAGAGATTAATATTGAAACCAACAAAATGTATTAACACTATTTGGGAGCTAGACTTCTCCCATGCTCATCCCATTGCATGTTACACCTCACCAACTTGCCTTTTCAACAAATTTTGTCTCCTTGGTTGTTGCGGCATGCAGTGTGGTAGTTTACTAACGCTTTAGAGGTACTTGATACCACTAAAACTAAAACCCAGAATTTAGAATCTTCGACACAAACTAAAATATCTTTGGTTTTGAATTTCAGGCTCTCTTGATAGTTCTTTGTTGATAGCACCATGCAGATTTAGGTTATGTTCCTTTCATAATTATAATACCATGTTTACATAACGAGAATTTCAGTACTTTAGAGTAAAATAGTAATGCGTTCTAATAAAATTACTTTTCAACGCCGAAAAAATAAGGTGAGTTTAAAAAATCTAAATAACACGTGTTGCAACCACGTGAATACATTTGTCAATACCTCGCTAGAAACCCATCTTGGATCATAGGAATTTCTCTTTCTAAAAAGAAATTCCCCGCTACCATGTGCAATTGTTTGGTAACACTGCTGTGGACATTGCTGCCATCATATCGAGGTGAATTAATACTACGAACGTTGTCGATATCTTAGTCGGCAATAACAACTACTATTCGACCAGAAAATTTTATCACCGCTCTAACGTCATGTGGACGCATGGGAAAATCCAGCTTCTAGCATTCAGGTGAGTGGAAATCGCCTATTTTACCGATTTCACCATTCACCCTCCCTCAACTTGTATTTGTATTTAGCAATAGGTCGCTTTAGACAGTGGTAATCACCTGTAAGACTACATATCTTCATATCTCGTTGCCCTATAAAATTTCCTCAATTTGTAAATGGAAATATGCCGGTATTGCCCGCATCTCACCCATAGATCGTTTCATTGTTATTCTCGAAAACAGATTTAAAGATAACAGCTGCTGGAGAACATACAATGACATGTCCTACATCCAGAACTCAATATGAATACGTTGAAAGTCTCGAAAGCTTTCAAAAGTAAGAGACAGACATATATATATATATATACACACGGACATGGATTCCATAAGCCTTTATTTTGTTACACATAAAGGAATAAAGGCCAGCAATATATTGTAACCATGGAGATAACTTGTTACTTTAGACATCGTAATGAGACAAGGAAAAATTATGAATCCTCCCTTGCTACTGGGGAACAAGAAAACTAAACCGGTTTTTAAGTCGCCCATCACGTCTGTCAGATTTAAATTGTGAACCAGTACAATAACGTCGGAGAGACTAAGAAATGTTTGTACATTTTTTTTAAAAAAAAGTTGAAGTTTCAACAACAGTGTACTGAATTAAACATAATTTCTCAAGGCTTTATACAATGAACGGAAATATTAATGTAGTTGTATATTTCATGTTTTAAGACGTTGTAACTTCACTTCGAGACCAGCCAAGTCCCGGTCAGAGATGAAGCCTCTAACTTAAGACCGAGCTTGTGATAGACGATGTCAGGGCTATCGGACATCGCGTGGTGATAGATGGGGGTAGAATTAAGAGCAAATCCTTCTACAGTCCCACTTCATCTCACTCGAAGTCACCACGAATTAAACCCGGGTAATAATTCGGTGGTCTAGCGGTTAGAACGCTGGCCTTGTAATCCTGGGGTCTCGGGTTCGAATTTATAACTTGTGTTGGGCAAGGCCGTGGTCTAGGCAACACGGAGTTTTCCTCCGTGGCATCCCAACAATTACTCCATTCACACACAGAAGAAGGCAATGGCAAACCACTTCTGGATCATCTGCCAAGAACGTATATGAACAGGTCCCAGTCCGAGAAAAGGATGGAAGGATCCTGTTCATATGGACCTGTCGTCAGACAGAACACTAAATAATAATAAGATGAGGTGGTCTAGCGGTTAGAACGCTGGCCTTGTAATCCTGGGGTCTCGGGTTCGATTTCCGGCGGTGCCCGATTTTATAACTTGTGTTGGGCAAGGCCGTGGTCTAGGCAACACGGAGTTTTCCTCCGTGGCATCCCAACAATTACTCCATTCACACACAGAAGAAGGCAGTGGCAAACCACTTCTGGATCATCTGCCAAGAACGTATATGAACAGGTCCCAGTCCGAGAAAAGGATGGAAGGATCCTGTTCATATGGACCTGTCGTCAGACAGAACACTAAAATAAATAATAATAATATAATAATTCAGCGTCTATCCGCCTAAGCTATTGCTCAGCGATATTTAATTATATTGGGTATAAATCATTCTGAAACACGTTTCGAACAATATCTATAGCTCTATTTACGTAAATAATTTTTTATTATTTTTACGATTTGTTATTTAAAGAAGGGGTTGGGTTTTTAAGACACGATCCAAACTAAAATTCCTGACACCTTATACCGCGGTCTCCCCTTAACATCAAATTAAAAACAAAAGAAACTCGTTCAGCGACTTCAGACATAAACATGTTGACGGATGGACAGACATGACCAATATAAAATGCTTTAATTGTATTAACGTGTACAACGGGAAGGGATTAGTAAACGTAAAGGTTTCGGGACTCGAATCGAATGCTTCTTCATGGTCGGGATCCCCGACTGTGGCGAGATGCTGCAAGTGGTGGTGGTGGTGGGGGACTCAGAAGAAAAGCTCGAGAAAGAGTGGTTAACCCACATTCCCGTTAAGTAGGTCGCAAGTGGAGAGAACATCAGTTCCTCGCAAGTGTTTCATCAGTGACAGTGAATTTCGGTGGTGTGGTGCATCTTGCCTGATACCTCAAGACCTAGCAGTCAGCCTCGAGAATGGAGTACTAGTAAAACAGGTGAGTACCGCTAACTCTAAAATTCATGCCTGTGCGACGAGTAAAAACAGAATGAAACCCTGGCCTTGTAGCGATGTTGCGTACCTGCTTCGCATTCGGGAGGTCCCAGGTTCGAATCCTAACTGATGAAGTTTCTCTCAAGATTTTTCTCAGTCTCTGCACGCAAATTCTCTAATACCACGTTCTTTAGTTATTATTTCCAATTCATAACTTTCATCTTAGCATTAATGATTATTTAACAACGATTTCCAACTACAAATATTGCATAATTTCTAATTCAGAAGGTAGTTATATTCATTGTCGTCGCCTTGAGAAACTCAGATCTCAAAAAATATTTTTTAATGGTCAATGTTACCAGGCCGAGAGGACTTCGTGTCTTTTCAACGCGAGAAAAATACACTTTACAAACAACAAGAGTTTATTCTGTTTAGACGTTTAGTCTGAAAGCCACGACACACAACTTACCACTAATCGTTGCTTTAATGACAATAAGACGCTTGAACTGTATCTCTGTACGCGTAGAGAAGAAGACGTCCCGCGAACAGCCTCAATGGGTATTTCCCCTCCTGGCGGCCAATAGGAAGTCTCAATTTCGTCTCTACCTACCCCACATATACCAACATCCACTCCATAATCATTGTGAACGAAACACCAATAGTACAAAAATTAGCCAACAGGCCATATCCTAAGTAGACTGAAATTAATGCACACACTTACATCCTATTTTCCAAAATCCATTTTAATATTATCCTCCGTTGTCAACATACGACAACTATTGCATGTCAGAAGCTTAACAGACTCAATTGTAATCAGACTAGATTAAACAGTTGACAGTTACAAGTTACAACGAATTAAAAAAAAAACCAAGGTTCATCGCCGTAAACACAAAAGCCAGCATTTAAAATCCGCCCCAAACTCATTAAATCTAGCCTCACGGAATTGATATGTATTTTAAATAGGAATTTCGACATTTTTCGGAAACAAAATTAATTTTTACACACAGTTATCATGTCCGTCCGTCCGTAAGTTTAATATCCACCAGATACCAACTTAGCTATCAGTCCAAAGCTCGACACTTCCGGTCTGTCGCGTGTTGTTAGGGTAGACGGACAATCCTCACAGCTCTTTGCTGTGCTCTTAATCTGTTTTTTTTGGATAACCCGCTAATGATTCACCTGTGTGACTATGTCAAGGCCTTGGAGGAGCCCCCAGGCGGGAGGACGGACGACCAAAAGTTCTAACGGTCTGCCACAGACTAACTGCTATTCCTCCGGTAACAAATAATACACCGGACTTTCCGCGTTTCCGTAACTGTACTGTTTTGAAAATACGACGACGTTTTGGGAACGAAAGTAACTGTTCGGTGGATAGTTTTTCCTGCTTCGTACTCAGAAATTCCAAAGTTCGATTTCCCGCTACGAGGCTGCCTATTCTGGTCTGCATTTGAGCTAATCACTTTACTTGGACTGCAATATATAAAAAAACTAAGCTACATACGGACGGACGGACGGACTCGTATCTTATCTTAACCGAAAATACCAGAGAATCTGTCCAACACAGTACCAGCTGGAATTAAGTAATTTTAATTAAGCTAATGTGATACAATAAAACAATAGGCTGCTAATCCCAGATGAATTTACTTCCTGTCAGGAAAAAGAAAGTTATTCATGTGTCGTGCGTGTTACAAAACTGAACAGGAAGCTAAAACACGCATGTTGACCGCATATTTTATATTTTTATTTTGGTTTAGCTGAGTACACAACAACGATAGAACGACTATGAATGCAGAAATCGTGGTCGATTTTAAGATGCTGTCCCTGTAATAGGGCGTGAGGGTTCCTGAGGGAAGTCACGAAAAACCTGAAACAGGATAGTGGATTACTGGGTATAAAATCGAACCCGGGACCGTTCGAATATGAAGCAAGAATTAACCGAAAACTGATGAGACTCTCTGATGGTCAGAATTTGTCACATAAAATTGACTGGAAGGCGGCAAATATTGAAGAAGAAAAATCGTGTTAGACATAAAGATAGAAGTTAACCCTTTGAAGCCGAAGTTCGTCTAAATATTATTTAATAAATCAGTCCGTACCGCGAAGAAAACACAACACTTCACCATTGCAAAGATCAACTGGTTAACCTTGTTTAAGGAAATAATACGACTAAAACGCTAATTAACCTTTGGAGCCGAAGCTCTTTCAAATTAAACTTAAGAATTCAGTCCGTACCGCGAAGAAAACACAACACTTCACCATTGCAAAGATCAACTGGTTAACGCTGTTTAAGGATATAATCGCTGTTTGCACAAAGAATCCTACGAAATCCATAAATACAAAACGCAGAGTTATTAACTGTGTGAAGCAGGTGGTACATATACTTACCACAGGGTCTTAAAGGATTAATCAGGTGAAGAAGTCTGCTTGCAATTGATCTAACTTCGATAACATTTGGTATTGTGGGATCTACAAGAAAATTTTTCGAGAGAATTTTACAGGTTTGAGGATCACTGCAGTCAAGGTGAATATGTCGGTCATTTGGGTTCTGAGGTCACATGCGGGCTTGCATGTAGACGCCAACGTTTCAGAGGAACATACTACCTCCATCCTCAAGGCTGAAGACGGAAGCAGTGTGGTGTCAACCTACAAGACAGCGGTACTTTAAGATTTTCAAAGACGTTTACTCAGACATCAAGGTCTCAGTACCTCCGCCACTGACACCAAAGCGCTTTGACTTTAATCAACAGTTCGGAAAGAAGAATGGAAATTTCTTTGATCTTACATACAGGTTTTTCTCTGTCGTATTGGGCGCATTAAAAAGCAAGAGAAGTTTTCAGTTTCCAACAAAGGAAGTCCCATTAAGCGGCTTCCGTCCGACTTTACAATTAACCCAACTGAACACAAAGCGTGTATTGTATCGCTCCTAGACGACAGTTTATCGGAGAAAGTAAAGTTGCTTTCTATACATTCCTTCCCAAAGGTGACAAATGATGGTGATTGGTGACAATGCGAGGCGTAGAAAGCGGCAGCTGTCACAGTTTCTCGAACACTCGACTACAGAGCGCCGGGTTCAGTACCCCCTCCATACATCCGTCATATTCCAAGTATCTCAGAGTGTTTCTCCTCTTACAGAACTCTGCACGAAGGTTGTGCCCTTAAACTTAAAGTTTAAACTTAGAACTTACTAAAGCCAGCATACATACAAAATCTGTAAAGAACACAACTTTCCCTCACTATTTCCATGCTGGTTACTATTTAATCATTTGAAGCCGACGCTCGTCTAAATAATAGTTAAGAACTCAGTCTATACCGCAAAGAAAACACAAGACCTCATCATTAGAGATACTAAAAATATTTAATAATTCAGTCCGTACCGCGAAGAAAACACGATACTTCACCTTTACAAAGATCAACTGGTTAACGCCGTTTAAGGATATAATCGCTGTTTTGAGAATCATACGAATTAATTTCAGAACGCAGAGTTTGAGTTTGTTGAATCGGGTGGTACATATAATTACCGTTAGACTTTAAAGGGTTAATTAAATGGTAAAGGATGAATTATTTGGAGAGAATGGAGTGAACGATGGAATCCGGCCGAGAAGAATGCGAGCGCTATGCTCCACTAATGGCCGCTAGAAGGTCAGGCCGCGCAAATATATAATGACCGCTGTGAAACAGCAAAACACCATCTTGCGAATCAACACCTGGAAAACACTCCGAAATCTCACAGGAATCTGCTGCACAAGTTCTGCACTATTTCATCGTCTCTCGGCCTAGAAAAGGCTTTCGTGTTTTACTTCTGCACTGACATCTCTAGAGAACGTTAATTGACCGATTCGTGAATTCTACTTTATATTGATTAATTAATTAATCCTTTTAAATTAAATGTAACTGCTCTGTTTATTCGTGACTGTGACTAACAGAAAATGACTAAGACCAAGTTTAGCCCTTTAAAGCCGAAGCTCTTTCAACTGAAACTTAAGAATTCAGTCCGTACCGCGAAGAAAACACTACACTTCACCATTGCAAAGATCAACTGGTTAACCTTGTTTAAGGAAATAATACGACTAAAACGCTAATTAACCTTTGGAGCCGAAGCTCTTTCAACTGAAACTTAAGAATTCAGTCCGTACCGCGAAGAAAACACTACACTTCACCATTACAAAGATCAACTGGTTAACGCTGTTTAAGGAGATAATCGCTGTTTACAGCGAGAATCATACGAAACACATAAATATACTGAGTAGAATGATGAAAAAAGAAAGAAAGAAATTAGGAAATGTACGCATATCGAATCTGGCGTGTGAATTGCTAGAGAATTCTGTAGTGTAATATATGCTCGTTAAAATTTTGCAATTTTAATAAAAGTTCGAATGTCACGATGGTTTTTCTCAAAACTTCCGAATACCAAACTTCCTGAAAATCCGTGTAGGGGTCTCTCGAATTCTTAAGTGCGTACAGACGGACATACACGGCTATTTTAAGAGTTTTACGCATGTATGAGCACGTGCCTAACACAAGAGATAAGAAATATAAAAATAAAGGACAAAGCCGAGACGGTATTGAAGAACCAGACAGAAAAGATTCCAGGATGTTCGTTACGTAACTCTGTTGTTTCGGACTGTCGTCTTGTGACAGCTGAGGCAGTGAATAGTGAACTTTCCATTTCTGCAGTGAGTCATAAGGGCACTTGCCACAGACACTTGCAAATCAGAACCCGGAGCACGTTTCGTTTGACCTAAACAGACTTAAAAGAACCAGGTAATATGGTGAGGTACGTGAAAACAAGCCAGCGCAGAACCAGACAGGAGACCCCCCTAAATCGTCGACAAAGACCCGTTTGATCTGAAGCATCATTAAAGTCGTGAGAATTCAGGTTCTCAAGGCTACGTAGATGTCGATGTTGGTCTTCTGGGTACTAACGGCGTGCGGTGGAACGTGCTGCCTCTATCTTCGACACTGTAAGTCCAAGTTGTTTCGCGTGGTGTTGGACGGCGTCGGGATAAAATGCGTCGGACGCTTGGCGTCGAATGACTCGTCGTCGCTTGGTTTGCTCATTTCGGCGAAGTGGTAACTTCCGTCGCGATGCAACCCGTCGGGTACACAAAGCAACTGATAGGATGACTGCGACGGAGAACAATTATGTCTGTGTGGTATGAGCCCGATGTTAATCAAACCGTGAGCTGTAGCGTCCTCTTCGGTGACGAACATTTAAGAACGCGTCCAACCTAACAGATTTAACGAGAACAAAGTTCCACTGTGAGTTCAGAATGGATTTACGGACGACGTGAAATTCAGCAGGAACAAAATAACGTATTCAGTAACATATCTGTGATTTTTCTAAGGCAGTTTTCGGATATGTTAAAATAGGCCACGGCAGTTTCACACACACGCGACGTGCACACTTCGTTCATTACCACGGAATGGTGACTCTCGGTTTGATTCATAATCTGACGTCATAGAAGTCTTTCTTCGTAAATAATGAGCTGGTTCAGTGGCCTTGTCGATTTTTGAACCACGGACTGTAAGTTGAATGATCTTCTGGCGGAAGTGGGTTCAATTTACGTCGTATTTTTCGCGGTCCACGAACGTAACCGATCTTCAATGTGGGCAGCAGGTGTGCCAACATTTGCATTCTAACCGTAACTTCAGCCTTGCGAAAATGCAACTAATTTCTCACGGTATCAATTACCAAAGACAAAGCTAGTAGATCATATCCATAACTAATTAAAAAAACAAACTGACTTAATTAACTACGAAGAAAACTATTAACCCTTTTAAGCCGAATCTCGTATCAAATAATATGTTTAAGAATCCAGTCCGTACCTCAAAGAAAACACGACACTTCACCATTACAAATATCAACTGGTTAACGCTGTTTAATTAAATAATCGACGTTTAAAGTGAGAATCATACGAAACAAATGAATACAAAATGCAGATTTAGCGATCGTTGAAGCAGGTGGTACGTATAGTTACCACTGAGCCTTAAAGGGTTAGAGACATTAGCCACAACGCGGTTTCCACGTAAGTAGAGACGGAGGTCAGAGAAAGCTTTCCTTCACGCCCCCCATACACGTTCATGTCCTAGTGGCACGAAAGAACTTCGCTCGTGAACTCAGTCGGGCGAAGTCGTGTGTGTCTGTGACTAAGTGGGCCACGACCACTTCTTTTACTTCCAGAAGTCCCCATTTCATGGTCCGGTTGAAACAAAATCCCAGTCATTAACACTTGATCGAACTGGGTGAAAGCAACAGTAGCGAGTACAGCTCTGGTCAGCGTTTCTGCCTCGAATTTTTTTTTTTCCCAACACACCCACGCTCCGTGGACAGTCAGATCAGTACAGTTGTCGTAAAAAGATTGCGACTTTCTTGAAGGTACCATCACGGGGGAAGCTGTAACACACTTGATGTTTGTCTTCTGTGTTGTCACGTGGTGTGTACGTCTACGTGGACAGCGACGTTCCGGAAGAACATATATTTTATCTTCTTTGGTGTGGTGAATTTTAACAAATCTGTCTTAACAGTGTGATACGTGTAGGATGATTTTTATCTTCATTAAACGGATATCAGATATAATGATTTTGTACAAGATATCAAGAGGATACGTTCAGAAAATGAACAGACCTACTCCATACTAAAGAATCAGTTCCACCCTTATTAGGTCCTCAAGGCCAAGAATATGAAGATTAATGTCTTTTGGGATATCGAACGTGTAGTCTGCTATCAACTGATTGACGTTTCAGACGTGTTTGCGGCCGTGTTCATGGAGGCACCTAGCATCTCTGAAACGTCGGCAGATTTCTACCAGGCTACACGATACAACAGTCTTCTTGTTTAAATAAGATATTAAATAGTATGATGAATGGGGAGGGATGTTGAAGGAGGCGGTCACGATATTTCATGGATACTATCCTAGCGTTCGTCAGGAGAGAGAGAGAGAGACGTTACAGGTAAAAACTTTTCGGGGGTGTGGCGGTGATATTCGAACCCCCGGGGGGTGGCCTGGGCTTGAAGCTGGCAGTGAAGACAATGGCTTACGTATTACCAGGACAGAAAGGCTCCATTCATCAGTCACAAACCTCTCGTGTCCCGTTTTCCGAAAGTCGACACGCAAAGCGGAGACTGCCACATGTCGTTAGCAGTCGAGAAGCTGACAGTGCGTCATCTAGACATGGCAAGCGGAAAGCATTTCCAAACCGGCCCTCAAGTTCCACGTAAAACTGTGGACGCTTGTTAACAAAGTGGTAACTGAAATGTGCCACATATTTATAATTCAGTGGCTATACATTTTCTTCTCAGTGTCGGTCGTATTTATGTGGCTCGTACGATTCTCAGAATGAACAGCGATTATTTCTTTAAACATCATTAACCGACTGACTGTTGTCATGGAGACGCATTTTTCTTTGAGGTATTCGAATGCAGAAATTTAATAACTTGTAACGTTATAAAAACAGAACTACGATGAAGTTGCTATGGAAACACAAAACAATTAAAAGCTTTAATAAAAAAAAAGAGACCTCAGAATCGGAAAAATACACATACTGCCACAAAAGTTGTTTTGTAGTAAATGAGGGATATTATTAAAATCGAAGGAGATGAGATTCAACCCGGTTGAAAATTAAATGCAGCCTCACTCAGCGTCAGATGTTGACCTCCGGGGTCTGACCGTGTGGACCCAAGACCACCATCTTCAGCTAAGCACGTGGTGCACTGAGATGGGTCTAAGAACTCGTGATCGAAACTTTTTACAATTTTATGATTATATATTAAATCTTGTCCGTCTAATCACAATAAATTCTTATTAAATATTGAAATATTACAATAATTAACATTTAAAATATCAAATGATGTTCTTTATCGAAATATTCGATTTACATTAGACCATCATTTTTCATATTTCACGACATTTTTCAGTTCCTAAAAGAATCCATATAATTATATACACCTGAGGATGGTTCTTTTACGAACCGAAACACGTCGTGAAACATGAAAAATGATGGTCTAATGTAAATCGAATATTTCGATAAAGAACATCATTTAATATTTTAAATATTTTAAATGTTAATTATTGTAATATTTCAATATTTAATAAGAATTTATTGTGATTAGACGGACAAGATTTAATATATACTTATTATATCACAATATGACGCAACTTTACCATCTTACAATTTTATGATGTTGAGTATTTTGATTTATTGATTGGTCTATGAAACAAAATAACTAGCAATCAAAATGAAAAGCTGGATCATATTTATAAAACGAAATCAGTAAGGGCAGAGTCGGTTCAGTTGAGTTCTGTTATGGAAATATTGACTTTGGGTGTAGTTGAGTTGTGAGGGAGATTAAATAAAGACTTGTTCCTTCACACACCTGAACACTCCGTCAAACTGTGGTTTCTTAAAATACTTTATATATCCAGTTTTACGAGGCAGACAAATAGATTAAGCTACGAGCCGAATTTGGTCATTTCTGAAGGGTACAATAACGCATTCTAGCGGAATGAAGTAACGCGGTGACAGATGACTGTCTAAAAAAACAGTCATCCAAATAACCGATGAACGGGAAAGAAATTACTGATACCGCTAGACCTACTCAAGAAATATCCTTTACAGTTCTCATATGTAAGAACAACATGGCGATGTATAGGGAGCGCGAAAGTGGAGCCCAGAGCATTTTTTTTACAACGTCGCTAGACGTATTGGCGAGTGGTCACCATAGGACATGGGGCCGGCAGGGACGACACACCCACAGGCAGCTGGCCGAGTCAGCTAGACTCCAAGCCGTAAACAATGTTAATATTTTATGACACCCTGTATCTGATGCTGCAATAGCCGTGAATGAACCAAACGGAAGGCATTCGCGTTTACTTACGAGGATGTTTAGCGAGAGTTTAAACCATTTCCAAGCTGGCTTTAAGAGTGTTTCCATGACAACGTATGATTACTGTCATTTAGAAGACGCAAATATGTAACTTGGCGTAACTTCTGTAAAAGCAGACAGACAGGAAGGGCCAGTACTTCTACGTGAGATATCTCGTTACTAACAAGGAGAGGTTTAAAACCTCTCGGAACTATTACATATTCCGCTCCATGCACAGTTCCGGCTCTCGTCTTAATTAAACTGAACACGTTGTTTCGTCTGTAATTGTGTTTATGTTTATCCGATTATCGGGTAGCTTGCTAACTAGTGTGAACGGATACGCTTCACAGCATGGCGCCCATGTAGCTCAAGTTCCAGAGGTGATAAGACAGACGACAGGGTAACGTCTTTATTGACGTCAGATTCGGTCTACTTAACAACTACTGGCTCAGAAATTGCCTGGAAATAATGATAACAAAACTGGAAATGTGCAGATCTGCTCCATATTTCCAAAAATTAATTCCTGCCTTGAATACACATTCTAGTGTTACACTACAAAGAACCGAACACTAACTTAATCACGTCTACTTTAGGCCACGTAAGATTCCTTTGTTAAGATTAACTTTCTTTTGAGTTTTTAAATAAGTCCGATTTGAGCATAATATAAAATGGGGGTTCATATTGGACACACAAACGAACTACAGACAGCAGAACAAAAATTAAACTCCCCCGAAAGGTTTTAGTGTGGGCTTAAAATACCAAGTTTAATCGAAATTTATTAATTAATTTCTACGTTAAAATACGTGGACAAGGAGACATATGTCTACCTGTATGTGAACGCTTAGCACAGTATGTGCAAAATAATACAAAAAAAATTGTGAAAAAACAATCAGAATAAAAGATAATATTAAAATAGAAGACACCTACACGCGTACAAAAACTGCATCTTTCTAAACTATTACTATCGACGTGACAAAAACTTTAAGAAATCTTTAATTAAAATTTTTTCAATTACAACACGGAAATAAATAATTAAAGGTATTTTCAGCTTCGAAATTCGGAAAATCACGGGTTCAAATCTCGGCCTGGAGATAGGCTATCCAGACTTACGAGTGTTTCGTGGTTTTTCCTCGGCATCTACGAGAAAATTCCAGGTATATGGTCACTAATCGTTAATCGAAGAGATTTTAAAAAACATGGGACAATTTCCAGCCTTATTTCACAGATAATTTCGTCAGGGTTAATGTCGCCTTATAATCGTGGTGAGGTCATTGTTCAAATAAACGTAACGTAATGGCCACCATCTGAATCCGTCATGTACCTCCGACCAATTATTAGCAATAATGTTTCATAAAACGTATTTAGAACGGCTGACAAATTAAGGACAACAGCGGAATCTGTTCACAAATTTAAAATTGTTGTAGCAGCGCGGGTGGTGGGAGTCATTTGTTTCTGAAGGTTATGAGATGATACAGTTTATACAACGACATCGTATCAAGCTCTGAAGCTAGGTTGTAGAGGGGGGGATGTGTGTGGGGGGGGGGGGGGGGCAGTGTAACGGAACCAGTAGTGACGAGATTTGTTCGTTCCCGTTAGTTTAGATCAGGTGAGGACGAGCTCCAGGTAGCGAGCAGTGTTTGTGTGAGAGAGCTGTGCAGTGCTACGGGGAAGCCACGGCCCGCTCATAACCACCATCTCTCGGCGACTCGAGGTACTAAGCAAGTCGTGTTCACATTGTTAAAACAGCTGTCGCGTGTTCATAATGTTGATAAAATGGTTGTTCTTGAGCTATACATCTCACGTTCTCACGAAGGCCGTAACTTATCAACGCGCGTTTATGGTGTTACAACAATAGGCGTAGCTTCGCAGTGCCTTGTTACGCCCAGAAATCCGGCCAACAGACGTGTGAATAAGCAAATGTGTGTCGTGGTAGGTAGAATATTTGTGTCTTATTTGTGTTGTTTATGGACACAGGAGTTTACGAAATCTAATATTGGTGACCAATGTTTTAGTTTTTGAGCTCCAGACACTGAAGACGACCGTGTTATTAGTAACAGCATTATGTTATAATGCTAACAAAAGCCACTGGTTTGAAATGTGTTGTATTTTATCAACCCATACAGCAACAAAGAACAACTTGCCAACAATAGACACAGTTTCCAATTATCGATTCCCAAACCTCCAGACGTGTTTCAATTCTTGTCTGTGATCTCTGGTCCGTGACACTGACCAGTAACTGTACATTTTAACCGTCGTGAGAACTTAAGATATCGACTTTTAACTTTGTTTTGTCAGGAAGGTCTGGATAATTCGATGTTTATTCATATCGCTAAAAATCCAAATTTATTCCGTATATTAGCTGCAGGTTGGTTCAGTACGCTACACACGTATCAGGAGTAATTTTCGCCCCGTCACCACTGCTACTGACTATTAAACTCGTTCTTCGAGTTGCACCAAACTGTCTTGGAAGGAATCAAGGTTGAAACAAGAATTGTGAGTGCTTAGTAATTAAACTAACTCGCTAATCTTAGGTTATTACTTGCCGCTGTATCAACTGCTACAACTTTATATTGATGAATGAAATTTAAAGACACTCACGAATGATAAATCGCGGATCACACTCCGATGACTTAGATCTTCTGGGCTGTAACGTCGTGTGGACCTGAAGGAAGACACCAACATACTTCATCCATTCTCTGGGCTGACGCCCTGAAGATGGAGACAGTATGTTCCTCCGAAACGGTGTGAATTTTATAAGGCTTGAGCATTTTCAAAACTGCAGCTGTCAGTTTATTAAGAAACAGATTACTGGACGCAAAGTGAGTACAGAAATATGATGTAGACCCCCCAGCTCGCATTGACCCAGTTTTCGGGTCCCTCAGCCCGCATGGTAAAGTCTGGCATTGACATAACAAAACAATTGCCCTTCCCTTATTTCGCCGTATGATTATTTTGCTACTAGAATTATGTGGGCTGTAATGACCTATTTTATTGAAGAGGTATGACCCAAATTAAGAGCATGTTTCAAACGCATTATATGCGACTTTGCGTACTTAATTAGTCTTATAGTAATTTATTGCTGACAAAAAAACCTAGTTTCACATTCTTATAGCTCAACCCTTTAAAGCCCGATGGTAACTATATGTACCACCTGCTTTAACAATCAATAACACATTTTGTATTTACGTGTTTCGTATGGTTCTCACAAGAAACATCGATTATATCGTTAAACAGCGTTAACCAGTTGATCTTTGTAATGGTGAAGTGTGGTGTTTTCTTCGCGGTACGGACTGAATTCTTAAGTTTCATTTGAAAGAGCTTCGGCTCCAAAGGTTAATTAGCGTTTTAGTCGTATTATTTCCTTAAACAGCGTTAACCAGCTGATCTTTGCAATGGTGAAGTGTAGTGTTTTCTTCGCGGTACGGACTGCTTTGTTAAATATTATTTAGACGAGCTTCGGCTACAAAGGGTTGACTACGCTATCACTAGTTCATATAAACTACGTCAAAAATCATTATATTAGTCAGTCTGTGGGTCGAGATTTGAACCTGTGACGTCCAGAATGATTGCTAACCACTTCGCCATAACGTTCGCTTTAATGATGGCAGAGTACAAGGCGTTTATCGAGATTAACTCAAAGAACCTGGGGAAACAAAATAAAATGGAAGACGAGGAAATATAAGATAAGAAAGAATAAAGGACGATGCGGCTAGGAAAGAATGTCTGTAACCAGCACGGCAATGTGACGTCACTGAAACCGCAAACTTGAATCTAAAAGTCATCTGCCTCAGCTTCGACAGAGGCATTCCTGGTCACTGAATGATGGCGGATGTGGTATGTATGCGCACATTTCCGGTTCTGTGATCAACAGCGCACATCATTACGCATTCTGCACGTGTACCTCGTGACAAGTTGTATCATCGTTAATAAATAAACAGTTGACAGTCCACTGAATTCGTACCATGTGCCACTTGGCTTTAGGAGGGATAGAACTGCCATGTGACGGGGGCAAACAATGGTACAAGTTTGAAAAAAAAAAACTTTGCAGATGTTAACCAAATTCTTTCTTTCCTCTACTGCATACATCAGCCTTTTCGTATTTACACACTGCAGATACAAGATTGTGGTTGTTAGGCCAGTCACACAGATAAGTCTCCTTGCATTTTGTTAAAAGGTCACCATGTCGAAAAATGTTACAAAAGTTGATGTAAAAAGCAAAGCCGTGACGCTACACCGAAGAAATATAGTTTTAACCGATTTTCAGATTTATCGTAGAAGTTTACCGACGTTTCGGAGATGATTATTGCCGCCATCATCAGGACGATTACTCGATGTAACACAACAAACGTGCGTATTTGTATTCTGACGGCGGCAGAATCTACAGGTTTCATTACGCATCTGTCAACGGTCTCCAAGTCACTTATTTTTCTCCTTGTGTTCTGCAGTAGCCAGAAAGAGGTCACAGGTCATCTCTCTCTCTCTCTCTCTCTCTCTCTCTCGAAAATGTGTTGTACCGACAGACCTCCATTAAAGCTATTTTATATGTGATACTCGCTGCAAACAGCGATTATCTCCTTAAACAGCGTTAACCAGTTGATCTTCGTAATGGTGAAGTGTGGTGTTTACTTCGCGGTACGGACTGAATTCTTAAGTTTCATTTGAAAGAGCTTCGGCTCCAAAGGTTAATTAGCGTTTTAGTCGTATTATTTCCTTAAACAAGGTTAACCAGTTGATCTTTGTAATGGTGAAGTGTCGTGTTTTCTTCGCGGTACGGACTGAATTCTTATGTTTCATTTGAAAGAGCTTCGGCTCCAAAGGTTAATTAGCGTTTTAGTCGTATTATTTCCTTAAACAAGGTTAACCAGTTGATCTTTGTAATGGTGGAGTGTAGTGTTTTCTTCGCGGTACGGACTGAATTCTTAAGTTTCATTTATCTAAATGCGTGATACGGCATTCCTTCAGCTTTCATTAATCAATGAATTCACAAATTTATTATGAAGTTAAAAATACATTCATTTAATAGCATACTTTTTTGTTCATTTCTTTAATTAAATTCATGGTACTATACAAGTTATCTTTTTATAAATGTAGCTTTGTTTACAAATTTATATGACAAATCCTGGGGCGCAGCGTTCCCTAAGCTGTTTTCAGATTTAATTTATAAATTGGTACATTTATCCTGTATTATTATGCATAAGTCTGAGAATTTGATAGATTCATGCGCCATACCAACACATTTATTTATTGTTATTAATTCAGTAATTTTCATTATGTATTTAACTAGCACCATGATACAAGAACTCTTTCTAGCATTTGTTAACATTTCTATGAATTTATATAATTAGCAGTTTGTATGATTTTCATAAGCAATTGACAGTTTTGAATATGTACTGTTTCATGGGATGTTGCGCCGTGTAGTCTTGTAGAAATTTCCCGACGTTTCGGAGGTACTCACTGATTCCATCTTCAGGGCGACCAGTCGGCGTAACATCTAAGAAGACAGCGATCTTCACTTGTCATGATATGTAGAACCTGACATTGGGTAGCTGCGACATTAATTTCCTAATATTAATGCCATTTAGGCAGAAGGCAAGGTCAATGGCTTATTCTGACGATAAAATGTGTCAATAGCAGGGCGTAACGCCCGGAGGGGACACGCCCCGTCCCCGAGGTCATGGTACATTTAATGGACCGGCTATTCCTCATGCAAACTCACTTGCTGCTTGGCTCACATGTGGAGCGTGTCGTAACCCCGGTTTTTCAGGACCGCGAACCTTTCCACGAATCCACCTGCCGAAATTCGCGAGTCTGTCTATCACGTCTTCACCCTAATTAACTCTTTCCATGCTGATATTATACAGTTTCCTAGTTACGGCACCAAGTCGAAATGATATAAACTACCGACGTTTCGGAGGAACTTTCTTTCTCAGGTTGAATAACGTTCGCACTTGTAGAAGGGTGGGAAATTAAAAGGAAATTTCAGGTACGACAAAAATTCATTGCGTTATTAACCATTTAAAGGCCAGTGGTAACTATATGTACCACCTGCTTTAAAAATCAGTAACTTTGCATAGTGTTCATGGTTTTTTGCATGATTCTTAATTTAAACAGTGATTATTTCCTTAAACAGCGTTAAAAAGTTGATCTTTGTAATGGTGAAGTGTTGTGTTTTCTTCGCTGTACGGACTAAATTCTTAAGTTTCATTTCAAAGAGCTTCGGCTCCAAAGGTAGCGTTTTAGTCGTATTATTTCCTTAAACAAGGTTAACCAGTTGATCTTTGCAATGGTGAAGTGTTGTGTTTTCTTCGCGGTACGGACTGAATTCTTAAGTTTCATTTCAAAGAGCTTCGGCTCCAAAGGTTAATTAGCGCTTTAGTCGTATTATTTCCTTAAACAAGGTTAACCAGTTGATCTTTGCAATGGTGAAGTGTAGTGTTTTCTTCGCGGTACGGACTGAATTCTTGTATATGTATTATTTAGGTAGTCTTCGGCTCCAAAAGGTTTTATGCCGATAATAACGCAACGCATATCAACTGGGTTTTTATGCAACTTCGATTATGTAATCTGTTCTGCAGCAATAAGCCTATGGTTTTACGTATCTGCAATGAATAAAAATCAAACCAAATTACGTAAAAAAAATTCACAAATATCGCATTGTGCTCCAGCGGGACTCAGATTTCCAGTGTCTTTCCAGTAATCAGTAATTATCTGTTGCGATGATTTCGTCTATGGTTCAGTTCTTATCTCAGTGCGACAAGTAGCTGCCTACTTGCCCAGGGATGTGATTCGAAACCTGTCGGTCTTCGGTCGTAGCGCCTCGCGGCGCGTCTAAAATCCACTGATCTACTTTTGAAGTGGCGCATCGGCAAGGAGACCTGGAAAATCGCTTCCCCCGGCACTCAACACAAGTGCGGGATAATGAGACTGTAATTAATAACAAAACAGGACGTAACAGAAATACGAAGAAAGTTACATGACGAGGAACTTCCCATTCATCGTGGACTAGACACACATCATTACCGATTCTGTTAACAATAATCTATTAATCATTCGGATATATGACATGAGAGGTTATCGCAGCAGTCAAGATGTTGGTTAGTCTTCTGAGTTGTAACGCCGTGTGGTACACACACAAAAAGCAATATCTGCATCTTGTGATCCGGCGCCCTTAAGATGGAAGCAGTATCTTCCTCCGAAACGCTGATATTAAACTATTAATCCACACTACGTTACAACCCAGAAGACCACAGATCTCAACAAATGTTGCAGAGGTTAGCGACCTCCAATGTTTGCAATATCATCGTCTGTGATTTCTGGTAAATAAAAAAGACATGTCAGTATGACGAAAAAGGAAGCTGTTTTTGTAACTTTGGGGGAGAAAAACAGGCGAATGATTTGCAGGACTGATTCATTGTGCACAAGTCCGCGATTAAGTGGATTCTGCAGATTCACTGCGGGGCCCCCCCCCCCCCCAAGTACGTGTTGTTTCAATTTCTGACAGACAGGTCTTCCAGCATGTGTCGTATGTGATGCGTAGTCATTGCTCCAAACAAGGACGCTCTGCCAGCGATTCAACAGATTTGCGAATTATTCATTGTGTTCAGACACATTAAGTTTTTGAATTTCTTAGTTTCCGGTTGTATTCATCCGTGTTGAGGGAGACAGTTTTCGAAAAAAATATAAAATAAAATTTCAATCCATTCTCGCGAAACAGCGAGCAGGGATTGGCCCCAAAACACACAGCGGAAAACCTCAGTCAGCGTACGAGATTCGAGGTTCTTAAGACGGTGAAGACGTCAATGATGGTCTTTGGGTTGTAACACTCGTGTATAATTGTAGGTACATACCAACGTTTCGGAAGGATATTCTGCCTCCATCTACAGGGCTGAAGTGTTGAGGATATCGATTTTGATTTTCTTGGTTAAAACGCATTGTACTGACTTAATCTTCAGGATTACTGATCACAGGACAGAGTGTCGAACCGGAGACCTCCAGAATACGAAACTGGAGCAGTGACCACATTACCGTGATGCTCTATATCCACGTACAAACGGATGGAAATACGAGTATGTCTACTTAAACGGATTTTACGTAAAGTGATTATGAAAGAAAACAGAATATTCAGCGGTCGCTTCTCTGTTAAAGGCGATAAAACTGGCAGACGTTTCGGAGGTATTCGCCGTCTCCATCGTCAGGGCGAAATGCTGTAAAAGCTATACAGAGGGCACCAGGCTCGACAGAGAGCCACGGGAACCCTGAATCATGACAACCGATCCTGGGTTGAGAATCAAATCAAATCAAACCCGTAACCGCCAGAACACGTTTCCGTTCTTTTAATGTTATTGATTAGGCAGTCAGTGTAGCGCCGCTGCGGATTAGGCAGTCGTGTAGCTCCTATATCTGGCGCGTGGGAATGAATATGCGTCAAATTCACAACCTAAATACCGGCGGGAAAAAGTGGGCCCTTAAATACTTTAAACGATTTGGTTTTTAAGTTTCTTTCGAAACGTCAGTCACCTCACCCATGGTAATTGTCCTCAGACTTAATGAATCACGAATCGATAAAACAGTCGTGCATTTTTCCGACTCTGGTCCCACATTTTGTGCTGCAAATTATAGTCTACAGCCCGTAATTACTAGCTCGTCTAATTATGTTTATTTACGCATAAAACATGTCTTTATATGCTTTCAAAGAACTAATAGTAACCGTAATAATATCCCACACTGAACTTTGCAATTAAATCATTATACCCTAAGGAACATGTACCTAATAATTTGTTAGAAATCTGTTGTTTTGTCGTCCTCGCAAAAATAAACACGAAGTACTTCAAGTAGCTTACCTAGTGACACCTTTTTGCGAAAGGCCATTAATACACTGTTAGTCACTAAAATTAAACAATGCAGTTCCCATCTGTGGTTCTCAATTATCCTCAGTTTACGACAGCAGATTCACACCGACAAAGAAAAAACTACGCTGAAGTCTCATCTCATTTCAGGACACGACTTGAAAATATGCAGATCCTACAACCTGTGATTTGTATCGTCTTCATAAAGCTATCATCACCTGGCCCGCTTGAGATGCTAGTTGAAGAGCCCTGTTCCAGAAACTGCTGATGGGTGAGTAGTCTCCATACCAAGATCGTCCGTCTGTCCGTACGCATTAACTCTTAACGTAATGATTCAACACTTCAAAGCCGAAGCTGATATCAGTAATACGTAAGAATCCAGTCCGTACCGCAAAGAAAATTAGTTAGCGTCAGAGAATTTTAGTAGATATTCGCTAGGAGTATCATATTTTGTAAAAATCGTGTTGAAGGGACCATGTCATAACTAGAAGTTCTGTTAGGGCCCTTTGTATAGGACTTAGAAGGGGTTAAACCAGTTGTATTCAACCTGGGGTACGCGTACCCCCGGGGGTACGCGAAGACATTTTAGGGGGTACGTGAAATTTAAAAAAACATATATTATTTTATGATAAACACTGAATAATCAGTAATGTAATTTATTTAATTTATTTTCGATGTAGATTATATACTATGTATAACTTGAATTATACTCTAACAACTTTGGGGGTACAGAGTTGAAGAGAAATTATATCTGGGGGTACGCGAAGACATCTTAGGGGGTACGTGAAATTTAAAAAAAAATATTATTTTATGATAAACACTGAATAATCAGTAATGCAATTTATTTAATTTATTTTAGATGTAGATTATATACTACGTATAACTTGAATTATACACCAACAACTTTGGGGGTACAAAGTTGGAAGAGAAATTATATCTGGGGGTACGCGAAGACATCTTAGGGGGTACGTGAAATTTAAAAAAAAATATTATTTTATGATAAACACTGAATAATCAGTAATGCAATTTATTTAATTTATTTTAGATGTAGATTATATACTACGTATAACTTGAATTATACACCAACAACTTTGGGGGTACAAAGTTGGAAGAGAAATTATATCTGGGGGTACGCGAAGACAT
Source organism: Zootermopsis nevadensis (assembly GCF_977971745.1). NCBI lineage: Eukaryota > Metazoa > Arthropoda > Insecta > Blattodea > Termopsidae > Zootermopsis > Zootermopsis nevadensis. The sequence goes on from NW_028259134.1 coordinate 22,224,756, forward strand.
CTTAGGGGGTACGTGAAATTTAAAAAAAAATATTATTTTATGATAAACACTGAATAATCAGTAATGCAATTTATTTAATTTATTTTAGATGTAGATTATATACTACGTATAACTTGAATTATACACCAACAACTTTGGGGGTACAAAGTTGAAGAGAAATTATATCTGGGGGTACGCGAACAAAAAAGGTTGAATACCACTGGGTTAAACTATACGAAATGGAAATGTGACAAAATTTAGTTTACGTTTGAAGATGTCTGTCTTCTGGTTTCTCTGGCCGGTGTAGTCTGCTAGAAGTTTACCGACGTTTCAGAGGTACTTGCCCCGATGAGGGTAAGTTTCAACCAGATTATACAAGGCCGTAAGTCCAAGAAGACAGTCAGAAGCATCGTATTTAACGTCGAAGTCAGTTTGTAATTACAATTTTTCTGAAAATAAATAAAATAAAAATACTTGATTTTTCCCGAAGTCACTAAATGGCACGAAATGTCAAATAACGGGAACGGGAATCGATTCACCACGATTAACGACGCAAGACAAAAAACAAAGTAGCAGCTGACAAAGAACGGAAGTTAATTTCACTGAAACGAATTATGATCAGTGAAATCAATAAGTTCTGGGAAGAATAAGGACTTATTCTTCTCCATTTATACAGTCACGGAAGTACAAAAAATGTTCAAACGAACTCCTCCCAACAGCAGATCGTAAATTAATTGAGGACTTAACTGCTTAAATTGTTCATTTAACGACTATATACGTGCAATGACAGCATGATTAATAAATAATGGATTGATAAGGATGTGGAAGGAAACGGTCGTAGCCTAATCTAAGGCACTAACCCGGCATTATCCTGCAGTGACTGGATAAAACAAGAAATCTCCAGGAGTGCCAACCATTCGGCCATTTGCCTAAGAAATTTCGCTTGGTGGAACCGGGAGGTTCTTTCACGTGATTATAAAAGTCTGCCATTGGACTGTATCCTTAGCGGATTCAATTCAGTCACATCCGTTCACAACGTATTTCTCATAGATTCATTTCAATTTTATTTCTCCATCTACGCCTAGCTCTTTCAAATAAACATTTTTCTCCCCGCATTTCCTGAATAACGAACCCGAATGGTACAGTCTTTGAAAAACTTGTAACTTTTCAGCTAGTAAAGAAATTCCTATATGTTTATGTTCGTTACTGTTTTCACAAAAGCCTGCCACTGGATTATATTCCATGTCAGTTAAATCCAATCGACAGCCTCACATACTATTTCTATAAAACCCATTTTAATATTATCCTCGCCATCTACGACAAAGTGGCATAGTTCCTGCAGGCTTCCGGAGCACAAGTAGTGAATATATTTGTAGTTCTGATGATGACCAAGTAACAGTTCGTCACTAATTTCTTCGCTTTTACAAAACACCCTTCTTACCACACATGGAGTATCCCATTTTTGATCTTGGCGTAATTTTTTTAAATACGTCACCGATCTATCAGAGGAATGTTGCATTTGTTTTCACTGGAAGTCGATAGGTAAAACAAAAGTGAGTGTTTTAATAATCTTAATGTGTTCACTTTCCAAATGTAGTAGTGATTACAACAACTTTACAAGTACATAAAAACAAATAGTTCCTCAGTTTTTTGATCTCTTAATTTCATCACGAACATAATTTTTATGTATACTTCAGTGTATTAATTTTGCAACTCAGTACAGCCGCGTTCGTAAATGAAACAACTCTGAAACAATTAGCACAAGGCTGTACCAGAAAATAAGCGAGACGTTGTGATGGCATGGTTATTAAACCCTCGTCACTTACACATACGAAAGCACGGAAACTGGAAAGACAAGTTGAGCATGTTCTTCGAATAAATCTTGTCGGGACACGTGTAAGAAGACACGGTTGAACGAACGATAGTTTGATTTTTGCATCCTGATCGACATTTCTTGGCTTTCACATTAGACTGACTGTCATAAGTAACTCTCTCGAAAGGTATGAGAACATACACCGTTCTCGAAGTGACTCACCGCCCACTGCCTAGTTACCCCGCGATCCTGCCAGTTTCGTTTTCGACGTATGAATGCGTCCCGAAGCCTGAGACAAGTCTACACAAAGTCTTGAAGCATAAGGTACACTCATTACGGACGAAGGCAAGTCACGTGTTATGTACAATGGTTTTATAAATGTCTCGGTGTACTTCTAACATCTACAACATCTAATGAATTATACGCCTTATTTTTAAATCTCTCCCAAGCAATTTAAGATGGCTGTCTGTTGCCACAGTACTCAGTGCAACATATCAGAAAAATATACAACTTTATACTCGAAGCAGAGATTCCCTCAAATCGTAACTTCCGAACACCAACCTGGCTCGCGTTAGACATTTTCGACACAAACACAGACGTAAACGAGTAGATATGAAAATTTTTCCAACTACCAGACCACTTCCGAAATCATGTTAGATGTCAGATCGAATTTCCAGCTTCCACAGAGACGAGTAAGTTTTAAAAATTTTGTCCCCCAAACGAATTCTTATTTTAATCGCCTATAGCCTGACTTTATCATTACGCCCACGAAGACGATTAACTAGTCGAAGGTGTTGCCTTAAATATTCTAAATTTTAAACAGAGGAAACACTGGTTATTTGATAAACTACACATTGGAGCAAGGACGTAACACGTAACGTACCGTATCATGGTCTGAGTCAATGGTACAACTTTTCCCTTCTTTATTTCCAATCTGAGAGTATTCGTAATGCCCTTCGATATTAATATCGTCGTAAAATTCCTCCAGTCCCTTGTCTTGTTCAGAATTCGGCACCGATGAATTTGTCACTCTGGCACTCAGTCTCCTGTACCAAAAGATGAGCACCAGAGCGACTGCAAAAACAATAATACACAACAAAGACACTGCTACTACGATTATGGAACCTCCCGAGAAGACGTTGACATGGTCGTTCTCCTTCTGTGTGTCGTTGTACGACGACAACTCGGTGGAGTTGTCGTCAAAAGACGTTGACATCTCTAAATCGATGGCTGTCAGTGAGTCTGTTGACGGAGTGGTGTTGACTGTGGTTGACACAGCAGAGCAAAGGACGCCTGTCAACACGTACCAGCTGAGACCCCTGTACTGTGGAGGAGAGCGACACACAGCGTCATTGTTTTCCAGAATGACCAAGCTCCAGTGTACGACAGGTTGCAACATGCAATCGCAAATCAGGGGGTTCCCCTTGATGGCAAAAACGTCTAGACTCAACAAAGAAGACACTGCATTGACATCAAGTGTCGTCAAAAGGTTGTTTCTTAAGTCCAGAGAGATAAGTTTGTTCTGAAAGTCGAATAACCCAACCGAAAGTGTTGTCAGATGGTTGTCTTTCATGTCCAGGAACTTGAGGTTCCTCAGTTTCGAGAAAACACCTACTTCAAGGACTTGCAACTGGTTGTGATTGAGGTTTAGTGTTTTCAGCCCTACAAGTGGATCGAATATGTGAGCGGGAAATGACGTCAGCTGATTGTTCTCGAGGCTGAGTTCCGAGAGGCGCTCGGCACCTGTCCAGTTGAACATCGCGTTCCGCAGGAAGGTCAGGCTCTTATTACTGCAGTCTGCGTCTTCGGGGTAACACTTGCACGGCGACGGACAGTCCCGGCTTGCGGCCCCCAAGATAGTAACACCAAGAATCGCTAAGAGTCCGGGGGTCATCAGCTATAAAAGCACAGAATCATTGCATCCTTTCAAGTTATTCTGACTACAGGCACGATGTCTAGCAAAGTAACCAGAGCAAACAAACGTAACGCATAATATGGAGGTCTATCTGGCCGACTACGTATTTAACCTCCGAAAATACTGAACATATATTGAGTAAAATCACTAACAGTCCATTCAGGATATACAGAAACCGGACAAAAATTTTGAGGGTTGCTCCTACACCATTCTTCTGGGTACATACGTCGGTTTAGCGTTATGACGTCACGTGGTCCACCCATGGAAAGTTCTGCATGTTGTAAGATGGGAGTCTTTTAGGTTTTAGGTCCATGTAGTCAGAGGTCCCTTCTGCCTCAATCATAAGGACCGTGATTGCCCTGATCATGGAGGCAGCGGGGACCTCTTAAATGTTGGTTTGTGTCCTTCGTCCTGAGGACTTTGAAATGAAGGACAGTTGAGGCAGGAAGTCAGTAACCGGACTTTGGCCACCGGATTCCAAAAAAATATTTGATCTCTACGCGGAAGTTAAAGTTTCTGTTTACTCGTAAAACAATGGAATGTCGTACTGCAACATTGCAAACCGATGGGATCACACAATCCTCAATGCAAGTTTTTTTGTCACTCTGCAACGGTGACAATTTATGTTTCGAGTTATTTAGTTCGTTATTTATGTTAATAATTGTTACTCCTTTGCCACGAATCAACATAGCACAAAATATGTTTCATTAAAACAGCACACATGATAAGATTAACACCAAATAAACTTTCACGCTGTTAGATATAGTGGTCACTTATGAGTTATCAAATCTTCCCATGACGAATTACATTCCATGAAAAAAAGAATTCCATTTTTATTTTCCCCATAGATTTCACGTGATCTAGACGTGTGTTCCCAGAATATTACACCAAAAACAAGTGAGAGTACTCACCGCCATGGTGAGTAAGAGTGGCCGATCGGACTTGACTGGCAACAAGAAATGATTTGCAATAGCATCTCAACGCGGGAAGTGACGTTGACTCCAGATAAAAGCACTTCCTCTAGAAATATCAGCGCTTGGCTCAGACTTCCAGTACTTAACAATCAGTGCGGAAATTACTAACTTAATTTAAATACAAAACACGACGTATTTTTCTCCTTATAGTTTTTAAACTAAGAATTCATTAATCACCCTGTTCCTTTGGAATATTATTATTAACAACAACACAATCAACAGTATGGACAATAAATATGTTTATAACGTACTTGTGGGAAAATATATAAAGATTTTTATTGTTATAATCATGACTTCCACATGAACACGTTGACTTTCTCGTGCAAAAACATGTTGATCTTGTCGGTTTTGTCGCCCTGAAGATGAACAGAGTATAGGTCCCCGAAACGCTACAATCTACCTACAAATGTACGCGGCGACAAATCTCAGAGCAACATGATAATAATATACGCTAGTAGGTTATAATTTGTACCTTCCAATGTAAAGCTTTCGACTTTTGTATATTTTACATTTATTGCTCGCATTAACTTAAAGTTATAGTCCACATCTCCCTTACTAAAATTTAGTAGAGTTCTTGAGAATCTGATAAATACTAAACTTTAAAAAGATCTCGGCGTTTATAAAATGTTAATTTTCAAGGCTCATAGGGACCCCACATTCCCTTTAGAACCACCTTAATGTTATCCCACAATTAACTCCCTTCTTTCTGTCATCAGACCTACTATAACGTCAGAGATGCAGCTGTAGAGGACCTGTTTGGTATCCTAGCAACCAGGCATAATGGAAACATGTGGCCATCGTGTAGAGTCTGTCCTTTCTCTCATAACCTGATGGAGGTCACTGTAATACAATTGTAAAAATAAAATAAAATAAAAGAAACAGCCGACTGATTGTTGTTAGCAAAGGAGGACGATTTGTTGAATGAGATGACCCAGTTGGGACAGCATCTAGCCAGCACACAAGCCTCGCATTGTTTAACGTCGTTATATCAGCCAAAAATATAGACGTACTAACACGTCTAGTCTCATCATAAGAACATGTGCAAAAATATCTACTCTAATGGAGTACAAAAATTCTTCAGACGTGTCGTTCGCGTGCAATTTTGCATGCTTCACTGCCATTGGCCTAAATCATTAACATTCTTCAGACACAATTCAATTGTTCCAAAGTTTCTAACGCCACGAATGGTACTTTGTCGTTATAAATTATTCTTCTTTATACTTTGTTAAATATTAAACTTATCAAAAAGATGAATTAACAGATTCTCGCTCCAGCAAGTATGAAGATGGCTGTCATTTGGGTTATGAATTATGACCGACGTTTCAGAGGTATCTACTAGCCCCATTATCGTCCTGATGATGGCAGCTAATGGCCGCTGTTTATTCTTTGTGTACATCGAGGAGAATTAGTTTCATACGGATGCTACGGCATTTTGTGCAATCGCGCAATGTCAGATACCGTCCGGGTCACATGACTACCTCAGCAACAGCTGCTATTGGCCAAACAAAAACAAAAAAACACCCAGAAAACCTGACCCGCATTTTTAGTTTAACGTCTATCATCACAAGAATGGAATCAAGGACACAATTTTCGGTTTTTGTGTGCCACGTAATGATATTGAGTTACACATCCATAAAAAGAACAGTTTTGTGTTGGTTCGTGCTACTTTCAGAACAAGGTGTGGTTTTTAACGCGAAGTAATATTCCATACGTACTTTTTGTAACCCCAGATAATTGTGAGCTACCGCTAGACTTGGTCTAGGTGCTCAGAAATCAGAATTAACGGTTTCAATGGGTCAAAGCCCCCTGAAAATGGCAATCAGCACCAGATAGCAAAGCTGTACAGGGAGCGTAGAGGTAAAACCCACCACATTCGTAACCTTTTCAAACCGAATTTCTTCAAAATTCAGTCCTTACCGCAAAGAAAACACAAGACCTCACCATTAGAGACACCAAAAATATTTAAGAATTTAGTTCGTACCACAAAGAAAACACAAGACCTCACCATTAGAGATACCAAAAATATTTAAGAATTCAGTCCTTACCGCAAAGAAAACACAAGACCTCACCATTAGAGAAACCAAAAATATTTAAGAATTCAGTTCGTACCACAAAGAAAACACAAGACCTCACCATTAGAGATACCAAAAATATTTAAGAATTCAGTCCTTACCGCAAAGAAAACACAAGACCTCACCATTAGAGACACCAAAAATATTTAAGAATTCAGGTCGTACCGCAAAGAAAACACAAGACCTCACCATTAGAGATACCAAAAATATTTAAGAATTCAGTTCGTACCACAAAGAAAACACAAGACCTCACCATTAGAGATACCAAAAATATTTAAGAATTCAGTCCTTACCGCAAAGAAAACACAAGACCTCACCATTAGAGATACCAAAAATATTTAAGAATTCAGTCCTTACCGCAAAGAAAACACAAGACCTCACCATTAGAGATACCAAAAATATTTAAGAATTCAGTCCTTACCGCAAAGAAAACACAAGACCTCACCATTAGAGACACCAAAAATATTTAAGAATTCAGTTCGTACAGCAAAGAAAACACAAGACCTCACCATTAGAGATACCAAAAATATTTAAGAATTCAGTTCGTACCACAAAGAAAACACAAGACCTCACCATTAGAGACACCAAAAATATTTAAGAATTCAGTTCGTACCACAAAGAAAACACAAGACCTCACCATTAGAGATACCAAAAATATTTAAGAATTCAGTCCTTACCGCAAAGAAAACACAAGACCTCACCATTAGAGATACCAAAAATATTTAAGAATTCAGTCCTTACCGCAAAGAAAACACAAGACCTCACCATTAGAGATACCAAAAATATTTAAGAATTCAGTCCTTACCGCAAAGAAAACACAAGACCTCACCATTAGAGACACCAAAAATATTTAAGAATTCAGTTCGTACCGCAAAGAAAACACAAGACCTCACCATTAGAGACACCAAAAATATTTAAGAATTCAGTTCGTACCACAAAGAAAACACAAGACCTCACCATTAGAGATACCAAAAATATTTAAGAATTCAGTCCTTACCGCAAAGAAAACACAAGACCTCACCATTAGAGACACCAAAAATATTTAAGAATTCAGTTCGTACCGCAAAGAAAACACAAGACCTCACCATTAGAGACACCAAAAATATTTTTCTAAATTATGTATTAAACTTCCAAATTAATAGTCTCAGCTTTCTCTAATACAAAATTCCAAAATTCCGTCTTTTATGCCAATCATCACACTAACGCCTTCACTCTTACTTTATCCTTAACACTTTCAGAAACAATTTCACGGACGTCATCATATTCTAAGATTTAAAATAATTGAAGAAAATTAAAAAAAAACAGCAGTGGAAAAGGATCTGTGCTCCATTTGTTTCAGGATTAAGGATGCTGTGGGTCCTGGTGGCGGGCGCCATCTTCCTGTGGGTGTCGCCCCCAGCTTCCACAGTGCGCACTTTGCATCAAGGACACAGTAAGTCGCCATTCAACAGTCAGTAAAAATGGCATACGTTACCATATCAAGAAATACAACCTGCAAATGTTTAGTAAGAACTAATTAACTACCTAGAGTCGAGTACCTTTTTTAAAAAAACTGACTCGCTCAACTGAACAAGAAATTTACCATCTTTCACGGAGCCCCCAATTAATTAGCGTGCAGAGTAAAGTCCACCCTTCTAGGCCAATAAAATTCAAACCTTGGTACTCTATTAATTTAAAATATGTTTTCATATTATCCTTCCATCTACAACTAGGTCTTCCAAGTTGTATCTTTCTTCTGAGTTACGACGCCGTGTAGACTAGCAGCTAAATACCAAAGTTTCGGAGGACCATGCTGTTCTCATCTTCAGGGCTGAAGGTATCTACTTAGCTACACGACGTCAAAACCCAGAGGAAAATCAACATCTTCGTCGCTGTGATAAAGTCAAGTCTTACAAATTATTAAGCCTCAATTTCTTTCCCATCTTTTAGGTGCCAATATTCTTCTCAATTCTTTATTCTCATCGAAAATTTCTGCCTTACAGGTTGAGACCAAGTTCAACAAACTTACAGTGCAATACGTTAGATAATATGTAGGATTTTAGGTTTTCACGGCGGTGAGTCTGAAGATGGCTGTCTTCTGGGTTGTTGCGCCGTGTAGTCCGATAGAAGTTTACCATCGCCCCGATGATGGAAGCAGCAGGGACCTCTGAAACTTCTGCCAGACTACACGGCGCAAAAACCCAGAAGACAGCCATCTTCAGGTTAGATAGGATATTCAAGTGACGAAGAAACACTCCCTTTACGAGGGAAACATTCGAGCAAGTAGGAATGCCTGAGCCAACCATCTACAGCAAACAGACCGGTATGTTAATTGGGGCAGAGTGTTTGATGAAGAAACGTGCGACTGCTATGCACACAAAACACTCTTCCAGGGCTTCGTAGTTTTTACTGTTGAAAGTTTTTCATCTCCGTTAAGACGCCCAGGGCGAGCAGGTGAAAGTATTTGTGAAAACCTGTTCGTGCCTCAACACGACGTTATAAAGGCCCTGGCGAGAGGTATATCTCCACGCGTTCTAGAAGTCTATATAATCCAAACGCATGCAACTTGGTGGTGACCGGTCATAATCGCCCTGATGATGGAGGCAGTAAGGACCTCCGAAACAGTGGTAAACGTCTACCAGACTACACTCACCCCTGATATTCGCAGAAAGACTCTGAGCATAACCAAGCGTCATTCCACGGATATCACGGATGAAAAGGAAACTTATGTCCGTATTGGGAATCGAAGTTGACCCATTCGAAAAAGTCCATGCAAAATGTGTGCAAATTTTTGGTAGGTGATAATTTGATGTATCCGGGCCTTAATAAGTAACATTTATGACTTCGTGTGTTTAATACCTTAGATTTCCTCGTCATTCTTATGTGCCTTTAACATAATGATCGTGGCATATATTAAACTATAGGCCTAACCTTAGTAATTTACTGAAGGTACTAAGGAAAACCACGAATAAGGACACAAATGTGTCCACTTCCGCCACTGTACGGTTCAGTGATCACGTGATAAGTTTTATGACGTGAAAACACTCGCGGGCAGGTCTACTGGTTCTACTAATTGCCCTCTTAATTACCCGTATGAGCATACTTATTTCAGAGTCTCATCTGTTGCTCTATTTAATAGGTAAAGTTACTAAACAGAGACACAGACATCTGACAGAAATTATTATAAGAAATCGAACACGGAAACTATCAGCACCAAAATATTAAGGCGTATGGAAGAGTGGACGTGAATCTCCACGCATTCTTAAACATAACACTCGGAAGTTGAGTGACCAACTTCATATTTCAGCCTACATTAGCCACCGGACACGAAGCTGGGCGGTCCCCAGGTCAGATGTGTGATCACAAACTTCTGTTAAAATGTCGTCATTTTTGGTAGTGTAGTGAACATTCGAGTTCCTTACAAATCTGGACATCTTTTGGAAATTACTACAAACTTTCTAAAGACAAACTCTCTGTTTACACTCCAAGTCAAAGTTTGAAGTAGCTGAATTATTTCGCGGAACTGTGTTTCTTACACGAAGTTGCGACGGGGAAGTCAGTGGCTTTCCACAACAGAATCAACGAGCATAACGTTGCCAGGTAACCGAAACAAAAGACGGGGGCGTAGCCCTCTCATTGAGGCAAGACAAGACACTTGGAAGCGTCTCCATAATCCGTGAACAAGTTTCTCGGCGTAATGCACCTCCAGTCCCTACTGAATCCTCACATGGACGCATTTTACACATTACACGATGTATTCGTATGGAAATAATGTCAGACTAACTCCTAGGTGGCGGGATTCGAAAACTCTGACACCGCTGGACACGGTCCTGGGCCGGTACCATCCACAAAACGTATTTCTGTATGATATATCTTAATGTTATCCTCCCACAACCATTTAAGCATCCAAATTTAAATAAAAACACGAAGCCCATCAGATTCTAACGGTGTATATTACTCCAGAATTTAAGTGTAAGCTACACGTATCTCCATGTTTTAATTGTACTGAATTTTGTTTCGCCTGACTTACCGATAGGTGTCGTCAGGAACTGAACTCGAAAGACATCTGTGACTAAGTTACTTGACGGGTTATAAGCTCACTAACAGAGACGCAAGGTACAGGATGTGATATTTGCGGAGATGTCAATGTCAGCGTAGAACACGGGCTTATTTTTCGTTCTGTCCACAACAAACTGAGTGAAGACGGACTATTAGAATGAAATGGCGGAAGAAACATAAGCACAGGACAACCGTGAAACGTAAACGTCTTTGCTTTCCGTGTTTTCATATACAGGTTGTCCCAAAAATATATATACACAATGCTGAGGTAGGTAATGTTTGCGTGTATATGTTTTTTTTGAGACACTCTGTATACGCTCTTTTCCTTTTAATATTCTTTCTTTCTATTTTGGTACAAAATTACGTCCCGTTTCTTGAAAACAGGCCCAGAAAAAAAATAAAGCGTAAACTGCTACATTACGAGAACAAATTAAATTACTTCAATTAGAATAAATTTGAATCCGTGAAAAATTTCGTGAAAGATCGGTGGAGTGTGACAATGAGGCATTACAAAGAGGAAATAATTATGCAGATCATTGAACAAAAGTGCCTAAATTACCTCCACACGCAACGCACATGTGCAGGAGAAGTTGCCTTCGAGGACGGCGAATTTCTTGCCGAAAATATAACAGCATTTTGCGTTTGGAAATCACTACCTTGCACTGAAACAACTGACGCAGATTTCTCTGTCTACATATAGGGCAGTGGGTTTATATAACTTCGCAGTACCGAATTAGTACAACACAATACATAAATCTCTGGTCCCGGGATCCAAGGCGTAACTATGCATTAACACGTTGTAGGAGAAAAAAAAATATTAACGTTTCGGTTGAACATATCGCTTCCATCTTCAGGTAAACTTCAAATTCACCACTTACTACGTGACGTTGAGAAAGCGTCATTAAATAAAAATATGAAAGGAGATCATATTCTGTGCACTAAAAAAACTGATAGTTGTTGTTCGGAGTGAGTGGTTATCGGTTATTTTACGATGCTATCTCAGGGGATGAGGTTTTATGGTGTCGAATAAGATATCACAGGTCGGTTGTATATGGTGGTGAATACGAGGAATGTGGAAGGAAGCAACCGTGGCCTATTTTAAAGTACTAGATGTAATGACGAAATCAAGAAAATCTTCACTTGGGAGATGACAGAGAATTCAAATCGGGAGCATTCCAGGACACGAATGACGAAAACTGGAAAACATTTCCTAGTATGCGGAGTTCAACAATGGTTGGAATGAATGCCGTAGGAGAAAGTGAATTCGTCATTATTTGAGTTACAGAGCGGACCAACCCACTTGGTTTCTCCACTTAACGGCTTAGCAATTTCTCCATAGAAACAAACGCACAGGTAACAATGAAGTTATTAGCAACTTTTCACGGTTGACAACTTTCTTTTGTTTCAAGACTTGGTTGATACACGGTCGACAATTACAAAAGCGAGCGTTGTAAATTATTCTTAACAATCTTTTTGTGCGAACGTAATTGTTTTTCTCTCGTAGCTGTCAAAGTCCTTCTACAGGGTGATTAAAATTAATTTATCATACCATTGTAGTCACTACAGATCCATGCTGCATAGTTCAAAAATATTTTTCATTGCGTTTAGTAAAATATTCGTCATGCTGAAAAATGACTATGTCTGTCGTCTGGGATGTTGCCTCGTGTAGTCTAGTAGACGTTTATCGACGTTTCATCCAACATACATACGGTGATGTAGCCTCGAAGACCAATACCAACAAGTAGACCTGCTGGAATCCCCTCTCATCGCCCTGATGATGGAGGCAGTAAACACCTCCGAAACGACGGTAAAATCATTCCAGACTACACTTGCAACATCCCATCGAGTCAGCGTTCGTTTCCATCATGGCGAATTTTTAGATGGTATTTTAAACATGCATCTAATACCCCTGACTTACAGATTACATCTGAATTTAAAATGTTCCCTGGAACTCGTTTACAAAAATGCCACATTGAACATTCGTAATTACCGACTGAGTACTCCTCTGGTGTCCCATGGGAAAACTGGAATAGTGTCTTAAAATAGGCCACGATTGTCTCCTGCCTTATCCTTTTTAGTTCATCATTAGCAATGACTATCATTTCAATAGACGTCATTTTCATAAACTACGCTCTGGAACTGCAGACAGAATGATTTGTGTTCTTTAGCTTTGTTCTGTAACTTAATTAGCAACTTTTACCACGCTCTGCTACTATCAGCTGTCTTAATTACCGCCCGCTCATTGGGGGGGGGGGGGGGTCCTGATTAATGGACCAATCACCGCCCAACTACGCTGGGGGCAATTCTCATTCGGTGAAGGAATAAGATAAAACTAGCTTAGCCGATCGCTGTAGGCACTTAAACTACTTAGTTAATTGGCAATACTTAAATCTTTTAACTGAACTTTGAATCGTAAGTCAGGGGATGTTATTGAGTTAATAATCAGAATAAATCTGAGACATCCACAAACAGTTACAAGCAACAATACGCAGAGTATTTCGTTCAAAATAAGACGTTTCATTGTTGCCAACAGAAAAATTTCGCGGCATGAAATTTACCTGTTTCATGGTACTTCCGGAGGACAATATTTAACATTATTATAAAGATAATAGCTCGAATAATTATGACAATTAAAAATAATTTAAAAGTAATAAATCTGTTTAAATTATTATTCATAAAAGACTGTTTGATGTGAAGGTTTTATTTATTGTTGAAGCATGGACTGTTCTAACAATGAAATTATTTAAAGATGTATGTTCTTCTGGGTTGTGACGCTGTGCAAATTCGAAGGTAAGCTACGATTCAGAAATTTCGCTCTGTCCCTGATGTTACAGGCTACAAAATCAGCCCGAAGCCTTGTTCGGTGAACGGACTGGATGGCACGTGCATGTTCGTGTGGGAATGTATAAAAACCGAGGGACACCACGTGGGGATGTGCGTGGACACCTTCATGTTCGGTAGCTGTTGCGCACATAACCTCACAGACAACGCCATCCTTGGGCCGGCCGGTGACGGCCACCCTGACATCCTATACTCTCCCCCTAGTCAAACCATCTCGTCAACGACGGCCCGTCCTTCCGTAAGCAGCGTCTTCGTCTCCCTGGCTTCCAGACCCAATTTCACAACTTCCGGTTCATTGACGAGGCCTTCAACCCCATCCCAGAGACCTCAGCACGGTTCCACCTTCCTGACCTCTATAAGCAATACACGACCCGATTTCACTACAAGCAGCAATTCCACCCCGTTCCGGCCACAGAGTGAAACGAGACCCCATTTCACGATGCGCCCGCAGGGTTCAGAACCCATGTTCATTTATCGGCCTTCGACTTCGACCCACACTAAACCCAGCTTTACCGCAAGGCCCCCACTGGGTCACTTTACGTCACCGGACTATACCGGGAACATCTCTAGTCCAAGTGTCATTCAGCTGGAACCCAGTGGGGGCAAGGAGCCCCCTAGAGAGGGTGCATCAAGGCCTCCAGGCAGCACTTCGTCAGAGTAAGTACAATCATCACACGTGTCTTTCGCAATTTTCCATCTCCAAAACGTGAATCGAATGAACAAAAAAAAAACAGGCCTGTTGAATAATTATGGGTGTTGCTGGATTTCAATGCTTAAAACGTGCAAGAATTAAAATTATTTTATATATCACACCACACAGGAGCTGGGCTTTGCCGGCTTCCGTGGCGGAGGGAGAAAGTACTATGGAATTTGCCAGCAGCGCCATCGTGAGCTCGTGGACTCCGACGCACACGGCACCAAGTACCATCTGGCAAGCCACCACGGAACCAGGTTTCGTTACGCGACTACGTCCAGTCGCTAGTTCAACTTCCAACAAGCCGAGGCCACCGTCCACCAGAAGACCGGTGTCTCCCACTACCAGAACAACGCCTACCACCAGTACTACCACAACAACGACGACAACCACTACCACCACAACAACAACTACCACAACGACTCCACCTCCGACAACCACCACAACCACAACTACGTCTCTACCACCAACAACCACCCTTGTTTCGGTGACAGCCATCCAGTCTCTCTTTGCAGCAAGTAACGAGAAGGAAATCCGTGAGTATGATATGAAAAGTATTTCTCGCGATGTGACCAAAGGGTAAAATAGTCCTTGGTTCTTGACTGCAATTCTAACCATAAATACGTACGTAAGAGTGCATTTTAGAGGTTGGTAGTTGCCTCTTTCCTTGGTCGCTTTATCTCATGTGGTCTAAACGTCGAATAAAATAGAACAAAAATGTGGGGGGGGTACCCCCTCCCCCCCACCACCACAATTGGTCTGGAAGCGGTCGCTTAAAAAATAATTGACAATCACTCAGCAGCGATGTTGGGATTAATATCTTTGCAGATACAAATTTTGGTGTTTCGTTAAACGTGTGGTATATATAGAAAAAAAAATAGTTTTTTAAAAAAAAACCCGCTGAGATTTTCTTTTCACAAAACCCATTTTTCAGAAACTTGAAGGTATTTGATTTGTTTGAGATGTTAAATTAAAGAGATAACAGTAACATTACATTTCTGGTTCTCACGGGATGTAGTTCCACGTAGTCGGGGTAGAAATTTCAACAAGGCCCTCAACGCCTCTGTAAATTATGGTGATCACAATTTCTAACAGACTATGAGGCATGACATCCCCTGAACACAGCCATCTTGTATAAAATTAAGTTTGCTGGACTGCCGACCGTGTTGTGTCTCTGTAAAGTACAATAATCCCACGTAAATTGTAAGTCCTTGGAACTATTACACATTTCTACGTACCCGTTCTGCGTATTTTATGGGGTTTTTTTTGGATTAAATGTTCTGTTTTGTTAATTTGTTTGTTATTGCGTGCAGAATGTGGGGTTCCACCGTTATTTCCAAGGCCGGAGACACGAATTGTAGGGGGCAGGAACGCGCCTTTCGGTGGCTGGCCCTGGCAGGTAAGCGTATGATTATAATACGTGCTAACGTGATCTGAGGTTTCCGTAAATGTTAACATTCTCCATTCATCCCCGACCACCCATAAGCATACGTCTTTCACCTGCCCTGCTCTTCAACTAAATTATGGGTTTAATTAATTATTCTTGTCCGTCTAATCACAATTTAAAATTTAAAATTTAAAATTTAAAATTTAAAATTTAAAATTTAAAATTTAAAATTAAGATAATTAAAATATCACGTGATGTTCCTATCGAAACATTCGATTTACATTTAGAACATGATATTTTAATTATCTTAATTTTAAATTTTAAATTTTAAATTGTGATTAGACGGACAAGAATAAGTAATTAAATATTTTTTTTTCAAAATATGACGCAACTATATCATCTTATAAATTATGGGTGTTAAATTTTTGTTGATCTAAAATTAATCCGTGTGACCGTATCCTGAATTTCAGTAACTCGTCATTTTTTCTATCTTCAGATCTTAAATAATGTCCTGGTCTCAAATATATCTGTTCCTGTTTGTCCCTTGTAACTTCGGAGAAAATAAATTTCAGCTCTTCGTAACGTAATAATTCTCTCAGAGTACACACCCAAGTTTCCGCATCGATCTCCTCCGTGTCATAATCATCAAATGATCTTGCCAAAGACAGACCATCTAATGACAAAACTTCCTCTATCCTTGAGTCCCTTCTGCATGCATCCATTTTTTATCTCACTGTGAGCGGTTTCTGTGCTGTGTGTCACTCTTGCAGGTGTCCGTGAGGCGGACTTCATTTTTTGGATTTTCAAGCACTCATCGCTGTGGGGGCGCGGTCCTAAATGAGAATTGGATTGCCACAGCTGGTCACTGTGTTGACGAGTAAGTACAAAAGTATTTCGTGTTCTAAATTTACGAATTTCTTCGTGTAGACTCAGCGGCTGTTCAAGAATCACACTGACCGCGACTTCCCCTGGTTTTCCTCAGTCACAGAAAAATACGTGCTAGTACATTCATTTAAGATACAACAGCATCGTTTAAAATACTTAGCTGCTACGTTCAACTCTGACGTCATACGTACGGAGCGTAAATTTTGACCCCAAATTTTGATCATGGCCTGTCAGTAGATTATGTAGTGAGTATGAAGATGATTATCATCATAGAGATAAGTGTCCCAGTCGCAAATCATCGTCTTAATGACCTGGTGTCAGATTTTCACTCTTCTTGGTCATTTCTTAATGCGTAAAAATTCCACCTCTGCTGTTTGCTATCTTTTGTATCTCTCCAATCGTGAATTTTTTTTACAAGAATTCGAAAAGTTCATAAATGTCACGAAAATCTAATTTTTTTTATTTCCAAAACATTTTAAGTTGAAATTTTTCAAAGTTTTTAATTTTGTGCGTTTTTGGACATTTTCCTATATATTTTTGATTTTTTGAAAATTTTGAAAAACTTCAAAATTTTTTCGATGCTACCCCGTTGAAAATTTACAATTTTTTTTAAAAAATTTAAAATGGTTATAAATGTCATGAACAGAGGAAATAACAAAGATTTCGAAATTTTTGAAAATATTTTAATTCGGAATATTTTTTTTTTAAAAATATGTTTTGTCCGTTTTTCGGTGTGCATTGGTGGTTAGCAGGATTCACGACCCTTCAGTACATGGGTTCGACCGGGACCGCGACATTTAACGCTCCTTCTGTGAACCCCTTTTTGCGAGATGATTGGTTCTGAACGTGAAGTAATATTTGGGATGTCACGGAGAAACCGGGGAAGCCCCCGGAGGAAAACTCCGTGTTGCCTAGACCAAGGCCTTGCCCAACACAAGTTATAAATTCGGGCACCCCAGTATTACAAGCTCGGACAGTTCGTAATTCATTACAAAAAAATATGACGTGTTCGCAGTCTCCTGACGTCTCAGATACGGATTCGCGTGGGAGAGTATGACTTCTCGAGCGTGCAAGAACCATACCCCTACATGGAACGAGGAGTGGGGCGAAAAGTTGTTCATCCCAAGTACAACTTTTTTACGTACGAGTATGACCTGGCTCTTGTACGTCTGGAGTCTCCTCTCAATTTCGCACCTCACATAGCCCCTATCTGCCTTCCAGCATCCGATGATCTACTGATTGGTGAAAATGCAACTGTGACAGGCTGGGGAAGACTCAGCGAGGGTGGCACATTGCCCTCAATCCTTCAGGAGGTAAGCCCAGACTCTCGTATTCAGAATTACGTCGGACTTCACAGGAACAAAATTACGTCATATGCAACGAAGTCTCAAGTGTGTTTCAAATTGTACATTGACGTATATCTGATGTATATATTCACAACATTTCAAAACTCCCCCCCCCCTCTCTGCTCGTCTTCAACAAATATATTCTCTTGTTCACATTCATTATTTGAGAGGATAAATTAATTACTCAATTACGTCACTATCGCTGAGTGACACGAACTTAGTTTGTGGTATAGGAAGAAATTTTTATTTTCCTTTCACATACAAATGGGCTATTCTGACATTTATTTGTAGGGACTTAAAAAATACCCTAAGTCAGTATTTCCAGTCTCTAGCCCTGGCTTGTGTTAGGTTTTTACTGACGTGCAGTCCATTGCAGTTACGAAGTACGTAATTGAATGCTACTGATGAGGTGAGCCTATCTGTGGAGATTCAACCACTAATGGGCCGATGTCTATCCCCAAATGATACGTCAGAGAATAATACTAATTGGGGAAAAAAATTGTACACCCCTGTTACAGGTTTCGGTGCCCATTGTAAGTAATGACTACTGCAAGTCCATGTTTCTGCGTGCCGGGAGGCACGAGTTCATTCCTGAAATTTTCCTGTGTGCAGGACACGAAAATGGAGGTCAGGACTCCTGCCAAGTGAGTACAAATCCTCCCGGGTCTCGTACGTTCTCTGTCCAATGAGCATATTGTCAAAATTTAAATTTTCGTGATCATTATATATGAGACTAGATACAAAAAAATGTTCGTCCTCTCTCTTTTCATTTTCATGTTTATTGTGATCGAACATGTCTATCATAAAATTAATTTCAGATATTTAAAAAAAAATATATATATATATTTCTGACTTTGTGCGGTGTGATATGTTTAGTTTATCAGGAACTGATTTGTGTCTGAAATAAATTAATCTCAAAGACCACTGAGGAACACAAAATAACACGAAAGCGTTTGACATTTCATTGTCTCTTATTCTAAAACTGTAGCTCAGAATTCACATATGTCAGTGTTGCACTTTAAGAAACTGCCCGTGACAACTTCAGTTCTGACTGCATGTGATTATTCGCTTTAGGGTGACAGTGGAGGTCCTTTACAAGTCCGTGGAAAAGACGGGAGATACTTCCTAGCAGGAATCATCAGCTGGGGTATCGGTTGTGCCGAGGCCAACCTTCCTGGCGTATGCACACGAATTTCCAAGTTTGTCCCATGGATCCTTGAGAACGTCACATAGCGAATGGAATATGGAGCTCGAAATCCCAGCAATCCGTTCAATTCCCGATGCCTAATGACCAAAACGTCTCAAAATCGTGGACTCGTTTTATGCTCAAATATTCCTTACGTGACGGTATGTTAGCTGAGAGCGTGGATCTCCACAAACATTGACCTCGATAAAAGAGAAATGTCTGTCGGTAAGCAGCGAAGATATAAGAATCAAAATCCATTTTTACGACGACGCCTAAAACCCGTCATATATTGAGTAGGATTTGAGGTTTTTATGGTGGTTAGTATTGGGTCGTTGTGCCGTGTAGCCTGATAGAAGTTTAGCGACGTTTCAGAAGTCCTTGCTGCATACATATCACCCTGATGATGGAAGCAGAAAGGACATCCGAAACGTTCGTAAACTTATACCAGACTACACGGAGCTACAACCCAGAAGACAGCCATCTTCGGACTTATATATATTATTACTGACGAACAATACAGTGTATCACGATGATAGTTATATATATATATATATATATATAACAAAATAAATATATAAATTTAGTAGTTAAAGAGAAAATATAATTTTAAAAACAATTACAATGTTACTGGAAAAAAAAGGAAGGAGAAATCAAAAAAATATATTTGATATAATCAAATATTAAAATTCAATTTGAAACCTGATACATCATTTCATCGCCATTTTATTACAGGGAGGAATGTATTTAGCCACAGAAGTTTTCTTATACGTTCACTTGAGCTGTGAGATGTTAACGCTGACTTGAACACGGATTTAATTAAAAATGTTTAAAAAAATGTATTCGTCCAGAGCGAGTTGCTTTTCAGGGGTGGAAATTTTTTTTTTTGAACGGGAGCGCACACAATCTGGAAGCATAAAGGCCTCATGCCAAGTGGGAAGTCTATACAAATAAACTGCAATTTGTAGTAAATATTATTCGTATGAATTTAAAATTTATACGTCTTTCACAGAGATTATAATTTTTTTACGTTTGCTATAAATAGCACTGAGGTATATTAAAAGACGTCTTATGTCTTTAGACTAAACTGCATGGACTTAAAGCGCTTATGCCCAAAAACGTATTCAAAAGCTGGTAACATAAGTGAAAAGAATGAATATAAGTCATCGTTTCTGATTTAAAACAATAATAACTAAATATTAGTAACAAATTTGGTATTTTCAATGTCGTTCTGCACGTTGTCAGAATGATGAAGAATATTGACGTTTCAGAGGAACATACTTTGACTTTAATTCTGATGAAGAATACGTGAATTTCTCTTGAAACGTCAGAAATTTTTACGTTCGAACACCGGAAGACACTACAGTGGACAGGAAATACTGCTCTGCATATATTAAGCAGAAAAAAATGTTTAAAATATATTTAATATAACAAAACTATTTTATATCAGTGATCACATCATCTGTAGTGCATATAAATTTGGACTACATGCATGCAGTGGGTTCAAATCGTATTTGGGACACAGACACGTTTGTATCCCATTTGTATAGGAAGACGACTTGCAAATGTCTAATTCGCCATCTAAAGAGTCCACTAGACAGTAGACTGACCAATTAAAATGTAAAAAACAAATGAAGAAAGACCAAGACTGTGATTTATCGTGCAGTGTTCCGTCCGCAACATATTTGACAGACTTCACTTAAACGCTGAAAATAAGTGATCACATTAAAGTGATTTGAAAGACACTCACCCAGGAATTGTGATTACAGCATGTCATGATATACATACCGAGTAAATATATGTAAAAAAAAACCAAAACAAAGACGAATAACCAACTGGTTGTATATTTTTGTATAATATTAAAAAAAAAATATATATCCATATATCAAGATGATGTTTCTTTTTCATATGGGCGTGAAATACAACACCCCTCAGTAGAATCCTTTAAATAAACATCTTTAAAAACACTGATCCTGGCGTCGTTGTATATTGTTTACTTTTGGAGTTGAAGGAACCGCTCTTGCCGGAAATCGAACTCAGGACACTTTTTCCCAGAGTTCTGACCTTCCAGTGTTCTTTCATTTGTCGTAAGGAATAATTACGCCAGGTTTCTCCTTCACGAGTTACAAGCGAACGAGTAAAGAAACACGTGAACCCTTAACTTCGAGTATTTACTAAGTGGAAATACGACAGTTTCTTACAAATTCATCTTCTGGAACTCGGGACAGTTTTCGGGTTTGTGACCTTAGTTAATGAGATCCTTTCCCTAGTCCTTATTATCCGAACAACAAAAAATATCTTTCCCGAGAATCGAACGAAGGAAACATTTTTTTCTCTCACACTCAGGGATGGACTCAACAGCGCCCGGGAAGGAAAACTAAAACCGGGCGTAATTTTTTAAATAAGGGCAAATAAAATTGTAAAATTCTCTTCATTACTTTTAAATTTATTTTCCTCTTATAGAGAAAATATAAAATATTAATTTATACTTTTTACAGTTAGGATGGAACGTAACCAAATTATATCTTTGATTAATTCTCTTTGAAATTATTTTTAGCTAAAAAAATTGACAGTGGAACCACGGTTCCGGAGAATCTGACATAAATACGTCTATACGGAAAGGAAGTTTATATATTAGCAACAATGCCGAGTAAACAGATTACGTTTCCTAAGTAACATAACAATGTAAGACTTGAGGTTCTCACAGCGGTGAGTATGAAGATTTCTGTCTTCTGGGTTATTGCGCTGTGCACGAAGTCTGACCATTGTTGTCGATCCATATTTACACATTGTTGATATGGATCTTACACGTTTTCCTTTCACTTGTTTGCCGAATGACCCTTCTGTATAGACGTATTTACGTCAAAATAATTTGTAAATATAGAACGACAATTGTCAGCTATTATACGAACACCTCCGTTTACAACAATGTAATATGAAGGATTGGAATTTCTAAACCACACCAGCAACAAATTTACTGAGCATACCATAAGGCTCATTTCTCGTTTCTTATGCATGAAGTATAAAAGTAAAGTTTGTCCCACTATACGCCATGTAGGCGCTTGGGGGGAGTGGAGGTATAGCTCCTCTCTTCCTTGACCTCGGCACTAGATGGGGGTGAGTGGTCAGCATCACGCCCCGGCCGGCTTTACCCCCGGGAAAGGACCCCGGTACCCATTGTAGAGGAGGCTGGGTTGGCCCCAGAGCCGGTCTGGACGCAGAGGCTAGAGGAAAAATCCTCTGCCCCCGTCGGAAAATACAAGACCGTGGCCTAATATTTGAAAGGATGATGATGCACTCCATTCCTTTACTAATTGTTACGTCATAGTTTCCGACATTCACTGCGTTTACTATCAAAAAAACTGTATCTGTTGGTGGATTTTAATCTTAATATGGGACTGCAATCAACACACACAGTTAAAGATACAGGTTATGGCAGTTCCGGCACAGTTCTCAGATAAATCCATCAGAATGCCATAGCACTCTACATGTGCTTGCGACCATCGCCCCGATGATGGAGGCAGCATGGACCTCTGAAACGTTGGTGCACTTCTACCAGACAACACGGCGCTACAACCCAGAAGACGGCTACCTTAATCTCGTTACGTGTTCCCCAAATTTCTTACTTTGTTTGGAACACTCGCAATCTGTGCCCCCTACCCTCAAATTTAGAGACCACGTTTCAGTTGCATGAGCCGGGATAGCTCAGTCAGTATAGTGACTAGCTACGGGCTTGACGACCGGGGTTCGATCCCCGACGGGGGCAAACGATTTTTTTTTTCCTGTGTCCAGACCGGCTCTGGGGCCCACCCAGCCTCCTCTACAATGGGTACCGGGTCCCTTTCCCGGGGGTAAAGCCGGCCGGGGCGTGATGATGACCACTCACCCCCATCTAGTGCCGAGGTCAAGGAAGAGAGGAGCTATACCTCCACTCCCCCCAAACGCCTACATGGCGTGTAGCGGGACAAACTTTTATTAGCGTCAACAATCCGCTTTCGTCATTGTGGAAATAGCTGAGCTGTGATACGCTTGTAGGAGAAGTGTGTTCTAGACCAGATGCTTTTGTGCTTTTAAAAGTCTTTCACAATAACTATCTCTCCTTTTTATTTTGCCCGTGGACATCGAGGTCTCTTCCCCTTGAAGAAAGAGTGAGGTAAGTGCATCCTATTCACTATTATTATTGCTTATAACATTTACAAGTTTTCATTTACATTTTTGAACTCTTGGAAGAGAATTTGGCTTGTATTATTTCTAACACAAATCCAATTTTTGACGTAAATGCGTCTATATTTTAGGGTCAGTGTCATTCGGCAAAAATGTGTTACGAAAAAGTGTAACGAAAAAGGGAAACGAAAAAGGGAAACGAAAAAGTGTAACGAAAAAGGGAAACGAAAAAGGGAAACGAAAAAGTGTAACGAAAAAGGGAAACGAAAAAGTGTTATGTTACCTAGGAAACGTCAAACTTCATTGTTATGTTACCTGGGAAACGAAAAAGTGTAATTTCATTGTTATGTTACCTAGGAAACGTCATCTGTTTATCAACAAATAAACAACAATGGTTACCTACATAGTTACCTTACCTTACCTTACATTACATTACATTCATCTACCACAGACCCATCTTAAGCGTAACTAATTCAAGTTAAATAAGCAAAGTCTTAATCAAACTTTACTCAATTGTAAGGCATGTATAAAGGAAATATTTAGAATAAAGCCAATATATAAACTTCCTTTCCGTATAGACGTATTTACGTCAAATTATCCGGAACCGTCGTTCCACTGACAACTTTTTATTCAAATGACTTCTGTTTGTTTACGTCATCATTTATAATAAAATAATTCCGTTAAACAGTGTGGGATTCGAATTTATAAAGCAACAAAACATGTTAGTAGCCTAAATTCTTGATAAAACTGTTTAAACCCTTGAAAACCTGGTGGTAAGTATATATACCACTTGCCTTCTTTAACAGTCAGTAGCTTTTCATTGTGCATTTATCGGATTCGTTAAGGTTAAGAGTGATAATTTCCTTTAAACGCATTAACCTTTTATCCTTGTAATGGTGACGTGTAGTGTTCTCTGTGCGGTACGGACTGAATTTTTCAAATGATATTTAGACGAACTTCGACAATAAATGGGGCCTCTGTTACGAAAGATAATTCTATCACTTTAGATTTCTCGATCCATGAACTTTGTTAGAGATTTTGAGGGAGCTGCAAAGAATTTGTTTTATTTTTATTAATGATCTGCGTGCTATATAATTGTCTGAATAAACTGAAATGCACTCCATTCTGTAACAAAATTAATTAAGAAAAGTCTCGGCCATATTATTTAAATTTTTTTGTGAGAACTGAAAAATTGTGGAATACGTTCTTTTTAGTGACGGTGCATATGAAATGTTCCGAGACTAGTTGATACCTGAGTATCCCGTATTAGCACACAGACGCATGAGAGCTTGTTTACATGTCGGCATGCTGTAAATTTGTTTTACAACTGATAACAGCTACCAGAAAACAGCTTCAAGGATGTAATTAACCAGGTATCTCTGGCTAGAATGCTCATAGCCGGCATTTTTCAAATCAAAACATTATAATCGAGATCCTTAACGTATTATAATAAGAATTCGTAAAGTTTAATTCGCCGTCACGTGGTTGATATATGAAGGAAAGGGAAAAAATCCGATAATTTCATAAACAATGCCTAGTCAAAACCCACTCAGGGGCCCACCCGGCATGCTTCACCTCCATCTAGTTTCGATTTCAAGAACTTTAAGTAGCTGCACCCTCTATTCCAGTGGTATTCAACCTGGGGTACGCGAAGACATCTTAGGGGGTACGTGAAATTTAAAAAAAAAACATTATTTTATGATAAACACTGAATAATCAGTAATGCAATTTATTTAATTTATTTTAGATGTAGATTATATACTACGTATAACTTGAATTATACACCAACAACTTTGGGGGTACAAAGTTGGAAGAGAAATTATATCTGGGGGTACGCGAACAAAAAAGGTTGAATACCACTGCTCTATACTACGATACGTCTTCATGGTGTTGTCACCTGTAGCAAAGAAGGGCCCAAGTATATGTTTTAGTTGTAATTAATTGATTTTATGTGAAATATGTAAAGAAGAGAATTTTTTAAAACTATTTTCCCACGTCTTTATCTGCTCAAATAAATGCATGATTGTTTTAATCTAAATCACAGTTTTATTCTTCAGGATTTTGGGATATTAGTACGAGACATCTTATCATTACCTTGAGACTTTCATCATTGTGAGAGCAGGAGACCTCATCTACCTGTGTTGCGTGTATCAAAGAGTATGATAATGACTATTTCGTATGTCCCGCTACAGTGGCGCCACCGTCTTCACGCACAGCGACTGGTCCAATTCAGTTCGTTGTAATGCTTGTTTCGAGGCGAAGGCAGGTCTGTGTGTTCGCTGCTATAGTCTTGTCCGCCACCGCGTTGTGGACCAGTTTCTTCCTACCGTCTGCGCCACGAGGAT
Organism: Zootermopsis nevadensis; assembly: GCF_977971745.1. Classification (NCBI taxonomy): domain Eukaryota; kingdom Metazoa; phylum Arthropoda; class Insecta; order Blattodea; family Termopsidae; genus Zootermopsis; species Zootermopsis nevadensis. The sequence goes on from NW_028259134.1 coordinate 22,250,392, forward strand.
GGGTGCGTGAATTCGAGGTACATGGATCTCCCGATTTCTACGGCCTACTGCTAGAAAGATCTACGGCAAATTGCTCCAGCGAAAATTCCCTCAAGGTACAGTAAACGCGGTGGTCTCCAAAGCTTTTCTGAATCACGTACCGGTAAATAGCGAATGGATTTCCCAAGCACCGATACACCATCTGTCACACTAACTAACTAACTAACTAGATGGCTTAGGGAACCCTAAGGTTCATCACTGAACGAACCAAAGCCCTCCACATGTTCTGGGCCAACAAAAGACAATCGCTATCCACCCCACAAGGGAAAGTTTTTCCTTTCCGCTTGGTCGCTGGGGTACAACGCGTTTTTAATGATCCTACAAACCGCTTCATGCCAATAAAAATTAAGGAAAAATAAAATTTAATAATTACTTAATTCACTTGCTCATGAAAAGCGAGAATAATACTCTACAAACGTGATTATTACCAACATGTCGAGGTTTATTTATTTACTGGCGTATTTACGAAGCGAGTTGATAATTAAGTCCACGGAAACGAGTGCCTTCCGAAAGCCGATAACTCACTGAGTTAGTCAGAAACGTCCTCGGCTTTTATTTAACTAAAAAGCTCACTACCGTGTTTACAAGAGCCCGCCACCAGGGCCAGATTAGTATTTATTAAGAACTATTACCACTTAATATGATATTTTTAGTATGATGATACTTAAATGCGTTGCTAACTTGAGTAGATTCTTAAAGATTGATTCCATTAGAATATTTGTTGAAGATTCTAGACTGCAGTGTCACAAGCTACGCTGCTTATCTACGAAAGTCAAAGCAAGTTTCTGGACACCCATTTGCTGTCTAAACGATACCAACGTAAGCAGTTTAACCTTGGTCGTAGCTTTATGACTAATAAATTAGAGAACAGAGCCACACAACTGTCTGTTTACGAACCTGTACTGAAACACTTCAGTTCCGTGAGGTACTCGAGATGGGTGTACAAAGCACGGGGGGGGGGGGGGGGGGGGGTGATAAATAAACACCACTTATTTTGGCCAGAAAAATTTAAAAAAAAAATCACTTCGGAAAAATGGCGTTCATGTGAATAATATATATAAAAAGTGATATTATAGAATTGTGTGTAGTGGAACGGATTCAACTGGCTCAACTTTGTGTTCAGTAGCGGGGGTGTTGTGAACACGGTAATGAAATTTGACTTGTTATCAGCTTTCAGAGAAAGGCGACGTACCATGGACTGTGTTATGAAAACGACTGAGTGCCGTTATATATAAACTATAAAATAAACTACGCGTGGATAAGAAGAGATAATAACTTGGCATGTTAAATTACGAAAGGGTGATAAATGTGTGCAAAGAGACAGTAAGAAAACAAGTGAAAGTACAAAATGTACGCTTTCTACCATTACGTTACAGTCACTTAGCAAATAAAATAATCCTAACGCTTTAAGAAACGCAAAGGTTGATTACCATGTTAACAACTGCTCAAAGCCAAAGTATCCAAATCCCGGCGGTGCCCGAATTTATAACTTGTGTTGGGCAAGGCCGTGGTCTAGGCAACACGGAGTTTTCCTCCGTGGCATCCCAACAATTACTCCATTCACACACAGAAGAAGGCAATGGCAAACCACTTCTGGATCATCTGCCAAGAACGTATATGAACAGGTCCCAGTCCGAGAAAAGGATGGAAGGATCCTGTTCATATGGACCTGTCGTCAGACAGAACACTAAATAATAATAAGATGAGGTGGTCTAGCGGTTAGAACGCTGGCCTTGTAATCCTGGGGTCTCGGGTTAGATTACCTGGGGTGCCCGAATTTATAACTTGTGTTGGGCAAGGCCGTGGTCTAGGCAACACGGAGTTTTCCTCCGTGGCATCCCAACAATTACTCCATTCACACACAGAAGAAGGCAATGGCAAACCACTTCTGGATCATCTGCCAAGAACGTATATGAACAGGTCCCAGTCCGAGAAAAGGATGGAAGGATCCTGTTCATATGGACCTGTCGTCAGACAGAACACTAAATAATAATAAGATGAGGTGGTCTAGCGGTTAGAACGCTGGCCTTGTAATTATGGGGGTCTCGGGTTCGATTCCCGGCGGTGCCCGAATTTATAACTTGTGTTGGGCAAGGCCGTGGTCTAGGCAACACGGAGTTTTCCTCCGTGGCATCCCAACAATTACTCCATTCACACACAGAAGAAGGCAATGGCAAACCACTTCTGGATCATCTGCCAAGAACGTATATGAACAGGTCCCAGTCCGAGAAAAGGATGGAAGGATCCTGTTCATATGGACCTGTCGTCAGACAGAACACTAAATAATAATAAGATGAGGTGGTCTAGCGGTTAGAACGCTGGCCTTGTAATTATGGGGGTCTCTGGTTCGATTCCCGGCGGTGCCCGAATTTATAACTTGTGTTGGGCAAGGCCGTGGTCTAGGCAACACGGAGTTTTCCTCCGTGGCATCCCAACAATTACTCCATTCACACACAGAAGAAGGCAATGGCAAACCACTTCTGGATCATCTGCCAAGAACGTATATGAACAGGTCCCAGTCCGAGAAAAGGATGGAAGGATCCTGTTCATATGGACCTGTCGTCAGACAGAACACTAAATAATAATAAGATGAGGTGGTCTAGCGGTTAGAACGCTGGCCTTGTAATTATGGGGGTCTCTGGTTCGATTCCCGGCGGTGCCCGAATTTATAACTTGTGTTGGGCAAGGCCGTGGTCTAGGCAACACGGAGTTTTCCTCCGTGGCATCCCAACAATTACTCCATTCACACACAGAAGAAGGCAATGGCAAACCACTTCTGGATCATCTGCCAAGAACGTATATGAACAGGTCCCAGTCCGAGAAAAGGATGGAAGGATCCTGTTCATATGGACCTGTCGTCAGACAGAACACTAAATAAATAATAATAACATTTTCATATTGTAGCCCCATCTACGTCCGGGTTTCCCAAGTGGTCTCTTTCTTTCAGTATTTCCAACCAAACTTTTTACATACATTTCTCATCTCCCCCATAGCATGCCTCACACCATCCTTGATTTGATAATTTTTATAATATATATATATATATATATATATATATATATATATATATATATATAGTGAAAAGTAAATATTATCTTATTCACAGATGGATATGCCAGCCTCTGACCGCAAAATGCTACTAGACATTGATGACTTCAGGTTCCACATGAACCAGCCATCATGCCAAGGGACACCAGTAATGGTGACTCTAGTGCATTCAGCCCCCAAAAACAGGGATAAGCGAGTGCTGATTCGCAACACGTGGGGATCCATCATTCAGGGGTCTCTACTCTTTCTGCTAGGGGAAGTCGACTCCCCACTGCTACAGGTACAGAATTTTTTTTAATAAAAAGTACGCCATTGACAGACAAAGATCAAAACAGAATTAAGACGTGCTCGCTGCCAAGAAAATTCATGCATGCGGAATAAACTTAATAAATTTAATTTATACTTCAGCATTGCAGTAAGCACCCCCACCCCCTAAAAATCGTAAATTCGAAACCAAACCCAAGTTTGTTATCAAGCCCTATATAAATGTTTCTGTGGGTTTTTTCCAGGTGTCCTTGGAGTCTGAGAATGACAGGTATCATGACCTCCTGCAAGGTAACTTCAGAGACGCGTACCGCAACATGACATACAAGCACGTAATGGGATTCAAGTGGGTCCTACATTCCTGTCCTGGGGTGCGCTACGTGCTCAAATCAGACGATGACACTTTTGTTAACACTCCGGTGTTGATAAGGGCATTGACGCAGGTTGTCCATTAGACTAGCAGTTGTCATTTATTTTACAATATCAATACCAAAATCGCTGAAAAATGAGATTAACTAGGAACTAAGTCATTGTGTTTCGTACTCATCTGTCACAAACTTCGTAATCACGAGCTGGCACGAGACACATTTCAGCCATCCTCCTTTTGTAATTCATCTATCGCAAATATAGTGTCATTAGCCCTTTAGGACGCAGTGGTAAGTATATGTACCACCTGCTTCACACAGTTAATAACTCTGCGTTTTGTATGTGTGGGTTTCGGATTGTTCTCAGAATAAACAGCGATTATTTCCTTAAACAGCGTCAACCAGTTGTCATTTGTAATGGTGAAGTGTTGTGTTTTCTTCGTGGTACGGACTGAATTATTAAATAATATTTAGACGAGCTTCGGCTTCAAAGGGTTAAGCAGAACTTGTGTGTCAGCAGGGACGACCGCGTTGTGGGATGAAGAAATTGATCATGTGTCGGGTTTGGAGCGGCGTGCCAGTCAAGAGGATTGGAGATAAATGGACGGTGACGCGAGAAGAGTTTCATGATGATATATACCCAGACTACTGTTCGGGCACGGCCATTCTGTATTCCCAGGTATAGACGCGTTGAACGACGTGCAGGATTTGGTAAATCCAGAGTTGTGGACTCGGTCGAACTAACTCAGGTTAAGGTGGTGGACTGTCATGAACACGCAGATAAATCATTAGGTTCCATGTGGGATATCTGCTCGACCAGCTGAGCTAATATTATCTTTTCAAGAAGGATTTTGCCTTATGAAATTAGATGGCTGTTATTTTAGAGTATATTTTCATTGTAATGAAAATTTCTGTTGTTCAAATGACATGAACACTTTAAATTGACACATTCTTTAGACTGATTTCAAATTCAGAATAATTTCAGATTTAAAGGGCCAGCTTTATTATGTGAGTTACGTAATTTGTAGCATAAAAAGCATTAACGCAATTTTCGCCCTTAAGTACACAGATTTTTAGTATTTGGGTTTGTCGTCGGAACCAATTTTTTGACGTAAATACGTCTATAAGGAAGGGTCATTCGGCAAAAAAGTGTGACCTGGTTACCTAGGAAACGTCGTGTTTACTCGGCATTGTTGTTACCTATAAAACATTTCATTACCTTACCTTACCTTACATTCAGCTACCACAGACCCATCTTAAGCGTAACTAATTCAAGTTAAATAAGCAAAGTCTTAATCAAACTTTACTCAATTGTAAAGCATGTATAAAGGAAATATTTAGAATAAAGCCAATATATAAACTTCCTTTCCGTATAGATGTATTTACGTCAAATTATCCGGAACCGTGGTTCCACTGACAACTTTTTTTTTTGAGAAATGCACAAATTTGCCTTCAGCCTTATCTCAAGATATAGGGTCCCTCAGTTACATTAAGTCTGTCTGTTGGCAGGACATGGTATACGCGCTGTACAAGAAAGCCCAGCGAACCCGATATTTCTGGGTCGATGACGTGCACGTGACTGGAACACTGGCTAAAAATTTGAACCTGACACACCAACCAGTTGTTCCTGTAACACTCGGCATAAAGGTAATGGTAAATAACACGATCAGGTGCGACTATCGACAAGTGAAGGGAGCGCCACCCTGGATTCAGTCGTTCCTCTTCAGCAGACACAATCTGTCAAACATTGACATGGGACTACTCTGGTGGTACGTGAAGAAATGTGCTTCCATCATAACCGAGTGATCTGGAGGAGCTCGTGCAGTGGCAGATGAACGTGCCGAAGGTAGAAACGTATTTGTGAAAGAAAGTGCCAAAGATTTGATGGTAGTTACGGACAAGGATTCCCAAGATTGTAGCATAACTGTTGTGGGAAGAGTTTAAGAACGGCCCATAACCTTCGATGAAAACGCCAAAGAAACAATGTTCCAAACATTGGCTCACGGCTGTGGAATAATGGATCAGGTATTGGAAGAGCCAATGGTAAAGATTATTACGTAATTTTACATCACCAAACTGGTGATTCGGGGCCAAAACTGTATATTTCCTTAGAGTTACCAATTTTAATACAATCTGTCGCTCAAAGAGAAAACAAAATGACAATCTCACTGCTCACGAGTCAGAATATTCAATTATTTTCTACGCCACGGAGGCGAGAGACATCTTTTGACAGGGGTGTTCACTGGCGCAGATAAAGAATGAATATTGAAAGAGACAATTAGATACAAAGTGCTCATATCACAAATTCTTACATTCTCGTTCTTTTAATTTTTCTTAAATCAGGTTTCAGAAGAAGTGAGGTTATGTGTAATAGAAATGAAATGTTCTGAAGGCAAAAATGTCAGGTCTGTTTCAAAGCCATGCCGGATTAAAGCGCAAATTTAGAATGAGATGAAGATAGTTCTAATACTGAAACTGATAAATTTAACTAACCTTAACTTATTAACGGCGACAGAATTGAGCTTTAATCGACAGCTAGTAGAGAACACAATACATATCAAATAATTTCATAGAATTAATATATTTATGAACAGTTCCATGTTATTATTATTCGAAACAATATTGTGACACGCTAAAGGAATTCTGCCAACATCACAAACTACGTAACGTAACACGTGATACGAAGTTATGAATTCGAGAATATTTAAAACATTATTTGGTAATAACGATAAAAAAATAAAAGTAATATTAGTGATAAAATTAGGAAAGGAAAACATTTGGAAAATTAGTTCTGCTCTGAAACTGATTTTGTTTCCCGAAACACCAAAGTTGTAGATAAACACAAACAAAACGATACATTTTGCATTTATTTTATGTTGTTGTGAAATGAAATCTTTTACATGAGGAAAGCACATTGTGTTAACCTGCTCATGTTATTATATGGACTTAACAAGGGTAAAGTAACGCAACACACTTAGAAAAGACTTGCACAAAATTCTCACAGCGGCTTCTTGAAGACCAATACAAAAAATGGGAGTTCAACATTTATATGGATGGTAGGGAAGTTGTTTGCGACAGAATTAGCTCAGGACTGAATCTAATAAAGGCTTTGATATTAGCAGCTTTTTAACCTTCAAATTCCGGTACTGGAGAGTTAGTTTAGTTAATTAAATGTGTACAGCGCAACTCAGAACGAGTACTATGAGACAGAAATTCTTACATTCTTATTATTGATACTTAATTATGTATAATGAATATCAGCCATGTCACATGGTTGAATGGAGAGAAAACCAATGTTTTGAAGGTACTTAAGTTCAGTACCCTGAGGACGAGGATGGTTTTCGAAACCTTGGCATCTTCTCCATTCAGCCTGAGAATAATTCATTTTACTTAGTTGTGTGATGAAAGCTTATTTTCAACCTACAATATTAGAAGAATAAAAGTTACTAGAATTTTGAAAAGACATCCTGTGTGTTACGTTCGTGCTATAAATCTATATGTATTTACAATTATAATAAAATCTTATCCAGGACACAACATTATTTCTGTGTCCCTCCTGCATTTTTACAGGTGAATCTGGCTACAGACTGGACATGACACTAACCACTCACCCCATCTAGTGCCAAGGTTAAGAATTAGTTGAAGTTATACTGCCTCTCCCCTAAAGCACCTGCATGGCACGTAGTGGAACAGCTTTACTTTTTACTGTACATTCACATGATTACAGATGACTAATTATTTCTTTTAAATGATAGGCCGCATCGTGATGATCTCATTATGGACAAATGCAGCATTTGAACGGAACTATTACATATCTAAAATCTGACTGTAATCTTCCTTTCACTTTTAACTCCTCATAGCACGGTTTATCTTGAAAATGTGGTTTATTTAATGATGCAGTCAGTATCTCCGACTATACAAAGTGATAAGATGATTAATGAATAATGAACTGGAAAGGATAAGGAAGGAAGCTGTAATGGTCTAATTTAAGGTTATGTCCCAGCATTTACATGGAGGGATCTGAGAATAACCATGGAAGAAAAAAAAATAGCTGACATTTGAACCAAGGACCTCGTAAATATGAAACAGGAGTGATAACCACTTGGTCATGACTCAGTCTAGACAGCTGATGAATCTGTCACTTATAACTTACTCATTCCTAAAATAATGTTAATCTGTTAACATTTTTTTCCTCTAAATTGCAATACAAACTACAAATTATTACTTCATATAAGTAAATGACTTAGTGTAACATTCTATATTAAGATACTTATTGTGGAGCCATGACAGAAAGTTGAGAAGCGATAGATTAAGAGATAAAGTTTTTAAAAAAGAAAACTTCACAGGGAAAAGTAACAAAATAAGTCTTCTTTGTACTCACCACAAGAACCTCACATCATAGTTTAAAAATCAACAGACCACAGAAGAAATAATATTTTATTTATTCACAATTATAAAATATATAAACATGTCCAAAAGTATAAGAGGACCCTGAAATATGTCATCAAGTTTTCAATTCCATAAATACAGTATTTTCCTTTGTAACAATGGCAAAATTTATAACTGCCTTCATAAAATATATAAATAAATATATTTTCATTATGCTTCTATAATTATGTATACAGACTAAATCTAGCGAACAAAAACAGCAAAGTTGCAAGGACGTGCAGTTCTGACTGCGGCCGGTTAGCACCAACGTAAAGAATTTGCAGGGTTACTAATTTGGTTGAGCAAATGTTAGACCATTTCCTCCCCCTGCCCCTGTAACTATATGCAATAGTTTAAACCTTTTAAGCTCAGTGGTAACTACGTGTACTGTCAGCGTAAACAATGCATTTGTGAGTATTCTACGATTCTCAGAGTAAACAGCAAATATATATCCCGAAAGAGGGTTGTCCAGCTACCTTTTGGCATCGAGACAGGTTGTGTATTCTTTGCAGAAAGAACATAACCTTAAAATATTATTTAGATAAACTTTGTGCTTCAAAAAGTCAATAAAACGAATCATGTAAGTAATGAATACTTACAATAATTATATCAGAATAAAACTCTATGCTATAAACCCATCTACAACAAAGAAAAATGTTTTGATACTGGTGTTATAATCTATTTGCAGAAGCTATACACTATGTAAAAACAAACCTAACCAAAAAATTAAAGGGGCATAAAAGTAACACATTTCTTATTGTGTCTCTCAATTTAATACCAAATTTACATTCATATGGTTTCACAGTTTCTGGTGATCAAATTATTATGATGCAAGAATTACTTCTGTAGTGGAGTAAATGTTATTATTTAATTCCATAGGATTGAGTGACGGCAGTATGAAGATCGGATACAGAGCACAGCGAATGCTGTTACCAACAAATAGGTTAGGTTTATATCAGAGCTTTTGTTTCAAATGGAGTAAACACAAATAGGTTAGGTTAACTACAAACAGATTTTATTTCTATAAATTTTGATGCTCATACCCAAATGTGACAAGGGGAAGGGGGGGAAATATTTGTACTTCTTTACAAAAGAATTAACTAACACATTTAAATTGTGATCTTCTGGGCTGTGATACTATGTAGTCGTGTATGACGTTACCTACATTTTTAAGGAAACTGCTGTATCCATCTTAAGGTAGAAGACAATGGAGCTGGAGTGTTATGAACATTTGTCATCCATGAATAATGAACATTATGACAAACACCATTTTTCAATAATTTTTATCTACAGATTTTAAATGAAGCTTTACAGGAAAACTCTTTAGACCTGAAAAGCTTCCAAGTTGACACCAGTAGTCGGCACACACTAATATACCTGATACGATATTGTGGCGTGAAAATAATACAATGGGGCAAGATTCTGCATTGAATAAAAGACCAAAATTAAACTAATTATATAACGCTATGTCACAGACGACTAAGACCAAATAAGAATTAAGAATTAATGGGAGATGGGAGACCATCGAGACTTGTAAAGCAGAAGTTTCAAAGGGACCAAACTAAGCCAAAGGCACTAAGTATTAAAATTTGTGGACAATAATGCCACTTTCTGGTGAAGTGACTGGCCAACACTTGAGCTACGCACTTCTGTCTCTGTCCAGAAACACTAACACAAGACTCAAAGACCCACCGGATAAAGGAAAGTACAAATTTTGTTTTGAAAATTAACCCTAATAATTGTGACATCAATTACGTTTTTCTTACCTTGCATAATTCATTCATAATGAGGTTAATTTATAGCAGATAAAAATGCATTCACCAAGTTAAAAAACATTTCTTCTTATGATCTATCAATATTCACCACATCATAAGACGTTTCGATTTAAAAAATGTGAAGATATTAATTATAATATCTGAATTTTATGCCATTCTACAATGAGCGACTTTTTACAAAATTGATATTATGATTTGCCCCACTTAATGGTACCTGCGCCTTGTCGTGGTGGTGGGGCTTGAGTACCTCAGTGACCCCAAGAGCTATGCTGGCAGTAGCATAGCTACTGGTAGGGCCTCCCTAGCCAGATTGGTCGAGGGGGAGAGGTCAGACTAAGACAGATACCCTGGTCCTCCAGGTTGGGGGTTGGTCACAAGGCTAACAACCTTGCACCATAAAAAGGAAGATGTTTCGAAACCTCGATCAAAGCCTCGGACAGACGGACCTAACAGAGGACCGAATGGTAGAGGAAAACTGAGGAGGCCATGGACCGAATACAGACTGGAGAACCATAGAAGAAGAATATATTATGATTTGATGCTATATGCTTCCATGGGTAATAAGAATAACAATAATATAATCAAGAATTAATAATAATCTGATGAATTTACACTGCAGCAAGAGGTTTACAGTATAAAAGTTTAAGGACACGAGCAGGTATTTCGATCAGGAACACAAATTTTCATGGGGAATTTAAGGCACACCTTCAAATGGCAGTATGCAGCTGTCACGAAACTATTCTCTGGTAAGTCTCTTCAAAGGCAGAAAAATTGTTATACATCAGAGAAAGTGTCACAATTCACTTACTTCCTTTCCTAAACTTGCCTATCTGATGAACCACATACTACAGACAAAAATTTACAAGAAAACAAGTTAGATAGAAGTCATCCTCAGATATGGTCGGTTAATGATACAATAGTCGCGTCCACATACAAATATATCACAGCTAAGATGGTGAACTCAAGTCGCAAAACATTTAATTAAAAATTACAACGCTCTAATTTCTCGTCATGTTGTTGAAGTAATAAAACCCGCGTAAAACATTACCATGAACGGTGCTGTTTTTTTTGGCAGCACTGGCACGCAGTACCGACACCTTTTGCTCAAAATACAGGATATTTGTTAAAATATTATTAAACTGTCAACATGCCACCACCTTACACAGATTATGCCAAAACCTGACTTTATAGGATTTCTCTGATCCGAGAAAAGGTAATCAAAACCACCACAGAATTACTCCTAATACATGGAAATACAGAAATGATAAACACGGAACAGAAGACTGCATGCGTGAAAATTTGTTAACTGTTCACATAACTTTGTTGCATTCTGCATTCACAAAAAAGAAAAACATCTAAGAAAGAACATTCCTGTCAAAAATGGGAAACGACCGGGTGCAGCTGCTGTTGAAAAAGAATCAAAAATAACAACAAACAGCAAATGTGTAACACTACTGTACATACTGTCACAAAAACTCGATAGTGGCTTATAGTTACATCACCGAACAAATGTTTAGAACAGATCTCTTACACCAAATTTCTTTCTAACCCATCAAGTTGTTTTAAATATGAAACATACAAATATATGGATATAACCTCACTACAAGGGGTTCATTTATGATTAAAAACCTACATCCTTGAAAAAATACCAGATGATAAATAATTCCAACACGCACCCTGCGCGAAAATTTACAACAGAAACTACAGTGGAAGAACAGATTAATGAGCTACCTCTGAAATACCATGAGCTAAGACAGTTCAAGGTCACTGAGAGAGACCAAAAATCTTGAGCGCATTGAAGGCTGTTGCAAGGGCCACCTCCTCAACAGGTTTCTTCATAAATGCAGCTATCATTTCTACAATGGCAGGTAGTGAACATGGCTCATTGCGCTGGAAGGTACAGTATCGCTGTAGGAAGGTTAAAGACCTTGAACAACAGAAAGTTACAAAAATTTGAAAACAATTCACTTTAGAACCAGGACAAAAACATGAGAGTGCACAGACACGAACCGCATACCTCTCAGTCAGAGCCTCCTTGACGTGCGCTGGCAGCTTCGAAGCGCGAGTGTTGGGATACATAAATGGTGAATCTGTCTCCACCAACAATCTGTCCAGGGGAATGAGTCCGTCTTCCAGTATCTTACGGACCCCGTTGTCGGATTTATCTTTGCAAAGATAACCTGCAAAAGGAGGTTCACAGACATCAATATCACATCTGCCACAAGATTTTCATCTATGAAAGCAGTTTTTAAATGTCACAACTGATATGAAAATGGCTGTCTTCTGGGTTGTTGTGCCGCATAGTCTGGTAGACGTTCCTGGTACCAACTTCTACCAGACTTCTTCTTCTTCTATGGCTCTCTGGTCCGTATTCGGTCCATGGCCTCCTCAATTCTCCTCTTCCATTCAGTCGTCTGTTAGGTCTGTCTGTCCGAGGCTTTGATGGAGGTTTCGAAACATCTCCCTTTTTACGGTGCAAGGTTGTTAGCCTTGTGACCAACCCCCAACCTGGAGGACCAGGGTACTTGTCTTAGTCTGACCTCTCCCTCTCGATCAATCTGGCTAGAGAGGCCCTACCAGTAGCTATGTTACCACCACTGAGGTACTCAAGCCCCACCACCACGACAAGGTGCAGGTGCCATTAAGTGGCGTCTACCAGACTACATGGCGCAACAACCCAGAAGACAGCCATCTCCAGACTCACTGCCATGAAAACCTCAAATCCTACACAACTGATATGTTTTATGAAGTCAGATGAAAGACGTACATGGAGGCGTAGAGAACGAGGCCTTTGGGCATAATCCCCGACAATTACAGTGATCAAAACCAAGACTAATCAGGCATGCAAAATATCAAATCAATGTACGTCAAGCAAAGTACACACCTGTCATACCCAGATACATTCCCATCTGCAGATAGGTATGAGCCTGTTCTGATGTTCCAGTAAAGCAGTGAATAACCATCGCAGGCAACCGGTCCTTATAAATCTTTAGGATATCCAGTAAATCCTGGTGAGCATCTCGTTCATGCAGGAATAGGGGCTTCCCAAGCTCACACGCCAACTGTACCTGAGATCATTTGGTCAACAAGCCTGTTATTTAAAGATGCTGATGTTCAGAAGTTACTACCAGAATAAAATCTAGAACAATGCGATGCTACTGAACCATTAATAAAATACACCACAGAGTAAGATCAAGAACTGATTTAATTCCTAGATTACTTAATGATGCCTTTTTAAGTGCAGAAGTTGGTGTTGAAGTAACGCTCAATACCTGCTTTTCAAAAACTTCCTTCTGAATATCAACTGGTGAGAAATCACGATTATAATCCAAGCCACATTCGCCTACAGCCACACACTCGGGGCTCCTGGCCATCTCTCGTAGTTCTTCGAGGTAACCGTCCATCCATGACTTTGCATCATGGGGATGGATTCCTGCATAAAGCAACGCACATTTGAAGACGGTCAAGTGGTAACTTGAAAGAACTACCTGTGAATTTTGACACATAAACCGAGGGAACTAAGATAAAATTTCACTGTAACCAATTAATGTATGACGTCATATATAAGAATAGATGCAGAAATGATGCCAAGAGGCACAGCTACATTTAATTACTTAGTATTTCCAGACTATACTACCTGCAGTTGAATATAATGTTCCTGGATATATTCTAGTTAGTCGGAGGGCCTCTCTACTTGTACGGAGGGATGCTCCCGTCACCATGATCTTCTGGACACCTATTGGTCATGCGAAACAGCTTACATTCACACAAACAAAACATTACAATGCAAGTGACAAATTCTAAATTAAAAATGGACATAACTGACACAGCTCTGATTTAAAAATTAGAATATATCTGTTCAATACAGTGACCCACTGATTTTGCCATTTAGCCCATGGTATTCTGATGAAATGAAATTATTAACATACAAATATCTCTACCTGAAATAGTATAGTTGAAATAATTGTATTTGGGCATATCATTTATATTTTAATCACAAATAAAAATCCGGTGACAGGTTATATTGGATTTGGTTAATTTAATACAATTTCATTGATGTCGCATTTCTCTCGCTCCATTGTGAAGTACAAACAAAAAAATAATTTTGTGGTAAGTTCTGTGCTGAAATCATGCCCGTGTGTACTAACAGACCAAATAAAAGGTGAAAGCGAAACAACTGTAAAGTTGGAGTAACCAAAATAACAAGCCCAACAACAAAACTGTTGCAAAATTACAAAAAATGTAATGCAAAAAGTTCATTCTAACTTGAACGTATACATACCAGCGTCCTTTGCTCGCTGTATAACGGAATCCAAGTCTCTACCATATTTCTTATTGGTTAGGTTTGCCCCAATATCAACTATTATATAATTTTCATAACACTGTTGCATAGACACTGATAACTTTTCTGGGGTACTTGCAGAATCAGTACCAGGTTCATTTGAGGCCATTCCGAATGCACAATATTTCCAACCGGCTTGAAAGTTAAGGTTAAAACGCTTATACCAAAAGGTTATATTTATTAGTTAATAAAATATATAAAAAAATTATTGTCATTTTCCGAAATATTTCATATTTGATGGCACACTCTAACGCGTCTTGATCTTATAAATTGCATCATTCAATCTAAACTGTACAGGATTTGACGTTTTTAATCTATACTAACCCACACGCAATTAGAACAAACTGATAAATAAAAGAATCATCAGAGCAATTCGTGAATCGACTTCAAATCGATTACGTATGGTATTGAAGTGTATCGAACGAGAAATCGAAAGATCGATCGTCAATTCTATCGAATAAATTTTCAACAGGAAGTTCCGACACATTTGGTAAACATGTATATCTTTGGAATGCATTGATTATAATCATTTCCAATAAAAACCTATGGAATGTCCTTTAGTAGTTATAACGTATTACTGAATAACTGTCACACCACCCAAGCAAAGCAGATGGAATAACTGAAATAATGTGGACGAAACAGATGGCCACAATTAAATTGATAAAAATGTAGCCAGTCCAGAGTGGAGACAACAAGAAATTTCAATTCAAATACAATTTTACATACTTCCGCACTCACCAACATTCTATTTGCTTTAATGATGAGTTATGGCCCTTCCATGGCTGCAAAATTATATTCACAAACACTTATGGGGGACAATCAGTCTTCCAAAGGCATCTGTTATGCCGCATCGAGCATTTGAGAGGTGCCTACTGTCTTCATCGTCGGGGACCTGATGATATGGCTTGACATCAACGTCTATCTGTCGCCCATTATTACAAACAGTCTATAAATGTCTAGAAAGGAGAGGTTTTGTCATTAAAGCCGGGTGCAATGTAGTAAAATCACAATTATTTTATTAATTTTATTTTGTTCTAACTTTTCTTTTTGTGATTAATTAAAATCAACTATTTTTTACACAATTTTATGTCCATGGCATTTTGTCATATTGCTTTGGGGTATGCCAATTCTTCTTTAAACCCAAGAGGATTTTACAAACAAAAATTATTTTGCAAACATTTCGGAGTCATAATTTGAAAATGGAAGTCAATTCAACAAAACAATATTAACAAAGTGGACCTGCCGTGTATATAAACACATGCCAGCTCTCATACGAAAAATAAATTGAGGTTAGGTTAGGTTAAGCGCTCAAATTGTTATGGCATGATTTGCAACAGGAAACCTCCAGAGCACCTGAATGAGAAGGCCACTGAAGGAGAGTTCAGTTAGCAGAAAAATATTACAAAACATAATTTTAAAAAGTCTATCCTGTTTGGCCAAGGAACGATGCATTTCCCTTGAGTGCAAAATTTCGAATTACCAAGTTTACTTTCACAAATATTTGATAGGAAAATAGAAATTTAAGGCAATGTATATGATTGCAATTCACTAATATGCAAAAATTCTTTGCATTTCAGCATTTTTAAATGTTGTAGACACTGCTAAAAATAAACAATTGACTGTTTTTTTATTACAGCAGATAATTATAATGAATAATATCCATTTTATGTGTTTCAAAGACCATTTATTAGTTTAACCATGCTCGTCCCTAAATACCAACACCCAAACTTACTCATATTTATTAAAATCGGTCTGTCAGATTTTATTTTCATATTAAGTGCCAAACCAATAATTGTTCATAACGTGACCTTCACTACTTCGTTTTGCGTCCTTCCCCAGACACTTATATGACTCACGGTACCAAAGTCCACCAAATGTAACTGGGACAGATTTCTCAAGGCTATTTCCCCTTTCAGTATCATTCCACCACATCTCCACATACATCTAGGCTAAGGACAATAAACCCAAAAGCGGCTACATTTCCATACAAACACGAAAAATGCAACAAAAATAATATTAGGGCCTAAATGGATTTTAAGATGGATTTTCCTGGTCGCTCTCACACGAAAGATAAACTTCAAAGGAATGTTTCCAAAATTATTCTCAAACTTTTTCTGGCAAACCCTTAATATGAATTTCTACTCTACTTACATTTCTTTAAATAAACTGAGCGGAAAAAAGCAGTGATGATTTAACAAAACAAACATTCTTCATCAAACGCCGAACAAAAATATTAAAACTAAACTCGATACATAGATCTCTATAACAGATACAAATACTTTAAAATCCGTAAACCCAAGGCGAAAAACTGACGTCAGACGAGCACAACTCAACCAATAGGCGTTTAAGGATTGTTACAAAATAAAATTATCATGTTTGAAGTTCCATCAAAATTCGCAGATCACGAATTACAACCATTTGCAATTCAAACATTATGATAACAAAATGGCCGATTTAGTCAATGCAACAACGACCTAAGATTCGGGAATGCACCGTTCTTTGTTTCACCCGCTCGCCACGTTGAGGCACAGGATTTGAGCGGGACCTGAAACAAACAAACAAACGAAACGTCTCCTGTAAGAACAGCAACAAACAAAAGTGAATTAACAACATCAAAGGAAAAACTTACCTGTGCTGTTGGTACTCCTGATCTGTCTTCTGATGCTGATATATATTTTTTTAATAACGCTGACGACAGATGGCGTGTAATGGCGAGTGAGTTGTCCACATTACGTAACACAACTCAATTAAGATGAAAATATTGCGAGCCATCTTTTCCGACTTTGAAGAGAAATATATAAAAAAAAATTGCCCTGCATTCTTGCGAATCGCGACTCTCGTTTTTGGACGGAAGAAACTTTCGATGATTAAACAAAGAATCGATAACCGGGTCCTACAAAAACGACCTTCGTATGATTTGCCCGCAACGATTAAGGGGAAAAAAGTCGTCGACGAATTATGCCTGTGTAAACGAAGTATGGCGATAACGAACAATCCAAAATCGATTTTTTAAGAATATTATTACGTCACGAAGATTTGATTCTCGCAAAATCCTAACGCCTACGGAAATTCGCGGAATTAAAACGCCACGTAAAACGAAGACGTCCCTGAATGCGCGTTGTTGTCACGTGATTATTATTAATATTCGCCCGCGTAACGCGAATCTTCAATGTAACAACGTTCTAAGTCTTTCTCTATGCTGAATCATGAGTTCACTTTACAGTCTGAAACAAGAGCAGAAAACATTAACGAAATCAAAAAGACACGATCCTCAGTTGATACCACGACCAGCCTGGGGTCGGACTGCCGTGATAAGACCGTGTCGATGCTACGACGTACCTGATGACCTGGAAAAAAGCAAATCCCATCCGAAAGCGAATGGGGCCTTAATCTACGGATTAGTAAAATAAAAAATTGTTTCTACGTTACGAAGTACGCGTTGCTCCTCTAGAAGATATCGTTCGATCGGCGTCTGCAAGCTGCTATATCCAATGGAACGCTGAATCCGCTGACACAGAAGAACACAACACAACACAACACTAAACTTCACTGCACCACAGACACTTAAGACAGCCTTGAATTCGACTGGACACAACACTTTTCACAAGGAAGACGAAGGCGAACGCTTAAAGGCTTAAAATTCCTAACCACGAACACGAAATATCCTCGCGGTAACTACAATATCCTCTTAAACAGCTGTTCTAACACCACGCAGGCCCTGAATTCACGAGTCACTAACAAATCGACAGAATGTGTCTGCTCCCGCGGGCACAAGAAATTAAACTCGCGAACCACGAACTGCAAACCTAATAAATTAGATAATTTTCCTGCTAAAATTCTGCCTAAGCTTCTAATCGTGCTTAAGGCTGACGATTCACCTACATACATAATAAGTTTACCTTCTACGCCCTTAACGTCATGAAAAATCAATAAATTGTCTAGCTCGGCTGGCCAATTAGAAGGCGCGTTTAAACCGACACGTATCAAATATCAGAGGCGGATTGTGCAATTTTGAAAACAGCTATTAGGAAGACAGACAAATGCAAGGGGAAACGAGAAACAGATGTGACGCCGATATTCATAAAACGAAGTTAAACAATAACACGGTTTAAAAACTGGGCTCCATACACTAGAGGCTGCATTCCGAAGATACGAACATCGACCCCAGGCTGCGTAACTTCTGTATTTACTGTGGCTATCGTGATTTTATTCGGATTTGACGATCTAGAGAGATCATCCTAACCTCGGCACAATAATGCCGTGACCCTGACCTCGGCACAATAATGCCGTGACCATAAGCTCGGCACAATAATGCCGTGACACTGACCTCGGCACACTAATGCCGTGGTCCTAAGCTCGGCACAATAATGTCGTGACCCTCAGCTCGGCACAATAATGCCGTGACACTGACCTCGGCACACTAATGCCGTGACCCTCAGCTCGGCACACTATTGCCGTGACCCTAAGCTCGGCACAATAATGCCGTGAACCTCAGCTCGGCACACTAATGCCGTGACCCTGACCTAGGCACACTAATGCCGTGACCATAAGCTCGGCACAATAATGCCGTGACAGTGACCTCGGCACACTAATGCCGTGACCCTAAGCTCGGCACACTAATGCCGTGACCCTAAGCTCGGCACACTAATGCCGTGACCCTGACCTCGGCACACTAATGCCGTGGTCCTAAGCTCGGCACACTAATGCCGTGACCCTGACCTCGACACTCTAGTGCCGTGACACTAACCTCGGCACAAACGTGCGCTGATAACAAACTCAGCATTCTAATGCGCTGACCCTAACCTAAGCATTCTAGCCCTAACACCCTATCGTTGTCCGGGCGTCTGTCCCTCACACGTATTGGCATTTGCGTTTTTCGGAAATATTATCATAGATAATTTTATCAATTATCTTTCTTTCATGTACGCGCATTTCCTTGGAAATTCTTCGTTCGGCTTATTCAGTGATATTGACCGAAGAAAGCTTCGGACTCCCTATACACAAACGTCAACTAAAATCCTCGTCCGAAACGTCGACTAATATTGGAAAGAATTCTGATCGGTTTTCGCTTAGCAACGAACTGCGTACCACAGACTGCGAATCTCAGTGTAATTGAACTCCGTTTTTTTTATTCCTACTCCGTATTCAGAAGTACGATTCAAACGAAAGGCGGCGGTGAGCCCTGAAACTCATTTTAAAGCGAATTTTTACAATAAATTCTGAAGCCAATGAAAAAATGTCAGTGGGCACACATGAACGTACAATTGGTGTTGGTTTAGTTAGTGTTTGCCGGCCATGCATTCATGCAGAAGAGAACCCACAGGCAAGAGATACAGAATGGTAGTAAAAAGTAGTGTTGAGTTTGTTGGCGTGTTAGTTAGTAAGTATGTTCGTAAGTTGTACAAATCATGTGTGGTAACTGACACAAAGCAATTTTTTTATCAGACTGCGACGTCACGTGACGTGTTCTTTCTTTTTAATACAACATTTAACAGCAAGTTAAATAAAATTTGATTTTGAATTGTCAGATCGCAGGCCAAAATTTTAGGAATTAATGATGTTATCGTAACGATGGCAGAAGAAAACCGCGTATAATTTGGAGGAGTAACTAATTAATCAAATAGTTACTTTTGTAGCAAACGGCCTAAAAATTCACATTTGCTGATTTTAAAACACACGCATCAGATTCGTAAAATCTTTCGAACGTATTTCAGCAAAAACCGCATTTAATGACCGCCCAGTTTGCTCCTGTCATGACGCGTCGCCACTTCTCTGAGGCTCGTCACGTGATAGGGAATCTGCCCTTGGCACATTCAAGAACGAAACTCACGCCTGGGAGTCTAATTTCAGTGACAGATTGGAACGAACTCTCTCCGCACAGGTGCAGAAGTCAGCGCATATGACTCGGCAAAAGGAACGTCGAAACCTTCAATTGCTCCAACTTTCGCAACGTAAACAGATATTTTCTAGGAATATATTATGAGACGCTGTACCAACTGGATAAGTTTAGTGACAGAATGTCAGTATTCTGGATCCCTTAAGAAGAAGGGTCTATTGAGGACTAAATAAATACATATCAAGAGCACATTTGTGCACGCCTCCTATCATCAGCACTCTAGAAAATGCCATTAATTATGAGCACACTGGTACCAGCCCTATATCATCAGCACAATATTGCATAACTCCTATCACCAGCACAATAGTGCAAGACTCCTATCACCAGCACAATAGTGCAACACTCCTATCACCAGCACAATAGTGCAAGACTCCTATCACCAGCACAATAGTGCAAGACTCCTATCACCAGCACAATAGTGCAAGACTCCTATCACCAGCACAATAGTGCAAAACTCCTATCACCAGCACAATAGTGCAAGACTCCTATCACCAGCACAATAGTGCAAGACTCCTATCACCAGCACAATAGTGCAAGCTTCCTATCACCAGCACAATAGTGCAAAACTACTATCACCAGCACAATAGTGCAAGCTTCCTATCACCAGCACAATAGTGCAAGACTCCTATCACCAGCACAATAGTGCAAGACTCCTATCACCAGCACAATAGTGCAAGACTCCTATCACCAGCACAATAGTGCAGGACTCCTATCACCAGCACAATAGTGCAAAACTCCTATCATCTGCATTGTAATTCACGCCTTATTATATGAAATGCATTATAGGATGTTAATCCACTCTTGCGCTACAGAAGAAAGTACTCAGGCCTCTGTTAAAGTTATTGATTATGACAGCTCATCATTACACCAAGTTCATCTGTAAGTAAATTCACATCTAAAAATCTGTCAGGAGTGGTCACTGCCACCGGGTATAAACTCATTTGCAGTCAATAATAAATAATAATAATAATAATAGTAATAAAATTGGCTGTAATAAGTTATATTATTCTCTGGAGAATTAAGTAGGCATTATCACATACACTGCCATGTAAAATATATCCAGAATTGTTTCCAAAAACTTTCCAGGGAAACTAATCTCAATGATACTGCTTAAAATTTAAGTATTTCCTTCTTCATATGTTGTATTTTGAAATAAAATTCACTCTCACTTATAAAATACGATTAAAAATGTATATATAACTTAAAATTAATAACACTGAGTTTACATACTGCAAAATATTTAACCTGGAACTTTTGCAAGATTCTAGCTTGCAAAGATGGCCGCCATTACAATCAGGAGGGTTGCTAATTTGCATAAAGCGACGCCATATTTGCTAAAAACGTCCGGGCTAGTTCACTTTCAAATGTTTCTTCGCAAAACACAATTACAGACTACCTGACCCAGAATCACAAATTCAATGAAAATTATTATTTAAAATTGTTAAGAAACTTCTGACAAAACTTTTAGTAAACACCTCATCTTAATTATTATTGTTAGAACCGACGGGTAATATAAACTTTGTGGGAACTATTTTATGACGTCACCCGGCGAATTACTGCCGAGCACTCTCTGCACGATTCTAGCTGCATTTTAATTACCAGTATTGCAACAAAATCACCAATAAACATTTCTAAGTCGTCTACTTATCACAGATTGATGCTATTTCACCGCAAAATATCTTTACAACAAGACCGCCAAAATATTCAAAAAGTCCGCCATGACACCTGCCACTTCAATTCGTTTTCTTCATCTCCCAAAATACAATTCCTGACCTAACTTCTACCAAAACTACAATCTCACTGTTTTACGAATTTTTTTTATAAAAATTACGGAGAACATTTTAGTATTATCACAACTGACGTAAAGCACTATCTTACGTGGGGGCTACTGCTGTATGTGACGTCACCTAGCAAACTACTGTCACGTCCTACCTGAACACTTCAAACTGCATTTAATTCGCCTGAAATAAGATTAAAACTTCGATAAACAGTCGGAAGTCGCCTGGATCACAGAGTTGGAATCTTTTTTCACCACAAAATCTGACTATTTACCTGGATTTCAACTAAAAAGCTGCAGCTCGTAACGCACACTTCCGATCCCGACCAAACGCAATTGCTCTCTGTCGCTAGGAACAAAGATGGCTGCCGAAGGGGTTTACACGACTGACAGCACGGAACGTCTCGTATGAGCGGTGGATCCAAGGAATAATTTACTTAACAGCAGTAGAAGCGAAAAGACGAGAGACAACTTCAGAAATCGAGTCTTTAAAGCAATTTAGCCTTCTACATAAAAGTTATGCCTCCACGCCCTCAATACGCCTTCTCGTCTTAGTGCCTACACACTCGATTGCTGGACAGACTATAAAAATAAATCAGTTTTGTCGCCTGCCACGTCTGAGAAACGGAATTAAAATTAATTAATTAATTCGTTGTTTTATTATTAATTTATTTTTATTGAGAAAGTGGTTACCTTATCGACTTTGCCTATCGGCCACTTCGCGCATATTCTCTCTCTCTCTCCATCCATCTCTTTCTCGCACACCGCGCCTCACGTCACGGAGTTTACGAGACAATTTCTCGAACCCGGTGCTGCCCGTTCACATTCTACCCCACTTGTATCACTCCGCGGCTACTTTGATAGTATGAGAAAATATTATGATTTTCCCAACCCTCAACAAGCCGGGCCATATTGTTTACTGAAGCACTTTGTATGCGAGGTTGTCTGTAATTAACAAAATTTTCAATCCCAGTGCCTATAAATATAAAAGCATCGAATCTTCATAAAATCCCTCATTTTTAATTCATTCTCTGTCTTGGAGTCTATAAGACGTTTTCGTAATTTTATCGTGACCTTGGTTTCACCCACACAGCGAACTGACTGTCTCGATCAGAGTTCTTAACAAACTAAAACACACCCCCTCGGCCACAGAGACTTCTCGAAACGAAACTTTGTCGTATGATTCCTTGGTTTTAAGTATGTAGGTTGTTGTCTGTCCCAGATGTGTGTGGTTTCGTAGCCCGGCTAAGGAAATACGACATTTATTGAACTCGGTTAATACAAACGTTTTCTACGCTGTTCTGATGCGTTGAGAAGGTTTTTAAGGGACATCTGGCATTTACTGAGTCGGTCAGCGTATTGTTCGCTTTTACGAAACGAGAGAGTTCATCGGACAGTTCACTAAACTTGCCTGTGGACTCTGTCTTAAGCATTTTAACCCAGTGCGCCCATATGAAGGAATTGGAAGGTCATTGTGTTTCAAGTGCACCTGCTCCCGATATGAGTTACGTTGGGTGACAGATCAAGGACTGTAGGCTGTTTGTGATTTAGGAATACGATGATTTCCCTTTAAATTGGCTTTAAGTGTAGAGTAGCACAGTTGCTAATTTGATTTGTATCCATTAAGTTGAAGTGAAGTTATCCACTGACAATTGAAACCTATAAGCCAAGAGTTATATAAGTTACACGATGTTTAATAATGGTAATAATACGTGTAACATGAAAGAGATGATTATTAGTGCAAATATAGGCCTTTGGTGGTCATTACAAAATCATTATATTCCTTTGGAGATAGCTTAGTGTGATAGTTAATACGAGGGATAATTCGAGAACTGCTGCCATCTTGACAGCTGCATAATGAAGCTCCAATTTCCCCCCCCCCCAGAAAACCCTAAACAGTTTCTCAAGGTTGGTAGCAAGAGGTTGGTAGCATGAGAAACAAAAATAAAAGAAATGTTCTAGAACATTGCGTGGGAATCATTTTGGCTTGGCAATATTCACAATGGGGATGAAATGCAGTGCTTATCTGCCCTCTCCCTGCATCTTTTTAATGAGCTGTTACTGGTCTGGCCAATGGGAGGCCATGTCTTGTTCATTGGTTGAGGGGAAGTGTGTGAACAGAGAGTGAGCAGGGCACACCACGGCACGGCACGGAGATAGACTCGGTACGGCACGGAAGCAGACTTGGCACGGAACGGAAGCTGACTCAGCACGGCACGGATAGAGACACGTGCGGCTATGAAATAGGTCAGGGTTCGTGACTGTACGTTTTGAATAGATCAGGTTCGAATCCCGATATTGTTTTTTGACAGCTTTTCTGCTTTCTGTTTGTTTTGCTTTCTTACTCTGTACAGAAATGATTTTAATTTATTTTGAAACTAGGGCGTATAAAAAGTCAGAGAGTAATGAATCATATCCGGAAGATGAAACGCAGTTTTTGAAGATGTCTGTTTGATGGGTTGTTGTTCCGAATAGTCTGGTAGAAGTTTACTAACGTTTCAGAGGTCCTTGCTGCCTCCATCGGCAGGGAGGACGAGTGAATCTTAGAGAAACAAAGAATGAGTCGATCGATATCTGGTACCGTAGAAAGGCTACTAGATGGCAGAACAAGTATCTTCAGCTCTACAGTCGTTCAGCCGGTCAAGAAATGCCCATCAGAGCAGTGCATGTAGCACGCATGGGAGAGAAAAGAAACTCATACAGATTTTGGGTGGGCAAAATAGAAGGAAAGAGATCACTGAGAAGATCTAAAGGTAGATGAGAGGATAATATTAAAATCGATCTTAAAATAGGATGGGGTGGTATGGACTGGATTAATCTGGCTCGGGAGCTTGAAAATTAAAGTGTACAAAACAATAATCTTGCCTGTTGTTTTGTATGGGTGTGAAACATGGTCTCTCACTCTGAGGGAGGAACATAGATTGCAGGTGTTTGAGAATCGGGTGTTGAGGAGGATATTTCTGCCTAAGAGGGAAGACGATGGGGCATGGAGAAAACTGTACAATGACGAGCTTAAAAATCTGTACTCCGCCCCCAGTATTGTGAGGGTGATTAAGTTGAGAAGAATGAGATGGGTGGGGCATGTAGCGCGCATGGATGGGACAAACGGTGTGCACCGGGTGTTGGTTGGGAAGCCTGAGGGGAAGACATCTCTGAGGAGACCTAGACGTAGATGGGAGGATAATCTCAGGCGGGATCTACGGGAGATAGGAGTTGAAGGAGACTGGATTTTGTTGGCCCAGGACAGGGTCCGGTGGATGGCTTTGGTTAATTCGGTGATGAACCTTCGGGTTCCCTAAGCCATCTGGTTGGTTGGGTCCACTATTTGGGAAGCCTGAGGGGAAGAGACCGCTGGGGAGACCTAGACGTAGATGGGAGGATAATCTCAGGCGGGATCTATGGGAGACAGGAGTTGAAGGAGACAGGGTCTGGTGGAGGGCTTTGGTTAGTTCGGTGATGAACCTTCGGGTTCCGTAAGCCATCTAGTTAGTTAGTTAGTTAGTTAGTTATTAAAAATGAGACGGATTGATGATACTGATGATTAGACTAATATACAAATAATAATCTTTTGTGATTAACAAAATATATTTTTATTTCATTTGGTTTGAATACGCACAATAATGTAATGAAAACAAAACAAAAGACAATAATTCTAAATAAACAATGGATAACCAGGAAACATCGAGATCAAATTGAACTAAGGATAAAATAACGCGAGAATATTGAAGAGAGATATCGAATGAACTTTGCGAATGAATTGAAGCAGGCGAGACTGGTTCTCTGAAAACATGTTGAAATGACGTCGATCCAACTACACACGCTTCACAGCAACCAAGGCCATAGATTTCGACAATTTTATTCTTCACTGTTTATTCATCGATTCCTCTCTTAATTTTCTCGTCCAACCTCGCGATTTTCACTTTTGTCCGAACTACGTGATTCGCCGGTTTTGAGTTTATGTTTGTCCAGTTTGTTTCGGTCAAGTTGGTCTAGTTTTAAATTGTATTTATTTTCCATCTGTCTTATTTCTTCTCTCCAATAATCCACTTCGAATTGCAGATCCCTGTTTCTTATCTTTAGCATCTCATTCTCGTTATGGTAGGATTGGGCTTTCAATAAATATCGGTCGCGGTCCGCCATTAAACACTCGATGTAATTTTTGTCTGCCTGCAAACATAACACAACATTCAGAATAGGTTTATCAAAAACATTGTTACATTCAAATTCCTTATCTTTAACATTCGTAATCTTTGAAATCATCACGTAAAGGTCACACTTACTTTTTAACATCTGTTGTTAAGAATTTTTGCCAGCCTTTAACTATTTACATTTTATTATTGACAATGCGTCCAGACCGGCTCTGGGGCCCACCCATTCTCCTATCCAATGGGGACCGGGGTCCTTTCCCGAGGGAACAATTATCAGTTATCCGTCGTGCATCGTAAAACGTCAGAATAACGCAGAAACATTTACTGATATTTCAGCTAAAGTGAAATTTGAGATCTCTTGGAACACACGACGGTAAAAAACACAGTAACTTGTGTTAAAAGATATTCAGCGCGACCAGATGAACACTGAACTAGGAGAGTCGAAATATGAGTTGTAAATCTTTGGTCCGAAATGGGTTTAATTGTGGTCAACACTGGGGGAAAAAAAATGGCATGCAAATTTTTAATATTATTATCATGTTTACTACCCACGCATTGCGATAATACTAATAATTATTGTGATTCTAACGCATTATTAGTCCTCAGTATTCTGTTTACGACTCGGTAAACATATTTATTCAACATAAATTGACATTATGATCCCCGAATAACTGTGGCGGTGTACACTTCTACTTTCCCGAAGAGTGTTCTCCGATAACAAAAAATCACGACAGACAGCATCTCGAATGCTACATATAGGCCCACAGACCCCTTTTAATAAAATACGAATTTTCTCGCAGCTGATAAAAAGTCCCGAAACGTCGTGAGATGCTCAATTTCAAGCTGGAATTGCTGTAGAAAATTACATACCCCTGGCGAATGGCATCCCGCAACCCTCACAAACGCTCTAAATTCTGAATTTTAATATTTTATCGTCATCCTACCTAGAGGCAACTGCAGATATTCTGTGACAGGAATTAGATTTTATAAGAGTTTTGCCTGGAGGTACAGTAATTATTATTAAGAGTTACAGGAGCGTTCAAAAGACTTTCCACACGCCGTTCATAAAATGAGGGCAGGGCAGATCGTACTCACCTCATTTGTGGAGGAAACGAACTCCCAAAACCTCCAGGCTCTCTGACGTTTTTCGGCCTCTACGTTCAACGCGTCAATCCGATGTTCCAAGTCGCGAATAATTTCATCTTCCGTTAATTTGTGAGTCGTCAGTTGTTCCGTAACTTCCGTCAGGTTTTCATCTACGAACTTGAACCTTTGTTCCATGGCGTCTATCTCACGCATAACCTGTTCTTCGTAATAGTCGATATTGGCTTTCAACTCCTTCCAGAGGGCACTCGACTTTCTAGTGTTCTCCTCAAGCATTTCGCTAACATCGACAGTTAAACTCTGACTCTGATGAGACAATTTTACAAACTGATCATCAATCATAAGTGCAATTTGATTTTTGGCTTCGTTAATAATCATTTTGACATCCGTTTGTAAACACTCGGCATTCTTATGGCCACAATTACGCTCAATGTTCGCTGCTTGACAGAGAGACTGTTCGCTTTCCTTAACCATTGCAGCTTTTTCAGAAATTAATTTTTCCTCCGTGTACGGAATTTCTTCGTTTGAGTTATCGCTTTCAGCAGCTGGAATCTGATCATCAATTATTGACTCCACCTGACTTTGAACTTCCTCATGAATACGCATTTCGGTTTCCATTTGAAAGAATTTCTGTTCAATAGCCATTACTTCGGCTAACAGCTGTTCCTTTAGGAACTCGTTCTGATTTATGAACTCATCTCTCATTTTTGAGGTGTCACTGAATTGAGCGTCGTGTAGATAGTAAATTTCGGTTCTCAGAGAACGAATTTTAGTGTCTAGACTGTACAATTGCTCTTCCAAATAAACGCAAATCTCATCTTTTGTTTCTTCAGCAAGCTGAAATTGTGTCTCCAACTCCTTCACCCTCGTCTGCAGAAAATCCCTTACGGATCTCAGATCACCACATTCTTCATCCAGGGATTTTCCATCGTTGGAGTTGCCTGCCTGCTCCTCGATTACCTCTTGCTGTTTTATATCTTGAGGTGGTTCGCAGGTTTCGACGTCCTTAATGCCTTCCTCAGTCTTGACGTACCCAACCTTGTCTTCCATAATGTTGTTTAATGTTGCTAACCTGCAGTCAAAAGAGTTAGATTTTCAAGAAGGGGCAGTTTCATGTCTCCCCCCCCCCCCCGCTTTAATCGCACGTCATTCAATATTTTGTATAACCCTGCGCCTATAATTTTTTAATATAAGTGAGAAATAAGTTACTCCATTTCTAAAAAGAAAATATGTGTTTTGTATCGGCTATTTTTTTTGGACGCTGGTATATGTTTTTTGGACACCCCTGTGCTAATATTTTTAAGGACGTCTTGGATTATCGTGTATTTAAGTGTTAAATAGAGAAAAATAATAAGAAAGTATGTAATTATTGATTTTATACGACCAGCTTTGACTTCGTCAATTGTATTACGAGATGAGTCGGGGGGAAGTGGTCGTGGCCGACTTCACTGACCTTTCTCAACGCGCTCCTGAGGTAAACATCTAATATGTAATTCTTGAAGAAATGAAGCAGGTAGTTCCGAAAGGCGCCTATCACTCGCTAGATAAATAAAGCCAATAGCCTAAACAGTTGATGAAACTTATGTAATTTAAAATAAGAGTCTGTCTATTAGCACAGCGCAGATCACTTACCTATAATCTGATTTGTTTTCGGTTTTACTTAAATCCTGGAAAAGAAAAAGAATTGAATGCTTAAAGAATGAAAAATTGTCTGTGGGAAATGGACTGGTTTATTAAATTCCCCCCGTGTGTTCCCAACAAGACAACAATTCCACTGTCGAAGTCTGACTTTTATAGATCTACTCAATCGCGCTGTATCGATTTTATAAAAATCTTAATTGTTTTTAAGCCCGCAGTGTGATTAAGGGGTAAACAAAGAACATAAAGAAATTAGATAAAAAATGCGAGAGACGTAAGGAAAATATTACGGAACGTGCAGACGAACTTAGAAGTCAAAATAACCTATGGCCACCTGACACATCAGAAACTCGCGAGAAAGTAGACCAGAGACTCCAATTACGACGCGGAAAATCGCAAATTCTCAAAACGGCCTAGAATAAAACTTTTCTAAAGGAAAAGCCGAATTAATTGTATGTTGTTTTAAAAAAAGAGGCCTGCTGTTATGAAACATTTGTAACGATGTACTGTCGGTGGATTCTACGATTTATTTATTATTATTTAGTGTTCTGTCTGACGACAGGTCCATATGAACAGGATCCTTCCATCCTTTTCTCGGACTGGGACCTGTTCATATACGTTCTTGGCAGATGATCCAGAAGTGGTTTGCCATTGCCTTCTTCTGTGTGTGAATGGAGTAATTGTTGGGATGCCACGGAGGAAAACTCCGTGTTGCCTAGACCACGGCCTTGCCCAACACAAGTTATAAATTCGGGCACCGCCGGGAATCGAACCCGAGACCCCAGGATTACAAGGTCAGCGTTCTAACCGCTAGACCACCTCATCTTATTATTATTTAGTGTTCTGTCTGACGACAGGTCCATATGAACAGGATCCTTCCATCCTTTTCTCGGACTGGGACCTGTTCATATACGTTCTTGGCAGATGATCCAGAAGTGGTTTGCCATTGCCTTCTTCTGTGTGTGAATGGAGTAATTGTTGGGATGCCACGGAGGAAAACTCCGTGTTGCCTAGACCACGGCCTTGCCCAACACAAGTTATAAATTCGGGCACCGCCGGGAATCGAACCAGAGACCCCCATAATTACAAGGCCAGCGTTCTAACCGCTAGACCACCTCATCTTATTATTATTTAGTGTTCTGTCTGACGACAGGTCCATATGAACAGGATCCTTCCATCCTTTTCTCGGACTGGGACCTGTTCATATACGTTCTTGGCAGATGATCCAGAAGTGGTTTGCCATTGCCTTCTTCTGTGTGTGAATGGAGTAATTGTTGGGATGCCACGGAGGAAAACTCCGTGTTGCCTAGACCACGGCCTTGCCCAACACAAGTTATAAATTCAGGCACCGCCGGGAATCGAACCCGAGACCCCAGGATTACAAGGCCAGCGTCGCGTCTCTTAACCTTGTTCTGAAAAAATTGAATCCAATCTACACATCGTTTGTTCAAGATCCATTTTAATATTATTTTATCATCTACGCCAAGGTCTTTACAAGTAGTTCCCAGACTAAAGTTCTGCGTATTTTTCATCTCCGTACAAAGAAAAAATAATTCCGTATTACGCAATATCTCCTTATAATTGTTCATCACGTTTACATAAACTTCATTTTATCGCATCCTACAGACATTTAACTACAGTTTTGTGCCAAATAAATTTGTTTTTTCTCTTATAAGCTGCTTTCAGAATTATTATAGGAACACACAGTTCATAAAATGAGTTCAGTGGGAGATACTCACGTCTTCCACCAAGCAGCAGAATCTCCGACATCTCCTTCGAAACCACTTGATTCTATCTCTTACATTTATTTCAGTCTTTGGTTTATTAAGCTGATTCCTTGGAGTTTCGTGCATTGAAAAGAAGTTGTCTATCTTAAAACACACCAAAACTTTCCCACCAGCTAATATTACGACTCACCACACAACAACTCAGAAGTTCGTATTATAACAGAATAACCACGGCGACGAACCAAAATCCCAGCCATTGTTACGTAATCACACCAACAAATGATCCGCAACAATGTAAACAAATCTAAGGGATATACCATTGTTAAGTAATCTTTGCATGTTTTCATGAAATGAATAGATATTCAGCTCTGTCTGTCTTTGTGGTGTAATTTTCTATCTAACTATAAAAATTTGTGATTTGTAGTCGTCGTAAAAAACAAATGACGTCATTAAACAATGTCACGTTATATTTGTTCACTCGGCATTGTTGTACCAACACAACAATGCCGAGTAAACAAATGACTTGAAAAATGATTTGAGTACGACACTAAACTAACCCCCCCGAAGTGGGGTTAGTTGCGTTTTAAAAACTTCACCAAAATCTTTCGTAAAATATTTTCTTATTTTTGTAGGAGCACGTTTTCTCAACATCTGATGCTGATCCAAAACGAGGCATTTACAACTTAAAGCGACTGAGGTTTTTGATTAAAACTGTTAGGAAATCAAGTAATGTAATATTTGTACATGCATATGTAAATAAATAACATGATTGAAATACAAAAACGCATTTTTTAAATTTTTAGCGAATATTTTTTCATAACAAATTAGGTTATATTTTGCCTTTTTTGGGGTCATATTTGCATGCATATTTCTCGGTTTTTGAGGTCATGAACATACGAACCCTAGTCATTATGAATGTGAGAGGGAATCAGGAAGGGCTCGAATTGAATGGTCTGCACCAATTAGTTTCCTGTGCTGATGACGTCAAATTTGCTGGAGAATGGAGCGGGTAACATAACCAAGAATTCAGAAACCCTCCTACAGGCTAACAAGGAAATAGGCCTAGAAGGAAATGGACGTTTTACGGAATCAACTACGGCGGAAATATAATTATAAGTAATACAACATTTGAAAATGTCTAAAAAAATTATTTATCTGGTAACAACAATAACAAATAGAAATAAAGTCCATGATGTGAACACGGTGATGAACCTTCGGGTTCCATAAAATATTGAGTGGCTAAGCGACTGCTGGCTTCTCAGGAAGGACTCGGCTCCATGAAGTAAGAAAGTTGGCAGTTGTTTTAAAGGCATTGCTTATGTATCAGTAAAGGAGTGACACGAGAAAAGTGTGGTGTCGCACGGACCTGGGTTTTAACGTGTGATGTATAGATGTAACGCCACTGACCGTGCCCCATCCCACAGTGCCCCCTTTTAACGCTGGGCGTTACTAGTTCTCCCGACACAACATGGCCGCCGGCGCACCATTGGCCAACGAGGTCCCAGCTCCAGCCATAAGAAACCGAATGAACTTGCGCACGAAGTCATCCAATGGGGCACAGAGCAAGACATCTAAGATGGCGGCCCATGATGTAAATGATTATATAATTACCATGACAACAAAACACGTACATTCCGGGGATATACTAGAGACAGCTGAGCTACGATCAAATTCTCAAGAATTATTCTTCGTCATGGAATTATTATTCTTGTTGAAAAAAAACTGTCTTCTCGCATTTCGTTTCGTGTAGTCGGCAGATATATACGGACGTTTCGGAGGCGTTAACTGCCTACATTATCAGGGTCATGATACAGGCAACAAAAACCTCTGAAACTCGGTCAGTTCAACGCTATTCGACATCGCACCAGAGAGCCTTCTTCAGAAACTTAAACCTCATTATGTTTGGTGTTTTGGTTTGAATCTTATAATTATCACGTTCACGATGCATGGAATATTATTAAAAATTAATCGGTTATATTAAATATGCCTTGAATGAAAGGCCGCTTGGCTGGTAAATCTTATTAGTATTCATGGATTACTATAAAATGATAAAATGTGTATCACTCAACTGAAAGCTGCTTTCGTTTTCTTAATTCCTATGCATATTAATTTGCATAATGGCCTCCAGGCCTATTTATTTAATGTTCAAAGCATTGTATTTTTCTCACATAATATAAACGCTAAACAAATCCAGAACTATGAACTAAGCAGAGCATTGAGAAAGCTAACGAGCTTCGACCTTAACAAATGCTGTTGTAAACTTGCTTCTTTCCACTGAAAATTCCGTATACAGAGCCCGAAGTCTGTCACACAACACAGATCTGACGTGACTCATATCGGGAGCAGGTGGACTTGAAACACAATGACCTTCCAATTCCTTCATATGAGCGTACTGGGTTTAAATGCTTAAGACAGAGTCCACAGGCAAGTTTAGTGAACTGTCCGATGAACTTTCTCGTTTCGTAAAAGCGAACAACACGCTGACCGACTCAGTAAATGCCAGATGTCCCTTAAAAACCTTCTCAACGCATCAGAACAGCGTAGAAAACGTTTGTATTAACCGAGTTCAATAAATGTCGTATTTCCTTAGCCGGGCTACGAAACCACACACATCTGGGACAGACAACAACCTACATACTTAAAACCAAGGAATCATACGACAAAGTTTCGTTTCGAGAAGTCTCTGTGGCCGAGGGGGTGTGTTTTAGTT
The DNA here is from genome assembly GCF_977971745.1 of Zootermopsis nevadensis. Lineage (NCBI taxonomy): Eukaryota > Metazoa > Arthropoda > Insecta > Blattodea > Termopsidae > Zootermopsis > Zootermopsis nevadensis. The sequence continues at coordinate 22,283,653 of NW_028259134.1, forward strand.
TGTTAAGAACTCTGATCGAGACAGTCAGTTCGCTGTGTGGGTGAAACCAAGGTCACGATAAAATTACGAAAACGTCTTATAGACTCCAAGACAGAGAATGAATTAAAAATGTGGGATTTTATGAAGATTCGATGATTTTATATTTATAGGCACTGGGACTGGAATTTTGTTAATTACAGACAACCTCGCATACAAAGTGCTTCAGTAAACAATATGGCCTGGCTTGTTGAGGGTTGAGATATTTCATAATATTTTCTCATACTATCAAAGTAGCCGCGGAGTGATACAAGTGGGGTAGAATGTGAACGGGCAGCACCGGGTTCGAGAAATTGTCTCGTAAACTCCGTGACGTGAGGCGCGGTGTGCGAGAGAGATGGATGGAGAGAGAGAAAATATGCGCGAAGTGGCCGATAGGCAAAGTCGATAAGGTAACCACCTTCTCAATAAAAATAAATTAATAATAAAACAACGAATTAATTAATTAATTTTAATTTCGTCCCTCAGACGTGGCAGGCGACAAAACTGATTTATTTTTATAGTCTGTCCAGCAATCGAGTGTGTAGGCAGTAAGACGAGAAGGCGTATTGAGGGCGTGGAGGCATAACTTTTATGTAGAAGGCTAAATTGCTTTAAACAGTCGATTTCTGAAGTTGTCTCTCGTCTTTTCGCTTCTACTGCTGTTAAGTAAATTATTCCTTGGATCTACCGCTCATACGAGACGTTCCGTGCTGTCAGTCGTGTAAACCCCTTCGGCAGCCATCTTTGTTCCTAGCGACAGAGAGCAATTGCGTTTGGTCGGGATCGGAAGTGTGCGTTACGAGCTGCAGCTTTTTAGTTGAAATCCAGGTAAACAGTCAGATTTTGTGGTGAAAAAAGATTCCAACTCTGTGATCCAGGCGACTTCCGACTGTTTATCGAAGTTTTAATCTTATTTCAAGCGAATTAAATGCAGTTTGAAGTGTTCAGGTAGGACGTGACAGTAGTATGCTAGGTGACGTCACATACAGTAGTAGCCCCCACGTAAGATAGTGCTTTACGTCAGTTGTGATAATACTAAAATGTTCTCCGTAATTTTTATAAAAAAAATTCGTAAAACAGTGAGATTGTAGTTTTGGTAGAAGTTAGGTCAGGAATTGTATTTTGGGAGATGAAGAAAACGAATTGAAGTGGCAGGTGTCATGGCGGACGTTTTGAATATTTTGGCGGTCTTGTTGTAAAGATATTTTGCGGTGAAATAGCATCAATCTGTGATAAGTAGACGACTTAGAAATGTTTATTGGTGATTTTGTTGCAATACTGGTAATTAAAATGCAGCTAGAATCGTGCAGAGAGTGCTCGGCAGTAATTCGCCGGGTGACGTCATAAAATAGTTCCCACAAAGTTTATATTACCCGTCGGTTCTAACAATAATAATTAAGATGAGGTGTTTACTAAAAGTTTTGTCAGAAGTTTCTTAACAATTTTAAATAATAATTTTCATTGAATTTGTGATTCTGGGTCAGGTAGTCTGTAATTGTGTTTTGCGAAGAAACATTTGAAAGTGAACTAGCCCGGACGTTTGCAACAAATATGGCGTCGCTTTATGCAAATTAGCAACCCTCCTGATAGTAATGGCGGCCATCTTCGCAAGCTAGAACCCTGCAAAAGTTCCAGGTTAAATATTTTGCAGTATGTAAACTCAGTGTTATTAATTTTAAGTTATATATACATTTTTAATCGTATTTTATTAGTGAGAGTGAATTTTATTTCAAAATACAGCATATGAAGAAGGAAATACGTAAATTTTAAGCAGTATCATTGAGATTAGTTTCCCTGGAAAGTTTTTGGAAACAATTCTGGATATATTTTACATGGCAGTGTATGTGATAATGCCTAGTTAATTCTCCAGAGAATAATATAACTTATTACAGCCAATTTTATTACTATTATTATTATTATTATTTATTATTGACTGCAAATGAGTTTATACCCGGTGGCAGTGACCACTCCTGACAGATTTTTAGATGTGAATTTACTTACAGATGAACTTGGTGTAATGATGAGCTGTCATAATCAATAACTTCAACAGAGGCCTGAGTACTTGTTTCTGTAGCGCAAGAGTGGATTAACATCGTATAATGCATTTCATATGATAAGGCGTGAATTACGATGCAGATGATAGGAGTTTTGCACTATTGTGCTGGTGATAGGAAGCTTGCACTATTGTGCTGGTGATAGGAGTTTTGCACTATTGTGCTGGTGATAGGAAGCTTGCACTATTGTGCTGGTGATAAGAAGCTTGCACTAAGGTGCTGGTGATAGGAATCTTGCACTATTGTGCTGGTGATAGGAGTTTTGCACTATTGTGCTGGTGATAGGAGTCTTGCACTATTGTGCTGGTGATAGGAAGCTTGCACTATTGTGCTGGTGATAGGAAGCTTGCACTATTGTGCTGGTGATAAGAAGCTTGCACTATTGTGCTGGTGATAGGAATCTTGCACTATTGTGCTGGTGATAGGAGTTTTGCACTATTGTGCTGGTGATAGGAGTTTTGCACTATTGTGCTGGTGATAGGAAGCTTGCACTATTGTGCTGGTGATAGGAGTTTTGCACTATTGTGCTGGTGATAGGAGTCTTGCACTATTGTGCTGGTGATAGGAGTCTTGCACTATTGTGCTGGTGATAGGAAGCTTGCACTATTGTGCTGATGATAGGAAGCTTGCACTACATTTCTAATGATAGGCATACACCGAAATGGTGATGATGGGGCGCTTGCAATATTGTGTTGATGATATAGGGCTGGTACCAGTGTGCTGATGATTAATGGCATTTTCTAGAGTGCTGATGATAGGAGGCGTGCACAAATGTGCTCTTGATATGTATTTATTTAGTCCTCAATAGACCCTTCTTCAGAAGGGATCCAGAATACTGACATTCTGTCACTAAACTTATCCAGTTGGTACAGCGTCTCATAATATATTCCTAGAAAATATCTGTTTACGTTGCGAAAGTTGGAGCAATTGAAGGTTTCGACGTTCCTTTCGCCGAGTCATATGCGCTGACTTCTGCACCTGTGCGGAGAGAGTTCGTTCCAATCTGTCACTGAAATTAGACTCCCAGGCGTGAGTTTCGTTCTTGAATGTGCCAAGGGCAGATTCCCTATCACGTGACGAGCCTCAGAGAAGTGGCGACGCGTCATGACAGGAGCAGACTGGGCGGTCATTAAATGCGGTTTGTGCTGAAATACGTTCGAAAGATTTTACGAATCTGATGCGTGTGTTATAAAATCAGCAAATGTGAATTTCTAGGCCGTTTGCTACAAAAGTAACTATTTGATTAATTAGTTACTACTCCAAATTATACGCGGTTTTCTTCTGCCATCATTACGATAACATCATTAATTCCTAAAATTTTGGCCTGCGATCTGACAATTCAAAATGAAATTTTGTTTAACTTGCTGTTAAATGTTGTATTAAAAAGAAAGAACACGTCACGTGACGTCGCAGTCTGATAAAAAAAATTCTTTGTGTCAGTTACCACACATGATATGTACAACTTACGAACTTACTTACTAACTAAATAACACGCCAACAAACTCAACACTACTTTTTACTACCATTCTGTATCTCTTGCCTGTGGGTTCTCTTCTGCATGAATGCATGGCCGGCAAACACTAACTAAACCAACACCAATTGTACGTTCATGTGTGCCCACTGACATTTTTTCATTGGCTTCAGAATTTATTGTAAAAATTCGCTTTAAAATGAGTTTCAGGGCTCACCGCCGCCTTTCGCTTGAATCATATTTCTGAATACAGAGTAGGAATCAAAAAAAAACGGAGTTCAATTACACAGAGATTCGCAGTCTGTGGTACGCAGTTCGTTGCTAAGCGAAAACCGATCAGAATTCTTTCCAATATTAGTCGACGTTTCGGACGAGGATTTTAGTTGACGTTTGTGTATAGGGAGTCCGAAGCTTTCTTCGGTCAATATCACTGAATAAGCCGAACGAAGAATTTCCAAGGAAATGCGCGTACATGAAAGAAAGATAATTGATAAAATTATTTATGATGATATTTCCGAAAAACGCAAATGCCAATACGTGTGACGGACAGACGCCCGGACAATGCTTAGGTTAGGGTCAGCGCATTAGAATGCTGAGTTTGTTATCAGCGCACGTTTGTGCCGAGGTTAGTGTCACGGCACTAGAGTGTCGAGGTCACGGTCACGGCATTATTGTGCCGAGCTTAGGGTCACGGCAATATTGTGCCGAGGTCAGTGTCACGGCATTAGTGTGCCGAGGTCAGTGTCACGGCAATATTATGCCGAGCTGAGGGTCACGGCATTAGTGTGCCGAGGTCAGTGTCACGGCAATATTATGCCGAGCTTAGGGTCACGGCATTATTGTGCCGAGGTCAGTGTCACGGCAATATTGTGCCGAGCTTAGGGTCACGGCATTATTGTGCCGAGCTGAGGGTCACGGCATTATTGTGCCGAGCTTAGGGTCACGGCATTATTGTGCTGAGCTTAGGACCACGGCATTATTGTGCCGAGCTTAGGGTCACGGCACTGGAGTTCCGAGATCAGTGTCACGGCAATAGTGTGCCGAGCTTAGGGTCACGGCATTATTGTGCCGAGGTCAGGGTCACGGCATTAGTGTGTCGAGCTTAGGGTCACGACATTATTGTGCTGAGCTTAGGACCACGGCATTATTGTGCCGAGCTTAGGGTTACGGCACTGGAGTTCCGAGATCAGTGTCACGGCAATAGTGTGCCGAGCTTAGGGTCACGGCATTAGTGTGCCGAGGTTAGGGTCACGGCCTGGAGTGTCGAGGTCAGGGTCACGGCATTATTGTGCCGAGCTTAGGATGATCTCTGTAGATTGTCAAATCCGAATAAAATCACGATAGCCACAGTAAATACAGAGGTTAAGCAGCCTGGGGTCGATGTTTGTATCTTCGGAATGCAGCCTCTAGTGTATGGAGCCCAGTTTTTAAACCGTGTTATTGTTTAACTTCGATTTATGAATATTGGCGTCACATCTGTTTCTCGTTTCCTCCTTTTACATTTGTCTGTCTTCCTAATAGCTGTTTTCAAAATTGCACAATCCGCCTCTGATATTTGATACGTGTCGGTTTAAACGCGCCTTCTAATTGGCCAGCCGAGCTAGACAATTTATTGATTTTTCATGACGTTAAGGGCGTAGAAGGTAAACTTATTATGTATGTAGGTGAATCGTCAGCCTTAAGCACGATTAGAAGCTTAGGCAGAATTTTAGCAGGCAAATTATCTAATTTATTGGGTTGGCAGTTCGTGGTTCGCGAGTTTAATTTCTTGTGCCCGCGGGAGCAGACACATTCTGTCGATTTGTCAGTGACTCGTGAATTCAGGGCCTGCGTGGTGTTAGAACAGCTGTGTAAGAGGATATTGTAGTTACCGCGAGGATATTTCGTCTTTGTGGTTAGGAATTTTAAGCCTTTAAGCGTTCGCCTTCGTCTTCCTTGTGAAAAGTGTTGTGTCCAGTCGAATTCAAGGCTGTCTTAAGTGTCTGTGGTGCAGTGAAGTTTAGTGTTGTGCTGTGTTCTTCTGTGTCACCGGAGTCAGCGTTCCATTGGATATAGCAGCTTGCAGACACCGATCGAACGATATCTTCTAGAGGAGCAGCGCGTACTTCGTAACGTAGAAACAATTTTTTATTTTACTAATCCGTAGGTTAAGGCCCCATTCGCTTTCGGATGGGATTTGCTTTTTTCCAGGTCATCAGGTACGTCGTAACATCGACACGGTCTTATCACGTCAGTCCGACCCCAGGCTGGTCGTGGTATCAACTGAGGGCCGTGTCTTTTTGATTTCGTTAATGTTTTCTGCTATTGTTTCAGGCTGTAAAGTGAACTCATGATTCAGCATAGAGAAAGACTTAGAACGTTGTTACATTGAAGAATCGCGTTACGCGAGCGAATATTAACAATAATCACGTGACAACAACGCGCATTCAGGGACGTCTTCGTTTTATGTGGCGTTTTAATTCCGCGAATTTCCGTAGGCGTTAGGAGTTTGCGAGAATCAAATCTTCGTGACGTAATATTATTCTTAAAAAATCGTTCTTGGATTGTTTGTTGTTGCCATACTTCGTTTACACAGGCATAATTCGTCGACGACTTTTTTTTTCCCTTAATCGTCGCGGGCAAATCATACGAAGGTCGTTTTTGTAGGACCCGGTTATCGATTCTTTGTTTTATCATCGACAAGTTCTTCCGTCCAAAAACGAGAGTCGCGATTCGCAAGAATGCAGGGAATTTCTTTTTTATATATTTCTCTTCAAAGTCGGAAAAGATGGCTCGCAATATTTTGATCTTAATTGAGTTGTGTTACGTAATGTGGACAACTCACTCGCCGTTTCACGCCATTTGTCGTCAGCGTTATTAAAAAAATATATATCAGCATCAGAAGACAGATCAGGAGTACCAACAGCACAGGTAAGTTTTTCCTTTGATGTTGTTAATTCAATTTTGTTTGTTGGTGTTCTTACAGGAGACGTTTCGTTTGTTTGTTTGTTTCAGGTCCCGCTCACATCCTGTGCCTCAACGTGGCGAGCGGGTGAAACAAAGAACGGTGCATTCCCGAAATTTAGGTCGTTGTTGCATTGATGAGAAAACCCTAATTTTTTTTTTAAATTATCTGTTGAAATAGTAAAAATCTTGATTTATGCATTCTAATTGTCCGTTTTGTGTTATCCTATTAATGACGATCTTCAAACGCCCATTAATTGACTCGTGTCCTTCTCTAGATTTTTTTGAAATTATATAATAATTAAAATTAATAATTTTTTTTTATTCAATTACTTTCAGAAACCTTCCATTATGCACCAAACGTAATATCAGACCAAATTGGATGTGCTTAATATAACTTCACGTGAGCGTAAATATATTTTTAGGCAGATTTGAATAAATGGGACTTTGGTTAAGCCGAGAAATTATCATTGCAATTTTAATTACGTATGTTTTGTTTACGCAAGTCTGTCTGTTCCGTGCGCATGTGCGGATGTTGTAATCAGTTGCAAATTAACCTTTGCATCATGAAACGACTGTCGAGGGACTTAGGGAAAGAGACGCGAAGTGAACATACGCACTTGAACCGTCATAATGTTAAACAATATTGTGTTTCAGTATACCAAACCTATTTTGATTGATGTCAGTCTGATAATTGTTACTTGTAGTCTGATGTGATTAGGCTATTTGGTGTTTTTTTTTAAAATACTGTAAGTCTAGGGGTATTATTCTAGTTTTATGTTCATAAGTTGGTAATTGTTTTTTTCCCACAAATATTCAGAAGGGAATTTTGTATAAGGCACCTGAAACTGTTCGGAGAGAGAGAGAGAGGGAGCTGTCTTACAGCATAATTTTGGGATGTATCAAGTAATTTTAACCTACTAATAAACAGGAATGCATCGTTCTTTGGCCAAACAGGATAAACTTATTGCAATGCTAATTTTTTTTAAAAAAAATAACATAACCTAACTCTAATACGAGTCAGTATCCTAGAAACCTTAAATTAATTTTTATATACAATATGACATTTTTTGCAGTGTTGGCAACTCAATTGGTATCCTATTATGTGTTATTAACGTAATAACAAAATTATTTCCAATGTTTAACATTTGACCTAGAATTCAGTGATATTTCCAGATGATATGTTGTCTGTGAAATTAATTATCTTGGCTTTAAAAGTATGGACATGTCTCTGAAACAGGATTGCACTGAATAAAATTGCGTAGATTTTTTTTTTTTTGATTTTATATGACACAAAAAAAGAAGGCAACAAAGTTTTTTAAATTACTCTGTAAAGTTTACTGTATTCTGAAATTAATGACAGAAACATATATTTCTATTTAAGATTTCTGTAATTTTTGAGAATTTTTATCTCATTGAAAGTGTAACATCTGGCGTTTTGGAGCATATTTATTATGTTTCTTATTTAAATACGCAATTTATGATATAATTAATCAGTGGTCTAGATTATGACGTATCACAAGATGCCACCAAGACATTCTTTCATATTTGTCTTCGTATGAAAGTAGTAATTGTATATAATACTATTCTCCAGCAGAGTGTTAACCATGCATGAATTAGTATATATCTTGGCATTAAAATTTACTTAACCTGATCGTGTGTTCACAATCTACATTGTCGTGTTGTTGCAGATAAACCACATGGCAGCTAGACACGTCCCAAACATGTAATCACTGTAGCAAGTTGTATTTTGGTAAGATGTAAAGATGGAATACATTTGTGATTACACGGAGGGACGAATGAAAACCTTGGAAACCCGAAATCAGGACAGCCAACCTTTGGTCTAAAGATTTGTGGCCAGGACGTCCCGAAAATGAAACCGAAGTTCTACATTTATTTAATAATACGTTCTGAAACGTCGGTCAATTTCGACCAAACTGCACAGCACAAACCCCAGAAGACAGTTATCTTAAAAGTTTGTAAATTTGTCTTTCCTGAATATAAGTTTTGTTGGTCGTCGATGATTATGGGGGAGGTGAAAATTGGTTGGCTCGGATGGTAGGTAGCTTTGTTACCGACTGAGCTCTTGATAGTGGTTCATACCACTCTTCAATACAATGTCTTAAAGCCAGATTGTGTACCTGTATGTAGTTTTATATTCATTGGTAGAGTGAATAGCGTCTTTCGAAGTGAGTTTACATATTTTCATTAATTAGAAATGGAAGCGAATGTTACACGTGATAGCGTCTTAGCACTGATCCATGAAAAGGAAAAAATTGAAAATGAAATCAGTCAGTTCAAGTCTGTATTAGATCGTGTAAGTATTATAGCATGTCAGTAATTCATGTCGTGTTTGATACAGTTGTAATTTTTGCATAATGCTGTAGCTTTTGGGATGGTCTCAGTTCTACATTTAGTGGTAACGGAAGAAAGCACTTGTTCACTGCTTCTCCGAAGCATTTATGGTGAAATATTATTCGTTTTTCTACAGAACAGTGTTGGAATGACAGAGGCACTTGTGGATGACTGTGGATACCCCAGGCAGGATATTGATGTTTACCAAGTCCGAGATGCCAGGCATAAGATTATATGTAATTGTCAACCATTTATTTGAGTTATTTCTAAAGAAAGTATTGTCATTTTTTTACTGGAGGTAGTGTAATTTGTAGGAAGGCTTATGTGAAAGTGCAGTAGATGGTCAACTGAATTTTGATGAATTTGAAACACTTATTATAGTAATGCGTACTGTGTGGCAACTTTCACAATCTGTTATTCCGATCTTAATGTCATTCTCACTTGGGCTTTTCATTTTACTTAAACATTCAAAACTTCACTTCAGATTCTATCATTATTTGCTTTCAAAACATTTAAAAGATATGCGTTGGAAAATGTTAATGTACATTCTTAAATAAAAAAGCTGTGATTGAATGGCATTCATTATATGGTCTTACCATTTGTCTGTGAAACTCGGTATATGCGGTCGACTGTGTTCAGGTCTCATGAATGATCTCAAGGGCGTAATGTTGAAGATAGAACAAAATCTGCATATCCTACATGGACAACAGAGGGAAGGAGTAGGTCTACCAGTTGATCCATCAACATCTGCAGTTCAGCACACAGAACCTATAGCAAGAGTTAACTTTGTCGCACCGCATTCACCAGCTGAGGAAGCCGTGAGTTGAAAGAAAGTTACAAGGAATATTACATGGGCAGTAAAGAGTTCAAATCTGCACATTGGACAGAGTTTGTTAATGCCATTAAGAAGAGACGAGGCGAAGTGCGAGGAATCTTCAGGATAATTAGTTAACTTGGCAGAAAATTTAGCCTGGTACCTTCAAAATACAAAGTATAAAGCATTAGTGTTATGCCAAACTTTTCACTTCTGTAATCGTCAGCACCAATAATTACACTAGTTTCATTTCAGTCTTTGGTATATGTCATGTGACACTTCAGTTTGTATGCCGCTGTCTTAAATTCAAGCGGCCCTTCATAACAAATTCAAATTTGAAAGAATTGCAATTTCATTCTGAATAAATATGTTTTCTCTCAGGGCATCTGTGTAGAGGATCTGATTGTGGAATTTGGTTCAGTAAACGCAGGGAATTTGAAATCTCTGCAGGACATCAGTACCGTGGTCCAGCATACTCAGGGACGATCTGTAAGCATTCGAGTCAAGAGGCATGACAAGATGGTAAGGCTGAGTCTCACGCCTCATGTGTGGTCGGGACGTGGACTCCTGGGGTGTAACATAATTCCTGTTGAAACTGTAGAAAGATAGAAAAATGTTAAAATTACTGATAAAATGTTTAGCATCATGCAAGTTAATAACAAAAATAAATGTATAATTGGAAAATATTTCCTTGACATGCATATGTATGTCCTGTGTTAATAAAGAAAAATGTTAAATGTTGTTGTCAAGTGGTTAGCACATCTTCTTCTTTTTCTTCTATGGCTCTCCGGTCCGTATTCGGTCCATGGCCTCCTCAATTCTCCTCTTCCATTTGGTCCTCTGTTAGGTCCGTCTGTCGGAGGCTTTGATCGAGGTTTCAAAACATCTTCCTTTTTATGTGCAAGGTTGTTAGCCTTGCGACCAACCCCCAACCTGGAGGACCAGGGTACCTGTCTTAGTCTGACCTCTCCCTCTCGACCAATCTGGCTAGGGAGACCCTACCAGTAGCTCTTGGGGTCACTGAGGTACTTGAGCCCCACCACCACGACAAGGTGCAGGTACCATTAAGTGGGGAGTGGTTAGCACTCCTGCTTCATATTGAGGTCTCGGGTTCGGACATCAGCCTGAAGATCAGCTATCCTGACAGGTTTTCATGGGGTTCCTTAGTCCCTATAGGGAAATGCCATGGTAATGCCTTAAATTACTTTGTCACCTTTCTGATGATTTAAAATAATTATGTTCTTTGATAGAAGAAATTTACTTAGTAATGTATCATCTGCCAAGGCTGTGTAGCAATGGGAGGGATGTGGATGTTTAAGAAGCCAGAATCAAGGAATGGGATACGTAGGAAGCAAAATACTTTGGATGTTTTAAGCACAATAATCTTTCTCTACTCAAGTAATTGGCGTTATGTCAGGAGCAGTGATTTTTGAACAGTAAAAATTCGACATAAAATAATATTATTCAGAGTGGACGTATCCGGTTACGCTTTCGTGTGACACGACAAATAAAATTATTGCTAGTACAGACCGCTGTACTTGTTTGCAGTTAAGAATTTTGTTTGTTGGTTATTCTGACCCCTTCAAGGCTGTATTCTCTTCGTTATGAAAATATTCGTGGAATTTCAAAGTAGGCAGTATGATTCCGATTTACGTCGTTTAAAATTTCTAGAACTACCACTGTTATCTTGTATGTAAGGATTCCAGTGTGTTATTGATATTATATGGTAATTAAAGACTTTTGACACAGGTAATGTTCTGAAATTTTCTCACCCAAAAGTCTCCTGATTCTCTACTAGATGGCTCTGGCAGTAAGTCAAATCAGGATTGAGTAGAAATTGTGCAGAGTCGGTGGCCTGGTCACTCACTACTCACAAATGCACACTTTAAAGACCAAGAAACCTCAGGAAAGGAGGCGGCAAAAACACACAACTGGGTTGTAGTGCTGAGAAACAACAACAACAATATTCTGAAATTCAGGTTATTTTATTTCAGTAAATTCTACAGAATTTTACAATCTGTACACAGATACAAACTTCTTTTTTAAGATCTTAAATGAGATATTTATATTTGGCGTGTAACAGGAGTTCTCAAACTGTATTCTCAAAGTGAGATTCTTTGATAGTGTTTCTACGTGTCTAGATTACTATTTAGAGAGCATAATAATTCAGTTTGCTCAACAAATTAATTTAATCTTTCATAAAGAAAAAAAAATCAAGAAAAATGTCATGTTTTACACGAGGAACTAGTTACTAAAAAAAACACTTTAGGGTCACTGGCGATGAACAGTTTGAGGACTGGAATGTGACAATTATATAGGCTCCTACATTCGTTCAGAGTTTGTGAATTACTTGCATACAAAATTCCAATAAACATAGTTGTAGTTACGGCTCGGAGCCACGTAAAAACCACACGGATAAACAGGTGCTCTTATGATACAGAGTCACAATGCAACTCAGATTTCATAGTGACTTCGTCTGAAGTGTGTGTTAATTGTAATATGCGTTTGCATGCCGGTTAGCGTCAGTTCAACCACCACCACAGCAAAAATGCTTTTCAATTTTAAATTCATGGTTAAATATGTTATTTAGAGAATAAAAATTGTAAAAATGCATTCTCAAGTATAAGCAGGCAGACCCCACTCTTACAATTACGTTCCTGGAGACAGTTCGTAAAGCAAGTTGCCATTTCCCATAAGTGCAAAGTTATAACTCGGGGGGGTTATGTTTCTGAATGACTAAAAAATTAGAAATTGGCAATTTTATTTCCTGAAATGAAACATAAAGAGCAAGGAAACATTATTATGTGTGCTATTAGAGAATGCAGAAAACTATTTCACAAGATGCACACCAAAGCACAGAGCAAAGCTCGCCGAGCCAGACTCGTACATGGATGGGCCGCTTTAGGCAGACTGATGACTCGTCCATGTCTCCCGGTTTCACCGACTGACCGGGTGATGTTGTGTCCTTGGTTTGCATTCCTGTTAGCACGTTTGATTTTCATCTAAAGTTTCCGCACGAGGAAGTTCGTGTTCGGAAGACAAGCCAAGCGGAGAGCACGCGATTCATACGAGTTAAATTTTGTAACACGAATCTTCACGAAGTGACAACCGACTGTCCTGAAATTTTTTTTCAGTAATTAATAAATATATTTATTATGTGAGACATGAATATAAGGCACACATTTACGCCTGTTTATAAGGTGTTCGTAAAGTTGATGGCTGGCATGTAGAAGGTACAGTTGAACTTGGGTTCCGTACCACGAGGGCCTGATATATGTACGTGGTTAAAATTTGACATGCAGTTCTTAAAAGTGTCAATAAATTGACATTCTTCTTTCATGTTACGCAGTCTTCGTGGCATACTTTTTTCCCTGCGTGTATGCATTTGTCGTCTGCCATAAAATGATTGTGCAAAAATGTCATGGATCCACATCATTATTAATGAAGAACAACAAAAATTCTGGGTCAAAAATGACCTCCTCCAATAGAGTTTTGTCTTTGGCACAGGTGAAGTTTTCATTCTAACATGCTGCCCTCGGAAGGACAGTCGAGCGTCTTACAGCGAGGACGCCAAGTCCCTACATTACGGAATATTTTACCGCAATATCATTTCACTCGAGTTATAAACAAAATTACCAACTTTACCATTAAAACACGTGGTTTAAGACATACAACTTTTGGCACTGATTCCATGGGAGGGAGGGGGGGCACTTCAAATTTGTAATATTTTTCTATCGTATGGAATTTTTTAAGACTGCTACTGCTGCGATAATGTGGGAAATTTCTTTAGATCTTTCTTCGTGCTTTTTCAAAGTTCTAAAAGCAGTACAAGTTTCAGAATTTGATAGATGAATAGGCGGTGCAAATTTCAGACTTCGATAGATGTGCAGGTACACTTGACAAATTACACGTAAGAAAGTATTGTGCTGTGTTATTTAAAGCTATGTTGGTAACATGGCAATACTTGTACGTGCTGCCCCTTCTCAAAGAACGCAGATTAGCGTTCATCATCAAAATCTGTGGATCGTTGTGTGATCCTGAAACTTGTGAAGTTGATGGAGGTTGTCCCACCAGAGTCGGAGGTAGTGCTGCGCGATGAGACGAAACCACGGTGTTAATTGTGTTGACTGGCTCTCGAGGAAGGTGTCCAGTCTGTCACGTGCCACGTACTGCACTTCACTCACCTGAAAACAATAAAAAATAGAACAACAACATATACAATGAACTTATGATTCCGTTCAGTTGTCGAACAACCAAATTTGGCCCCGGAATTCAAGTCTTAGCATTCACGGGGGCAGAAAAATTATATCTGTTGACAAGTTAGTGCTGGAAATACTGACCGAAGATAGATGAATAAAGAGTAAAAAGGAGAACAATCTATGGGGGCTTAAGCTAATGTCTTCAGTAGTTCGGAGTGCATAGCGTCAAATTATAGGATGATTAATAAACAGCGAATTGGAAAGGATATGGAAAGAAGTGTACATGACCTAATTTAAGGTATTAAATATCCCAGAATTTGCCTGGGAAGGTCAAGGAAAGAAAAGTCTCAGGATAAATGGTCTCCAGGCTGAAAGTCAATTACTAATTTGTCAGTTCTCGTTACAGATTAATTAAACCAACGGGTCGAGAGGAGCAGACCATGTAGAATGCAGAAGGGAACAAGAAAATTACAAAGTTGGTTAGAGTAACATTAACATCTAACTTGAATTCGTGACGTACTCGGTTAAATTTCAAGACAGCTGAATCTAATCGCTAATCAGTTGGTTACGTCACAGATTTACAATCTTAATTCCATACTTGTGAATAAATATCTGGTTCTCTACTTCCGTACACGTATTAAAAATAAAAAATCTGACACAAAAAATAACCTCATCAGGATTTGGAATGAGAGTGACATCGCCGTGCAGCACCAATATGTAGTCAATCTCATGTTCGCCCCATTTTCCATCGCCAGGGTCGCAGTAATGTATCCGAGTGAGGTACTGGAATTTCTCTGGAGTTGCCTGCTCCAGGGGGATTCCCAACTCGTAATTCAGACGGCGTCCCGCTGCTCGACGCACCTGCCATGCAAAGTAGACGTGAATGAATTCAAACGTTTTATCGACTGTTCGGCTATTCGCTGCCACTTTAAAGAACTGACCACAGGAGCCATAATTGTACTATTACCTTTCTTTAAAGGGAACTTCAAAATCTCCCACGAACGAGCGTCAACAGAACTGATAAATGGTGGTTTATATTCCACGCTGCATGTCTGTTAATTCATGAGGGTTTAAAACACATAATTATATAAAAATGCAAAGTTATTTTCCAGTGTCAATGGACGGCATGTTTAGTCCGTGATCTGAAGCTTTCACAGCGACGAAGTGTAATTAATTATTCTATGGCTACCTGCCGTGTCAGGTGGTTTAATTGACAAAACATTTGAAGAACCATCTTCATCCTCTGGGTATTCAGAGAAGGAAGAGGGTTCTTGAAACGCTGGTATTTTCTCAATTAAACCACCTGACACGGCTGGTAGCCCGAGAACTCGTAATGTTTATTGCAACTAAAGTACTCATTTATTGCTCTGATGCATGTACCCCTAGAACGTCAGCTTCCACCACCTCTGCCGCTATCTCATGCAACGGGTGGCTACAGCAAGTGTTGGTGACGCAATTTGGGAATGTTAATTTCTGAGGAGAACGCTTCTGGATAAGTAGCTCATTTTTTGAGTTGAACAGGAACACGCTGAAATGCACAAATTAAGATTTAAAACATATTAGGCTGAACAAAATCCATTTCACATTTCAAACACCCAAACCCAACAGTGTGTAAATTTTATACTTTTCTAAAATGGATAGTTTTTTTTAAAATTAAAAATAAATTCTACGCAATAACTTGGTAAATGTGTGAAGTTCGTGGCCAGCAGCAAACAGAATTTTCTGACAATGTCATCAAAAGCATTTAACAGAACCAATAAACCCAGTTCAGGTTCATTGTCCATAAAAGTAATGTAATTTATCATCAAAAAGTTTCAACCTGAATGCTCTGTGTAGAATAAGGCCCCCATCGGGCTGCACGCGATGACAGTCTCCTTTGCTGGCACCTCCTATAACCTTATCATGGTTATTTACGACAATACAGCGCTCTGTCAACGCTGCTTCTTGAAGACTCCTAACGGAGACCCGCTGCAATAAGTGGCGTATAATTCCAACTGCCACCATTGTCTGCAACGAATAAAACCACAGTAATCAGTTATATGAACTTTCATGTTATATAACAAGTATTCGGCAGATGGGGTTAACCACACAACTTTGTTTATAACCACGACTAATAAAGCATTATGATTTATTTCCATGTCTTATATAAGTCTGAGGCATGATGCTTAGGTGTGACACATTCATTATTGTGCTTATCAGTGACTTACTTTATTCTCAAAACTGTAAATGTTACAGAATTTAACACATCAGACAGGAATTTAAAAGCTATATTAAATTTAAATTGTAAGATTAATATAAGTAGATAACTGGTGTTATCTGATGAAATTTGTACATGCACTCATAGGTACGTGGCTTAGTAATGCTCACATTAGTACAAGAATGACCTAAACTACAATAATGAACCACATTCAAGTTTGTGCATGAGCCGTGGTATTACCGTTTTTAGAAGAAGAAAGCATATTTTTTGGTTAGCCCTCATTGGAATAACGTTTATACCAAATTTCATTCAAATCATGTGGACATACAGAAATGGGAAGCCTTGTTTGCATTTAAATCGTGCAAGAAACGCATTATGTGAAACTAGGGTAATAATCTCCAACCTAAATTTACGTTAGAACTTACGATAATTTGAACAACACTTCAAAACAAACTAGTTCTTGACAGCAAACGAACCAACACACTCGAGTGCAGCGTGCAATGCTAATGCTTCAATCGTCGATAAACGCAAACACCAATTCAACATACACTTATCGGTCCGACCGATTGTCAAAAAAATTTAGGTTATGTTGCAACAGACTCGTGACAGTAGATAAGTTACGCACAAGTGGTTCGTGGAGAAATCTTCAGTCCTTGTCGGTAACTAGCACGTTGAATTCAAAAACACCGTTGGTATTTTCGTGTCTTTTCAATGATGGCATTCGAGTCTATTTTCCGAAGTGTCAACGGAGGTCTGAAAAGGCAGCAATAGGATTTGCACATAGATAGTATTAATGTGTGGATGTAGTTTTCCTCCTCCCCTTTTTTTTTCCATATAGCTGTGTATAATTACTACCTTCCTCTAATTACTATTATGGTAGTGGTTATTACATTGCTGTAATCATTTCATCCATGGCTGATAGTGTTCTAAGTGTAATTATCGTCAACTACCATAAAATCTGTGACTGGTCTGCACATAACCTAACTCCAATGTTAAGAAAATAGCCTTTTTTAAAACAATTTAATTAAGTAATGAGAACATAACTTGGGAAAATGAACTAAACAAGTTTCGGTATTGTACTTTTCAATTATGTTCATAAGCACAGTTAATGAAAGTGAACAAAATTAAAACGAATACAAAGTAATACTCAGATTTTTTCGCAGAAATATTTACAATCAATAATTCAGACAAATATTTTGGTCTGCGCAGACCATCGGATTTTGGAACACAAATTTGTTTTCCAAAACATATTATTGCAGTTTCCTTCTATGTTTGTGATATACTAAAACTGAACGAAGTAGTTTATATTATTTGTCGTTCAAGATAGCGGTCGATTATGAAATTGTTAGAAGGGTTTTGAAACGCACCTGCTGTATAACCCACAGATTATACCATTGATATAACCTGCGTCGAAAAATGTTGGTGTGAAGGTGAACGCGATATGTTAACCACGTACAAGACCACGTGGTGTCATAACCAAGAAGTCCATAATCAGTATTTTCACCATACCACCAAAATGTTTCATAAAATCTTTGCTGGTGTACAAGTATTTTTAGTGCCTTAACTCAGTTTTGTAAAACTTTACAAAATTTCAGTTGAATTTAATATTTCATTAATTGCTGATATGTCTGACGAGATTTTTGTGATACGTCCTTTTTGAAGCATTAGCATCGGAGCAAATGACATCGTCGTAGAACCATCAATAAACAATAACGCCAAATGCTTGTTTGAATACATCAACGAAATAGTACCGCAAGACGAAGTGATTTGGTTAAGTGGCTTTTGTAGGGGTTATTGAGTACACTACACGAAAAATGTTTTATTTTGGTGTTAAAACTAAGAATTTGTTAAATAAGTGGGCGTCTGTTAAAGTCTAGAGGCTACGTAATAATGTTTGTTTATCGGCGAAAATGATCAACATTTATAACAAAAATCATGTTACTGTTTTTGTTATGTTGTGGTGTATAATAAAAATGAGTGTATGTCAGAAAAACAGACAGTTTTCAGCAGGAATTATCACTGCAACTGTCAGTGTTGGGGTTCTGTACTTTATACGGAAGTATCGAGGAACTGCACTTCAGAAAATTAAGAAAAACAGTTCTTGTGGAGACGATTCTCTTCTTGAGAAGGTTGCGGTCGTAAATTCTTTCAGTGAATGTCAAATTGTGGCAAGAACGTTAAAGAGGTTAGTAGTTCGTTGCAGAGCTGATCAATTGTTATGTTTTGATTTCCACTGCATGAATGAATTACAAATTACTGATTTCAGAAAATGCGCAAACTTCCGTGTTCTCGGTTTTGACTGTGAGTGGGTAACTGACTTTGGAAAACGTAGGCCAGTTGCTCTAATGCAGCTAGCAACAGGAGATGGCTTTTGTGCTCTCGTTCGTCTGTGCCACCTGAAACAACTTCCACATTGTCTTCAAGTGAGTTAATTATCACATTTTTTATCTTGTCTCTTACCCCAATGAGGCTAGGGGTGTGGTCCAAAGGTGACTGGGACTTGAAATTACTGCTCACATCTTACTGATGATGATGTTTGACAATGCAGGATAAATTCTATTTTAACACTGGCCTCCATTTGTAGGTGTTACAGTAAAGTTACCACATTTCATGACATAATTCATGCATCATTATCATTTACTGTGAAATTAAAAATGGAAAGCTTGCCTTGTACTCAACATAACCTGTTTTTACTTGGAATACATGACATTTGTAGGGATTCTTCATTCTTAGGACTGTGTCCAGTAGTGTACTTTACTATTACAGATGTTAAACTTTCATATTTTGGTACTATACTATTAGTTATTAGAAAGTTTCTCTTTACAGATGTCCAGATAATCTAAATTAGTACTTATAAAGTATAATTTTTATGGAAAAGTGTAACAGAGCAGCTTGCAAAAGTTAAAATCATTACTTATCTATTCTTGTTTAAAGACATTTGGCCTTCTAGAATCTCTTTGTACTGATACTTCTGTATTAGAAATGGATACCTTCATCCTTTTTAAGTGAGGAAAGGTCAGAATGATGAAAGGATTGTAATTGGATGTGTTACATGTTCTAATTTACAGATTCTGTTTGCCTAAACAGTTCAAAACTTTTATTTCAGGAAATACTTGAAGATGCTACTGTCTTTAAAGTTGGTGTGGTTCCATCTGATGATGCTTCATACTTAATGAAAGATTATGGTATTACAGTGCGCGGGTGTTTGGATTTGCGTCATTTGATGGCGCAGAGTGGCACGGCGTCTCGTGGTGGACTTGCCGGAATGGCACAGAATTTACTGGGGATTAAACTTGATAAAAATTGGCGCATTCGCTGCAGCGACTGGGAGGCTCCTGTTTTAGAACCCCACCAGGTGCGTTACGCATCACAAGACGCGCTGGTCGCTGTCGACATGTTCGATAAGTTGATCCAGCGTGAGTTGAGACCTTGGTGGCACTTCTGGGGTCCAGTAGAACCTAAGTGGGCAAGAATTATTGAGCTCTGCCAAATTTATGTTGATGTTAAGTACAAGGACAGGCCCAAACAAGGTGAAAGTTCTTGTGCTCGACTGCAGAATGGAAGTGGCCAACCTCTGCAGCAGGCCAGTAAGCACACCACCAAACCGTCGTCACGAGCGTACTCGACACGGCAGAAGCCGCTGTATGAAAACTGTATTCTCCAAGCCCCTGATGGAGAAGTCCTTAGTACCTGTGACCACAAGAAAATTGAATGGTATGAGTTACTTGTTAATTTTTGCATAGTCCCCTCTACGTATTTCCTTAATATCCAATTTAATATTAGTAGCCTCTAGAATTATGTTTTTGCTTGCTTTCACTCAAAATAATTATTATATTTGTTTACCGTCAAATCACAATAAAATAGTAAGTTAAGATAATTAAAATGATTAAAATATCATCTTATGTTCCATATCGAGCATTCGATTTACATCGGAACATTCACAACATGTTTCGGTTTATCAAACCGTCATCAGGTGTAAATTATAAACTTTTAAACTCAAATTACAATTATTTATAGTTTTTACAATTTTATCATCTTTCTCAGTATATTTTATGAAAGTCAATAACGAACCTCGTTCCGAGATGGTAACACTTCTGGATCTCTCCTCTGAACACATCTGAACCGATTGCTATTTCATATATGACTGATATAAACATCAATAACACCACCTCAACAATAATGTTATATTAATAATATCTAGACACAACTTTCATAAAATATACTGAGAAAGATGATAAAATTGTAAAAACTATAAATAATTGTAATTTGAGTTTAAAAGTTTATAATTTACACCTGATGACGGTTTGATAAACCGAAACATGTTGTGAATGTTCCGATGTAAATCGAATGCTCAATATGGAACATAAGATGATATATTAATCATTTTAATTATCTTAACTTACTATTTTATTGTGATTGATGGTAAACAAATATAATAATTATTTTAATTAATATCACAATATGACGCAGCTATACTATCTCTTGCTTTCACTCCTTCTTAATGAGGCTAATTGACACAGACATATTTCTTTAGTTACTGGGGCATGTTCTAGGTATTTATTCAAGAAGTTGGGAGTAAAAGTACGTGATAATCCCCTCACTGTTCGACTCCTGTTTGAGCCAGCGGGACGAGCTGTGGATGAAGTTGGACGGTACTACACGCAGGAGAAAGCTAACCGTTGTGTAGTTTGCGGCAAGAATGAGTCGTATATCCGAAAGTGCGTTGTGCCCCGTGAATACCGCAAACATTTCCCCGGTAAGCTACGTACAAACTTCCTTGGACTTCTGTTATATCTTGCTTTTTCATCCGTCGAGCAGCGTTCATGATTAATTTTATTCTGTGTGAGAGTACAGCTCTGTTTGAAGTGTTTTTGATTTCCCTTATTTTTATTTATTTATTTAATTTATTTTATTTTATCAATTTTATCAGTCTCTTTGTTATGGGATAGTAGAGTCAGTACAGTGAAAAGGCTGTGGGTCGGATAACCAGAGTTTGATTCCTGGCAGGGTTAAGAGATTTTTCTCTTAGCCGCTCTTTGTAGTCTCTTATCCAGTGAATACCATGAGCGCTTTCCCAAGACATAAAGCAGACAAGACATGAGGCTGACTGCCAATCTCTAAGGTCAAGAAAGAGTGGAGCTGTACCTCCGTTCCTCCCACACATTTTCATGGTTTGTACTTAGATAAGCACCATGGACGTCACCTTTGCCACTTATTGGTTCGTCTGTCGGGCATCTGCATTCAAATGCTTTCTTTTTGTGTTTTGGAAATTACATCTGATGACAGTTTTAAACTGAATACTAATGATTTTATAAATTTAGGTCTTAGATAGGTGCTTTATATAAGCAAAATTATAATTTTAATTGCAGTTGTGATGAAAGACCACATTTCACATGATGTTCTTCTGTTGTGTCTGGACTGTCACTTAAAGAGCAGCAGTTTTGATGTCGCGCTGCGTCAGCAGCTTGCGGTTGAATGCAACTCACCAATTGGTAGCTGTGATGATGTTAAGGTATACTACATTGAGTATCAGATATTTAAAATGTGGGTGGAAGTTTTCTTTAGCATCAGCTGATACTTTCTCCATGTTGGACTGTCGTATGAAAAAGTCTCAGTTGTAAGATTTGAGGTTTTCACAGCGGTGAGAATGAAGATTTCTGTCTTCTGGGTTGTTGCGCTGTGTAGTCTGGTCGACGTTTATCAACGTTTCAGAGGTCATACTGCCTCCGTCATCAGGGCGATGAATATTCATATGTTATTCATCGCACTGATGACGGAGACAGTATAACCTCTGAAACGTTGATAAACATCGACCAGACTACACAGCGCAACAACCCAAGAGACAGAAATCTTCATACTCATCGCCCTGATGATGGAGGCAGTATGACCTCTGAAACGTTGGTTAACATCGACCAGACTACACAGTGCAACAACCCAGAAGACAGAAATCTTCATACTCATTCCCCTGATGATGGAGGCAGTATGACCTCTGAAACGTTGGTTAACATCGACTAGACTACACAGCGCAACAACCCAGAAGACAGAAATCTTCATACTCATTGCCCTGATGATGGAGGCAGTATGACCTCAGAAACGTTGGTTAACATCGACTAGACTACACAGCGCAACAACCCAAGAGACAGAAATCTTCATACTCATCGCCCTGATGATGGAGGCAGTATGACCTCTGAAACGTTGGTTAACATCGACTAGACTACACAGCGCAACAACCCAGAAGACAGAAATCTTCATACTCATTGCCCTGATGATGGAGGCAGTATGACCTCAGAAACGTTGGTAAACATCGACCAGACTACACAGCGCAACAACCCAGAAGACAGAAATCTTCAAAGTCTCATTTGTTACCTGTCTACCCATGAGTTTTCCTCTTCGGTCTGTGTCCACTCTTTTCCTACCTTCAATTATACTGAATTTCGTTAGAATCAGACAGACAGCTTTTGTCGCTCAAATTCAGGGTATATCTTGACCAGCTAAGTCACATGACAGACTTTTCAACGAATACCCTGCACCTTAGGATTAACTGGCTGGCTAATTAGAAATATTAGTATTTTAGGTTGTGTTCATAAATTTAATTACAAAAACTTGAGTCTCGGACATCATGGTCAACTTGAAGAAGTAGTTTGATGAATTTGCAGCCATGTGTAAATATGTTAAATTTTATATCTTAGATGTTTGATGTTACAAATCTGAAACGTGTGCGCTCTGCTGCACGTGCCTTGCTGTCGCCAGATGAAAACAAGATTCCTCTTAAGCGTAAGAAGGAGCTTCAAGAGATTGTACTGCAGCATTTTGGTGCTGAATATGGGACAGAACTCTCAAGAGACATGCTCCAGAAGGCGAACGAGATCGTCGTCAGGTGAGCTGCATTGATATCGGGTTTATTACGTGCTACTTAAAAACAATTTCTATCCTGAATCTGGAATAATATTGGTAATGTTCGCTTTCTGTAGCGTGATGAACGAAAACTACGAGCCTCATGGTCTGCGCGTGGTGATGCACTTTTCAAACCCAATGAATGACGGTTTAATGTATTTAGAGCAGAGGTGGCGAGAACATTTTCTCACAATGATGCGACCACGCTACCTTCCTGCTCTGTGGTCTGTGCAACACAATCACCAACGTCTGAAGCAGCGTATTGCTGAAGGTCTTATCCAGCCGGAAGGAGCTGGTGTCAGTGGCATCAATCTGGATGAATCCTGTAAGAACTTGACAGTCTAATTATTCATTCCAGTACCTTCGTTCTGTTTCGTTTACGGATTTTGTCGTAATAAATCTTAAGTGATTGTTAAAACTCTACTAGAGGTCAGATTTACATTTTGAGTTAGACATGAATTTTTCAGATGCTTGTAATATTCAAGTTAAGTGACAATAGGGTAAGTCAATTGCGTGATTGGCGATTGCTGAACTTCACTCATGATCACATCCAGGCAAAGCTTCATTCAACTGGGTCGGGTGTGGGAATTGATGGTCATTTGCTCTGTCTTTAATTCTTGTTATTTGACCAGCTTACATTGCCCTCCACATCGGTTTATGATGATACGAGATGATTGGCTGAATTTTTGTTATTTCTGCTTTGTTTTCAGGAGTTCCCAGGTTCAAATCTTGATCCAAACACCAGCCATCTAAACTGAGGTGTTCTATAGTTTTCCTCAGTCATCCAGGAACATGCCGGAACAATACCTCAAAACTTTGACGATGGCCACTTCCTTTTGTATCCTTTCCATTTCATTTCTTCATGAATTATCATTTCACTATGTAGTCTGTGTTATTGTCATTATCATTAAATAAATCATATTTTAGTAAAATGGACGTGTGTGTGTGTGTGTGTGTGTGTGAAAATATAATATGTTGCGTACTTCATGCTAGCTCATGACTCATCCATCATTGTTTAGATTGTGAATTTAAAGAAAAATATATCCCTGTGTATTTCACATATTCCTTTACATATCAGAAATGACCAACGAGAAACTTGGTTACAAAAGACTAAAATGATATTTGACTTCGTTTAATGAGATCATTCTCAGTCATTTGTACACACCATATAATCTGTGGTGTGATCTTTTCAGTCATGCAAAAAGTATGTGTTGCACTACAGAATGTTTTGGGCGTGAAAAGAAGGTTGTGTTAGTAAGCAGACGAAGTGTTTAAATGAAAAAATGTTTTATTTTTATAGGTTTTAATTCTGTAAATCAGGGGTTGGCAACCATTTCATTACTATAGACTGCACTGGCTATCCATAACATTGTCAAAGGTCACAGAAAAGAAATTGACAAGGGTTCCTAGTTCTTTTACTGATATATATTTGAAAGTGTGCAAGGCTTGCATTGGTAGCACTGGTATTACCGATTGCTGGAATTTACTGGGTATGAGTTTCTGGCAGTAAAATATTACTTCAATACGAAATTTAATTTATTTCTGTTTTATCGTTCTCTAACATTCTAATGTCAGATTTCAAGTTTTGAGGTTAAGTGAGAAAATGTTCGTGATGCGCATGACTAAATTTTTGAAAATAATATTGCGTTCATTGAATTATTTCTAAGGTATCAGATTCAGAGTTATATAATCCCTCTGTAAGGAGTGATATCTTGCCGAAGTGAGAGGGCGTAGTACCCCGCATGACCCACACGACCGTGTTGGGAAAGCTTAGCTTTCCGACTGGTAGGAAGAGGCGAAGCTGAAAACACACTAAAGGGCATAACGGATTCATTAGCCGTATTGAAGGCGATTTTTCTAGGGAAGAAAACACGGTTCAGATGGGACTCTTAGGTATAGAAAAATTAACCCATCTAAGGGAAGGTCCCTTAACAGAAAACTGTGCAGGCTTGGAGACCACCGAAATGTGCCTGCACAGCCAGGTGAGAATTAAATTACTAAAAAAAGCGAAGAGAATCTAGGTCTTTGCTTCGTAATGGGGAAATTAGTACCCAAACCTTGAAAAGGAAGAAGAAGAAGAATTCAGTCTCGGCTTCTGTGACCGATGTTTGGATTGAATTTTTATGTTCTTTGATGTGTACTGATTCGTGGACTAACAGGAGCAGTAGCGTTTGCTAAGATATATTATATATTTTTGTCTTATTTGTGACGTGTGTTGTTTATCGGAATTCAGGAAGACAGGTTAACAAAGAACATTTCGTGGTCTCGGTACTGCGATGGAGGCGTCATTTAGTTAATATAAATTGTCAGTTTATAGTTCAGTTGAAAATTGCAGCATGAAAGTGTCAAAAACCAGTGTATCCTCAGAGAACGTATCTCATTTTCACAAAGGTAAATTTGGGCATTCAGCAAGAAATAGCTTTGCATGTGCTGCTTCAGCGGACGAGTTTGAGGTAAATATAAATTGTTCCCCGCGATACGTTAAATTACGTGGACAAGTTCCAAATAAAAAGGAGAATTCAATCGATTCAGAATCAGAACAATTTTCGCTCACTTCGATAAACAGTAGTGACAAGACTTCATGGCCAGACTTAACCAAGTTAATCCCATTCCACCAACGTGGACATGAATCAAAACTGGAAATTTTGGTTTGTAATGATCAACATTTATTAGGAAAAGATGTTAAAGTAGGAAGTAAAGTAAAAGAAATTGAAGACAGTAGTGTGTTTATAGGACCACTTCATGCCTCTGATTATTCATGTAAGACTACAGAGTGCAGTTCTCTTGATAAAGAGCAGTTCCATGGCTCAGCTGCAACAGTGGAAATTGAGAAGAATTTTGCTAAAAATACATATAAGTTTCATACCAGTGCATCAAGGAAGCCACAAGTTTCTTCTGGTACTCATTACCATATAAATGAAATGGACAACAATGCTAACTGTGATATTAATGGAGTTGCCTTTAAAGAAGAACAGATGTGTGGTAATCATTCAGCTACTGCGGGAACATCCAAAGTGTTTTATGATGTTGCATCAAGTAGCAATGTGAAATTGACATTTGAACATTTGGAGAAGGGAAAGAATTTACCAATGTCTCAGTCAAAAGAACAAGAGATCACAGTTGGTAGGAGTAGTAACACTTCTTCAAATCAGAGAAAGAAAGCGTGGAAGGAGGAGAAGAAACGAGTCCAGGAAGAAGAAACGAGGAGAAGAATGGTTGCACCAAAGGGACAGAGGGTGAGATTGGTCAGTCAAGAGATGTTGGGAGTGTTAGTGAACAGGAATGCCAAGAAAGTTCCATTTTTCACCAATCATACTGAAGCACCAGCTATTAATGAGATGGAATTTCCAACAGTGGAAGAATCGAGGAAGCCAAGAATTAAGTTAAATGAGGATCTTTCATCTGGAGTTCGAGGTGACGACCAAGAAGGAAGCCGTACAGATGAAGTACAAGTGGAACTAAGTAATTTGGGAAGTAATAACAGTTACTGTGATCAATCTTCAAATACAGAACAGGAAGCCATTTTACCAGCAAGTAGCATGTCTTCAAGAAATAGAAAGAGGAAGGACCCAATCCAGATTGATCTTATGAACTTGATTAAGGTTAGTGTATTCTTAATGTGCCTATGTTAACATCATCTGTGTCACATCTTGGTATTTATTTTCTATTCTTGTACCCATTGGGATTTAGTTACAAACCACATGACTGAACATTACAGTCAAGCGTTTAACACATTGCTTCATTTTCAGGAGGTCCGAGGTTTAAATTTTGGCTCAGAGACTGGACATCCTAATTGAGGGATTTTTGTTTTTGTCCCCACAGGTAGATTTAAGGATTATGCCTTAAATTAGGCCACGATTACTGCCTCATAAATCCTTTGCAATTTATTGTTTGTTAATCCTATGAAATACTGACAGCACTGATATATAAATATGCCATATTATTTATACTAACACATGTTTGTTGAAGCGAGGGGGTGAATATCACTGTGAAATATGTATGAGTGAAGGATCTTCAGAGGTTGGTCAAATTTCAATAAGAATGGTATTAAATTTTTGTAGTTTCAATATATATTTGTATAAAAATCAAGTTTTACTTTAATATCCGCTAATTCATCTTCCGTTGATCAGGTTAATACGCGTAGAAGACTAGTAGCGAAATTCTTAGGACCTTGTAAACTTGATAAGAATTGTTCAGACTCGTCACAGTGTCGTGTGCGTGGACGTGGTATGTTTTATTATAAACTTTTCACATATCAATTAAATTTATTCTTAAATACTTTAAATTGATCTCAGTTTAATTTCAATTCCGTACTTTGCGATGACGCTGTGTTGGAGTAGGCTGGTTTTATCACAATTTATAGAACATGGCTATCGGAAACTTCAAGTAGGATTAAATAAACAGGAGAATAGTACTGATTTTTATAGTTCCGAGCCACTTGGTCTTTTTTGAGGGACGGTTTTCTGCTGAAGGTTGTTAGTAAGATACGTCTACCAATCAGAATACAGTTGCCTCCACAGCCACATGGCTATAGATGTCAGCACTTTGTCACAGTTTAATTTCTAGACCTTTTAAGACGCAGAGAAGTTCCTCTTAAACACAGCATAACTTTGTGTTATTACCTGAGAGAGGAGACGAGATTAGATGGAAACAGCTGTAAAGCTTGAAGACTTCTAGAAGCTAAAGTTAGGTTCTTTCTTACAGACTCAGCCCTCAAGATGTAATAGGGGACAAGGCGAGAAGGGAGGCATGTCGAAGGTGGGCAGATGGGTGCAGAAAGGCGACAGTAGAGTTTGGTACTCAGGAAACCAGTTGGATGCTTCGAACCCCGAGAGGAAACGAGGCAAGAAGAAAGAGGTGCCTAAGAAAAAGAAGGTCACTGTTCTGAAAAATGCTATTCTCGAGGAAAGAGCATTACGACAGAAGCTACGCGCTTCACGAGAGCAAACGCAGGATGTGAACGTACAGCCTGAGTCTTCACAGGAACAAGTTGACGGCATCGCTGTTGTTAACGGTGATGATGAAATGACAGCTGATTCCTGGGTAAAGCGAACTGCACCAGACAGAGCACCGTCAAAAACAAAAGAGAGCGTGGATTTATGTGTGACAGGAACTGACGTATTTGAGGAAGTAGCAGGCGGTGGTAATGTTAAGAAGGCGGGCGATATGAATATTACAGAAATCTTAGATTTAACACAGCACGTACAGGAGAAGTTGAGTTTAAGTACAGATGATAAAGCCAAAATACTTTTACAAAATATATCACATGTACCTGAAAATGCTCAAGAGGCGATAAAGACGACTGGAATCCAGGAGGATGACTGTACTGTGGTCCTTCCTGAATCACCAAAACATGGCTGCACAGATGTGATTCAGAGATTTTTTGTCCACAGTCGCAGATTTAGAGAGTGAGTAGAAATTTTTTTGTCGTTACGTGTTATCCTTTATATATTTCTTCACGTGTTGAACAGTAAATTTTAATGGGCTTGTCCGTGATTGGCTTTGTTAACATGATGACTCTGTCGTGTTTGGACGTCGGGATGCTTGGAGAAGATAATTTTCTGTAAGAAGTTTTTTTACATCTGTTCCTTAATTTGGCACCTCTTGTAATTACTGTGACTGTTTCACGTGTGCCTCTTTCTTTGCACAGGTACTGTGATAACTCTTTAACCGTCCCACTCAACAGTGCCGTCAAACTACTGCTCAAGGACATTGTGAAGTTTCAAGATCGTCAATACCATCGTGATCCCGTGAAAGCATTTGCCAAGCGCAGATACGTGCTGGGATTTCGAGAAGCTAAGAAGCACCTGCAGCTCAAGAGATTGAAACTGATCGTAGTAGCTCCTGATCTTGAAGTTGCCAAAGTCAAAGGTGCCGTCAAAGAATTTGTGTTTTCGAATTTTTCTCGGGCTACTGGTCACGTCCGGTGCTTGAGAAGAATTAATCATACTTAGTTGCCATGAAAACATGAGATCATAGTACTTGTCTTTCATCTTCTTCTTCTATGGCTCTCCAGTCCGTATTCGGTCGATGGCCTCCTCAATTCTCCTCTTCCATTCGGTCCTCTGTCAGGTCTGTCTGTCCGAGGCTTTGATCGAGGTTTCGAAACATCTTCCTTTTTACGGTCCAAGGTTGTTAGCCTTGCGACCAACCCCAAACCTGGAGGACCAGGGTACCTTTCTTAGTCTGACCTCTCCCCCTCTACCAATCTGGCTAGGGAGGCCCTACCAGTTGCTCTTGGGGTCACTGAGGTACTCAAGCCCCACCACCCTGACAAGGTGCAGGTACCATTAAGTGGGGGTCTTTCATCTTGAGGGGTCTTAAAACTTCAAAGCCAAAGCTCATCAAAATAGTAACTTAAGAATTTAGTCCCTACCTCAAAGGAAAACATGACATTTCATCATTACAAAGATCAGGTGGTTAATTACTGTTTCTCCGTGAATAAAAGTTGTGCATTGACATTTTCAGGAGGAATTGACGACACCATAGCTCAACTGAAAGAAGACTCCACGGCCCAAGGAGTGCCTTGCCTGTTTGCCTTATCTCGCAGAGAACTGGGCTTTGTGACTTTCAGGAAAGTTGGGGTCAGCTCCGTCGGCATCTGTAGTTACGAAGGTTCGGAGGTATGTGTTTTAAATCGAGCGAGGTAGCAGAGTCGTAGCTCATTTGACTCTGATTTTGACTAGCTATTCTTACTGATGTTTTTCATGGATTTTCTCAGTACTTCCTGGTGAATGTGTGGACTGTCCACAGTCATCTTGACGCCGACGCTTTCCACTTAACTACATAACCATTCTCTCGTTTAATCTGGCACCGGTTAAAATCTGGAGGTTGATAATGGTTTCGTGGTAAACCATTTATGAAATATGGTTGTAGTTGGTTAACCTGTACTGCTGCATGAAACCTGAATGACATATTTTATTTGCAGGAAAACTTTAAGAATGTGATGGAGCATCTGACGGAAGCACGGAGACACTACAAGGAGCAAACTCGGCTCACGTTAACGGCGGTAAGAACACCGCTACTCTTAGCCGGAGAACTACCGTACCGCTGTTTGTAGGCAATGCTTTTACAGTGGTATTACCCTTATTATACCAGGCTTAAGTCTCCCCTATAGATGTTCATGATGTAATTAAATTACAGTATTTAATTAATGTAAGCGTATTTAATTGTGGCGTGGCATTTTGTGTTTCTTGCCAGGGTTCATTGCTCTGATAATGCTTCGAGTCGAAAGGGTCAGTGGGAAGTTTGGAAGTCCCACGCGAGGACAGATGTCCAAAAATTGTTCACAAATTTTTTCCTGATTAACGTGAACTATTCTGAACAGCAATATTTTTCCATGCAGCCTACTGTTGGTGCGGTCAGCGATATAGACGAGAATGCAAGCGTGACCGATCAGGTGATTGCGTCGATGTTGTCGAAACTGACAGGAAACTCTTCGGGGGACAGCTCGTCTGTTTTTATTTCTGCCATTGAACATACAGCGAATCAGGAAACAGAACTCTGATTGTGTACGGTGAGTTACGTATCGTCGTCGCACCTCTTGATGGGTACTTGCATAATTATGCGATGTGGAAATAATAAATGCGTCGTATTCGGTTTTTCTTTCATGTAAACAAGTTGTGTTCAGAACATATTTTTTATTTTTGTTACAGCTATATTTTGTATGGATTTTGCTTTGTTTTATTTGGATTTTTTGTTTCCTTTGCCTCCCACTTTAAATTTATTATTATTGCTGTATCAAATGAACTTTTTATTTGCTCATTAAATAAATGTATTCCCTTTTGAATCCATACCCCAATCTTTATCACCATTCTAAGATTGTAAGGTTATGTTCATGCCGCAATGTAATCCTAAGAATATTTTGTGGCATCTCGTATTAACCTTTATCATACAGGAATAAAACTAACTAGATGGCTTAGGGAACCCGAAGGTTCATCACCGAATTAACCAAAGCCCTCCACCGGACCCTGTCCTGGGTCAACAAAATCCAGTCTCCTTCAACTCCTATCTCCCATGGATCCCGCCTGAGATTATCCTCCCATCTACGTCTCCCCAGATGTCTCTTCCCCACAGGCTTCACGACCGGTAATTATCAAACAGGAATGGAGTATTTAAATACCAATACTACCGGTTTACGAAGTGGACTAACCAAAAAGCTAACTAATGGCGGAGTCCTGCGCAAGCGCAAGACGTCGTCCTTACGAAACGCTGGTTTTAATGGTGTGCTAGTGTGACGCGTTGTAGGTTATGTCATGTGATCAGAAACATCACGTGCCTCAACAGTGAGTGTGTTCTGGCGACTAGGTGGTACGCCTGTAAAGTGGAATTGTAAGTATCGACAGCTGTACCTGACGGTCGTGTGGCACGACTGAATATCGCCCACAAACTTTTCTGTTACATTCTTGTATAAAATTAATTTTGTATGTGATGGAATTCAGAATATATTATTTTTTACGACCGTTGTGTGTCAGTTTCGTAACACGTTCAGACTCGGTTTTGAATTTATCCAGGCTTTTAGGTGAGCATTTTACAATGATATGTGAAGTCTTGAATTCAGTAAAAATGTCAATTGTGTTTTTTCCGGGTTATGATGCGATAGTCTTGTAGATGGCTGCCAGTATTTTGGAGGAATATACTGCCTCCGCTTTCGAGGTTTAAATTTTATTCTGACGATGGGGATAAGTATATGCTCCTCTAATGTCCGGAACCATCTACAAGACTGCAAGGCATTCATGGAGAAGAGTTCTTTTATGGAACCATCTTCACGAGTGTCTGCCACCAATTCTTTGAATAGTTTCAGATATGAAATGTGGGCCCATGGACAGGCATGACCTTACTATTATACGTTCATTTATGCATTTGTAAATTGCACAAAAAATCGTGATTATTAATGTACCGATGGCACATCAGAGCCGAATAAATTATAGGAATGGTAAACGCCTAGAACGTAACAGAGATAGTGAGAAGTGTAATGAAGCTCGCAGCGGTTAAACAAACATTGGCGCCCTACTTCGGGTTCGAAGCAGGGCGCACCCTCCTCGGGCGAGATGACCTACATCCACTGCCCTCCATCGCTGTAAAGCAGGGGTCTCCAAAGTTGTCGCTGACCGGACTGACGAGACGCTTAAAAGCAATTA
Organism: Zootermopsis nevadensis; assembly: GCF_977971745.1. Classification (NCBI taxonomy): domain Eukaryota; kingdom Metazoa; phylum Arthropoda; class Insecta; order Blattodea; family Termopsidae; genus Zootermopsis; species Zootermopsis nevadensis. The sequence continues at coordinate 22,315,738 of NW_028259134.1, forward strand.
GTAATTCCACATTTTGCCCACAGAGTGTAGTTCTGTATTTCGTACGATTCTCACGATAAACAGCGATTAACTTCTTAAACAGCGTTAACCAGTTGATATTTGTAACGGTGAAGTGCAGTGTTTACTTCGCGGTACGGACTGGATTCTTAAGTTTCATTTGAAAGAGCTTCGGCTCCAAAGGTTAATTAGCGTTTTAGTCGTATTATTTCCTTAAACAAGGTTAACCAGTTGATCTTTGCAATGGTGAAGTGTAGTGTTTTCTTCGCGGTACGGACTGAATTCTCAAATAAAATTTAGACGAGCTTCGGCTTCAAAGGGCTAAACATTGGCTCCAAGGACAATTCGCTCTGTCACGCTGTATAACGTCAGTAGTCATCACAGTACAGTGGTTAGGATTCTTGCTTCATATCCTGATCACGGGTTCAGTTTCCGACCTTCAGGCCAGCTGTCGTGACAAGTATTTGTACTTTTACTCAATCTCTTTAGAAACGAAATTCGATTTCCATGGACTGCGGGGAATTTCTTAAACAGCTAGGCGTCTCTACTTCACGAAGTTCGCCAGTCTCTCGAGAAACATGATAGGGCCTTCACTACCGCTTCCTTTCAAATTCTCTCCATTTCATTTGCAGTCACCTACCACTCGACCGCGTTAACACCTTAGTGTCAGCTGTTCGTCGTGTTTTCGAAACTGTATTTGTTTGCCTTCCGTGGTGCCACGTCAGTGTGACTAAGAAATGGAGAAATTCCATTCCATCTGTCTCATTAGAGGGTTCTCTTGAATCCTACTTTTCATCTCACATTATGCAGTACTTCCTGAGGATGTAGAAAGTGATCGGCTTTTTTTTTGGTGAAATTCTGCATCGAAAAGTCACGTTACTTGATAGCGACACAGGTGGGCGGTTTCCAGCCAGTGACTCGCGGACCTGCGGGGGCAAAAAGTCCATTTATCAAACCAGATTCCTCCCAACAAAATTAAAATGTATGCTGTTTTTTAACAAGAAAACTTGGACACGAGAAATTTTCCCCAGAATTCAACTGTTCCATCCCCACCCCCGAATTTAAGGACACACTAAGAACGCTGACCACTGAATTCGCACTGCAGGGTCACCGACAAGCCTGACTGACCATCCATTGTTACCGCTCATAGGTTCTGTAGCACCTGTGCGCACACTCAACAACACAATTCTAACACTTTAAAAAAAAGTCCAGTGGTAATTATATGTACCACGTGCTTTAACAGTCAGTAACTCTGCATTTTATATTCATGGGTTTTGCTTGATTCTCGCTGTAACCAGCGATTATTTCCTTAAACAGCGTTAACGAGTTGATCTTTGTAATGGTGAAGTGTAGTGTTTTCTTCGCGGTACGGACTGAATTCTTAAGTTTCATTTGAAAGAGCTTCGGCTCCAAAGGTTAATTAGCGTTTTAGTCGTATTATTTCCTTAAACAGCGTTAACCAGTTGATCTTTGCAATGGTGAAGTGTAGTGTTTTCTTCGCGGTACGGCCCGAATTCTTAAGTTTCATTTGAAAGAGCTTCGGCTCCAAAGGTTAATTAGCGTTTTAGTCGTATTATTTCCTTAAACTGCGTTAACCAGTTGATATTTGTAATGGTGAAGCCTTGTGTTTTCTTCGCGGTACGGACTGAATTCTTAAGTTTCATTTGAAAGAGCTTCGGCTCCAAAGGTTAATTAGCGTTTTAGTCGTATTATTTCCTTAAACAAGGTTAACCAGTTGATCTTCGTAATGGTGAAGTGTAGTGTTTTCTTCGCGGTACGGACTGGATTCTTAAGTTTCATTTGAAGGAGCTTTGGATCCAAAGGTTAATTAGCGTTTTAGTCGTATTATTTCCTTAAACAGCGTTAACCAGTTGATCTTTGTAATGGTGAAGTGTTGTGTTTTCTTCGCGGTACGGACTGGATTCTTAAGTTTCATTTGAAAGAGCTTTGGATCCAAAGGTTAATTAGCGTTTTAGTCGTATTATTTCCTTAAACAGCGTTAACCAGTTGATCTTTGCAATGGTGAAGTGTAGTGTTTTCTTCGCGGTACGGACTGAATTCTTAAGTTTCATTTGAAAGAGCTTCGGCTCCAAAGGTTAATTAGCGTTTTAGTCGTATTATTTCCTTAAACAGCGTTAACCAGTTGATCTTTGTAATGGTGAAGCCTTGTGTTTTCTTCGCGGTACGGACTGGATTCTTAAATGTTACTCACACGAGCTTCGGGATTTTTTTTATTTATGTTCTGGTTGCGGAGGGCTAATTCCTGAACACTTCACCTGATGGTAATGAAATTTCACTTGGAATCTCACGACTACGTCGTATGTAAACAATATAACCAGAATAGAATAGAAAACGTCGTTCAACAAAGAAGAAAACTACTGCTAGTTGATAAAGGAGTGTAAATATGCAGACCTTTATTCGTGTTATCACAACTGTTTGTGTCCAAACCACTTCTAGACGCTTCTGCAGGACAAGAATGATGCAGTTGCGAGAAGCTGGGTGGGGTAGAGAAATGCAGTCTCCCCCACCAAGCGGGCACATCAGGCTGTGGGACTGCAGCCAGTCTGCGTTTTGCTGGTGTAGTGTTAAGCGTACCGTGGTGACGAGAGGTTGGCGTTGTGGTCTGTGAACTTTAAGGAACGCGGTCACGCCTGAGAGCAACAGGTAAGTTCCTGTCTCGTATCTCGAGAATAGTGAGTGTGGCAGTGTGTATACCAACTGCCTTGCGGGGGGATAGGCCCAACTTTAAAAAGTTGTTTTCACACGTTTAACAATTACCGAAGTGTTAAAAAAATCCTGTTCATAACCATTTTGTAATCGCATCGACCTGAATATTTGTGCACGCCGTCATAACGCATTTCAATTGACAGTGTTTACAGTCTCGGGTTTGATGTTGTGTTTAAATATATCCAAATGTTCGTCACGGGGAACACCATCACTTTTGTTACAATAGGAGCAACTTTGCTCTCTGTCAGCAAGAATCTTGGTCTTTAACCACATTCCGATGTTCGGTTGGTGTTTTCCATCAAATGTTATGTCCAGTTTTTTTCGAAGTGGCATCTGTTAAGTCATGGATTCCGTTGTTTCTATGTCAACTCGTTAGTCTGTGTGTAATCGACTGTGATGTTAAGTCACGGTCCTTCAGGTATGTTGAACGTTAACACGCTTGGGTTAACTCGCGATTCTTTTCGGCTGTGGTGTTTGAATTATGTGAAAGAAATGTGTTCTGCCGTGTGTCAAAAGTTGAATCTAACTGTTGGCGTATCTTGCGTGATACACGATACATTACAATGGAAATACGAGGAATTTAAAAATCAGACAAGTTAACGGTTAATCTTGGTCGACTTTCCTTGAAGTTCCTTAACAATTGCATCTGTTATGTTTCATTATTGTTGATTCTGTGCTGTAGCAAATGGTAACTGAGAATGGGTGTGTTTATATGTGCGTCTGGAGTGTCGTAAAACGTCATCTTAACACCATACGATTGAATCAGCTCGAAAACCAGATTGTAATTACGTTTGTTATTGAAGTACTTTGTGAAAAATTATAGAATTATTTTTGTTTTGATACAGATCGGGCGGTTATAATGAATACCAAACGTAAGGAGACACTTTTTTTTTTTTTTAAAAAAAGGTAATATTAAGTACAGATGACTCGTTATGCTGTCCGCGGACGGATTTTAAATCTTATCTACTTGCGTCATTCCAATATTCTCCACCCTGTTGCCGTCTTCCTTGTCAGAAACATGAGAGTGCATCGTGGCGTAATAAGTAGATGATGACTCGTGAAGGCGCGGTTCATGGCTGGTTCATACTTGTCGCCTGTGAGAACCTGAAATCTCACCTAGGAAGATGGAGTTCCATAAAAAGACGGAGAATGTCTTGACAAGCTGACGGTCAGTCATCTTTTTTTAAGAAGGCCTTTGCGCCATCATTTTCGATATATTCCCGTTCCTTGTGTTTTCTTCGCGGTACGGACTGAATTCTTGAATATTTTTAGACGCGATCAGTTGATTTTGTAACGGTGAAGTGCTGTGTTTTCTTCGCGGTACGGACTGAATTCTTAAATATTTTTAGATGTGACGAGTTGATTTTGTAACTGTGAAGCCTTGTGTTTTCTTCGCGGTACGGACTGAATTCTTGTATATTATTTATGCTTCGCCATCATAGGGCCAATTACGTAAAAGCGGATTTCTAATGCTAGTTCTGTTCGCTTCTTCGGATTACATTTCGTTTTAACGTAGAATGTTGAGTTCCGTATCCGCGAAACGGCCATGCGTGGCATTGGTGAAAGCTGATATTACCGTTATGTTTGAACAGTATGAACACGGACTTCAAGACCAGCTTGGACCCTTAAAAATACGTTCACTGAACAGATGGGCTCAAAGATGGCGCGCTGTGTCACCGTTGCAGTATGATTCAAAAACAGTGATCGTGGCTCGTTTTTTTTTATCATTGACTGAGGAAACCCACGAGAAACTTTGGTCAGCATTTGAGTCCCTCTCGATGTTTGAACTCAGTACCTCCCAAATATAAATCCCTTTCCCAGTAAATGTTGATTTAATTCACAATTGTCAACAGTTTCATTCAGTTTTCAATTTACAAGTCGTGAAATGTTTAGCCAGTTTCACTGTTTCCGTCCTCTGAACGAGTTAACTCGTGTAGGAACATTTAGAGCTTCTGTGAATAATTAAAGACTAATACAACTAAACTGGTTTTTTTTCACCACAGTGAAAAACTGCGTCTTAAGTTACCATGTTAAAAACAAATGACAAACGTTGCTACTAAGTAATGGATCGAATAAAATTTAACGTAGGAAAGGTTGCCAATTGTTAACGCAGTTGCAAACGTGATCGATTATTGACTTAAAAACTGTTTCCTTTTCGTCATGAAACATTTTCGCTGTTGAGAATCTGACACTCCTCGTTCATATTGTGGAGGTACCGTGTTCGACCTCCAATCGTGATAGTATACCAGAATAATAAATATTTATGTCGGAAACATCTTCATCTGGGACAGTGATCAGTTTATGTTGTATCCAGTGCATTGTCGTGGATCCACAGTGAGCCTGTCTGTATGGGTATTGTCCGCAAGCAACAATTACAGCTCTGAAGACCGTAATAAACTGATTGTTGGACAATGTAGAGGAGAAAGTGTGGCGGTCATGCGCAATAGAGCCACGCCAAATTATTAGCGTCCAACGTCTGTTAAGTATTGCGTCATACACAAATATTAAAGAATTGAATTGAATTGAATAATTGTGGAATAGTGTTCGCGCACAAAACCGTGTGTGTCTGATAAATACGATAATTTCTATCGTTTAAAACAGTGGTAACTGTTTTTACCACCTGATAACTCAGCATTCTGTGATTATCTACTTAAAAAAGGCGTTAATCGGTTGATAACGGACTAAATGCTCATGATTTCGTTTCTTGGTTCTGGAATTGGTGCAGGAAGGTAGACTTGCCCCGGGCTAGTAGCGTCTCTTGCTGACGGGAATTAGTTGACCATTTCCCAGGGAGTGAAGGCCGTCGATGCGTGAAGATGACCGGTCATTCGTAACCAAAAGCGAGGCGCGGTGCCAAGACACAGGAGAACGTGTCTGAGGTCGTCTTCTGGGTTGTCACGTCGTGTGGGTACCAAGTCATTTTCAAAGCCCACACATGGTACTGGACTCCTTCGGACCGATTATTATAAAAAAAATATATCCACTTGGTGTCTACGAACTGGGTTTCAGAATTAATTCGGATTACGAACAGACATGAGGTCTTCACCACGAAGTTTATTCTCATTAGGCCCTTAAGGGTTGTCGTAGTTTGACGTACGTACGTCTGATTTCATTTTCTTTCTTATAGTAAGTTTTTGTCGAATAACCTTGGAGATCACTTCGCGTAACTCTTTGTTCATTCGCATTGAGACACAAAAGCGGTTCACTTACGAGTTTTACGGGAAATTAGTTTGTATGAGTCACTGCTAATTTTAGTTTATGTACAGTCCTGTTCGGATTTCTTCCTGTGGCCATACAAGGCCTGGCAGAACATTTTATTATGGTCTTACTTGATGGGATGTAATGTACTGTATTTTACCTTGAGCGAGACTTTTGTTCTTGTACTATTGTTGTTCACGTTTCTTATGCATTTTAATATAAAAACTACGAAGTACAAGGAAATGTCATTTCTGATTTACGATCTGTTGTGCTTTTAATATGATTGTCATCGTAACAATGTATGTACAAAAGTTAACTCATTCAATACGACTTCATATACGTCATTGTCATTGATGTTCATTGTTGTTGATGCAAATCTTTCCAGTGTGAAAGTTACCATTTGTTTCTTATTCGTATTATTGAATATTTAATGTTGCAAATTTTAATATTGTGTGTGTGTTGCTCAGAAATAGAGTTTTTAATACATGGATCTTATTTGTTCACCGATCGGATTTTGCCGTGTAAACTTTTACCACAGTGGAGAAGGAGGTTTGTTCCTGCCACGATTTACCGTTCTACTAATTTTCTGTCGTGTTTACGTTCATTCTGTGTGCGCGGAAGCTGTAAAGAGCGACCGTTAGTGTCGACGATTCATGTGAACGGATAACACACGTAGGCTTGTTGTACTGAATTGTAATGCTCTGTGGAATACAGAGCCGAACAAACACTCTAATTTTTGTAAGTTTTTTTTTTTTGTGAAATTCCTTTCGTAGTTTTCCAAACATACGACTGCTTATATAACTATTTTAAATACTTCTGGAAAATCAGTCATTGTCGTAACGCGGAAGAGAATTTAACTTATTTCTTTCGACAATTACCATCTTCAGACTTGTTTCCGATGAACTGGATTTTATCTGGCGTGTTTCTGATATAAATCACCAGTGAGAAAGTTAAACACTAAACTGTTTTTCCCCCACCCTCCTTTTATGTCGTTATATTCGGGGAATATTTCTTGTGCAACACAGCTCAACATTTTTTCGTCATGACTGTTATCTATAAACGGAGAGATATTAAATTATAGGCTTAAGTTACTATAATTTTACCTGATTGTCCCGCCCTGAGGCAGGAGCTCTAATTTTGACAGCAGGGAACTGGGAGGAATAGTTTAACTTCTGCGAGGGGAAAGTGACCAAATGCGGGGGGGGGGGGGGGAATGTCCAGTGAGGGTGTCCATAATTTCTACTCTTCACGCAATGGCAGCGGTGAGATCAAGGAGAATGGGATTGGTAGGGCATGTAACACGAAGTAGAGTGATGAGAAATGCAATAGAATAACTTGATAGAAAAATGTTTCTTGGCATTCCCGGTCGTAAATGGGACCAAAATATCTGTGTTAAAATGAAGGGGGAGAAGGATACGTACCAGTGGCGAGCCCTTGTGAGCACAGTAATAAACTTTGGAGTTACGTAAAAGACGTGGAATTTTCCATGGATTTCTCAAGAAGTCGGGGCCGGTTGGATTTTGACTTGAGCCTAAGATTTATTTTCGGACCGGGTTCTAGTCGATTCACGTTTCATTTTATAGTTTTCTTATTGCGTTATTTCACTAATAAAGAACAGTTTTCGAATGTGACACGTGTTCTTGTATTTCTGATTAAACCTTTGAAGAAAAAACAAGTCTAAATAATATTTATAGATTCAGGCCGTACCGCGAAGTAAACACCACACTTCACCATTACAAAGATCAACTGGTTAACGCTGTTTAAGGAAATAATCGCTGTTTGCACTGAGAATCATACGAAACACATAAAAACAAAACGCAGACTTGCTGATTGTTGAATCAAGTGGTGCATGTAATTATTAGTTGGCTCTGATGGAGTTGCTGAAACAGCAGAATCCTTGTTGTTTACGATACGGATTTTTGTGTTATCAGTTCAGTAAAGCATGTCGAGTTTCTTTTTCCCGCTGAGTCCATTCTTTCTTCTTCCGCTGAGGTAATCTGAAGATCGCGTTCTTTGCCAGTTTGATTGCAGTCGCAACCAAATTAAACCCTTAAACCCAGTGGTAATTATATGAACGACCTACTTTTTCATTCACAATTCTGAATTTTGCCCTCATCGTAGGTTTAATGATTTTGTGTGATTTGTAGTTTCCTTAAACAGCGTTAACCAGTTGATCTTTGTAATGGTGGAGTGTTGTGTTTTCTTCGCGGTACGGGCCGAATTCTTAAGTTTCATTTGAAAGAGCTTCGGCTCCAAAGGGTTAATTAGCGTTTTAGTCGTATTATTTCCTTAAACAAGGTTAACCAGTTGATCTTTGTAATGGTGAAGTGTAGTGTTTTCTTCGCGGTACGGACTGGGTTCTTAAGTTTCGTTTGAAAGAGCTTCGGCTCCAAAGGTTAATTAGCGTTTTAGTCGTATTATTTCCTTAAACAAGGTTAACCAGTTGATCTTTGTAATGGTGAGGTGCTGTGTTTTCTTCGCGGTACGGACTGAATTCGTAAGTTTCATTTGAAAGAGCTTCGGCTCCAAAGGTTAATTAGCGTTTTAGTCGTATTATTTCCTTAAACAAGGTTAACCAGTTGATCTTTGTAATGGTGAGGTGCTGTGTTTTCTTCGCGGTACGGGCCGAATTCTTAAGTTTCATTTGAAAGAGCTTCGGCTCCAAAGGTTAATTAGCGTTTTAGTCGTATTATTTCCTTAAACAAGGTTAACCAGTTGATCTTTGTAATGGTGAGGTGCTGTGTTTTCTTCGCGGTACGGACTGAATTCGTAAGTTTCATTTGAAAGAGCTTCGGCTCCAAAGGTTAATTAGCGTTTTAGTCGTATTATTTCCTTAAACAAGGTTAACCAGTTGATCTTTGTAATGGTGAGGTGCTGTGTTTTCTTCGCGGTACGGACTGAATTCGTAAGTTTCATTTGAAAGAGCTTCGGCTCCAAAGGTTAATTAGCGTTTTAGTCGTATTATTTCCTTAAACAAGGTTAACCAGTTGATCTTTGTAATGGTGAGGTGCTGTGTTTTCTTCGCGGTACGGGCCGAATTCTTAAGTTTCATTTGAAAGAGCTTCGGCTCCAAAGGTTAATTAGCGTTTTAGTCGTATTATTTCCTTAAACAAGGTTAACCAGTTGATCTTTGTAATGGTGAGGTGCTGTGTTTTCTTCGCGGTACGGACTGAATTCGTAAGTTTCATTTGAAAGAGCTTCGGCTCCAAAGGTTAATTAGCGTTTTAGTCGTATTATTTCCTTAAACAAGGTTAACCAGTTGATCTTTGTAATGGTGAGGTGCTGTGTTTTCTTCGCGGTACGGACTGAATTCGTAAGTTTCATTTGAAAGAGCTTCGGCTCCAAAGGTTAATTAGCGTTTTAGTCGTATTATTTCCTTAAACAAGGTTAACCAGTTGATCTTTGTAATGGTGAGGTGCTGTGTTTTCTTCGCGGTACGGACTGAATTCGTAAGTTTCATTTGAAAGAGCTTCGGCTCCAAAGGTTAATTAGCGTTTTAGTCGTATTATTTCCTTAAACAAGGTTAACCAGTTGATCTTTGTAATGGTGAGGTGCTGTGTTTTCTTCGCGGTACGGGCCGAATTCTTAAGTTTCATTTGAAAGAGCTTCGGCTCCAAAGGGTTAATTAGCGTTTTAGTCGTATTATTTCCTTAAACAAGGTTAACCAGTTGATCTTTGTAATGGTGAAGTGTAGTGTTTTCTTCGCGGTACGGACTGGGTTCTTAAGTTTCGTTTGAAAGAGCTTCGGCTCCAAAGGTTAATTAGCGTTTTAGTCGTATTATTTCCTTAACCAAGGTTAACCAGTTGATCTTTGCAATGGTGAAGTTCTGTGTTTTCTTCGCAGTACGGACTGAATTCTTAAATGTTATTCAGACGAGCTTTGGCTCAGATGCTAAGTACACACTTTGAAAACGTGAAATGTCTAGGTTACGAAAACTCGTATCTGTCTTGGAAATGGTGGCGAAACGATGTACGTCCATTCTCGAAATCGAACCCCTGACCTCTTGCTCGCCGGAAGTCGCTTTACTGACTGAACTAGTCACATTTGCATTTCGTGTTTGAAACACTTTGTGTGTTCAACTTTCCCGATTAATGTATGCAACTTTCACAAATATGATTGAGCTGGAATAAACTGGACCAGCGGTTTCAGTGCTGCCAACATGACCTCTGTATGCATGTTTTACAGAAGCTGTGAGATTAAGTAGGCCGGAGAACACACGTTCTGTTCGGAAATGCGATTCGCTGACTAATTCTAATGTTAAATAAAGACGCTGATTCAGCTACACAGGTTATACGTTACATCGTAGAATAGATAGTAATCTAATCGTGAATACGCTAGGGTTTGAAAAGAACTGGTCCGATATTCGCTTGCGTCGACCTATTTTATTTCACTACAAAAATATATTACTTTTTTTTACGTTCTGGGTGGATGTAAAACGTTTATACTTCTATTGGGGACAAGGCCACCATCATTAAATAAATATTTTTTATAAGATACCTACTTCTGTTTGTGAAATAATAATATATTTTTTTGTGTAACGCATTGAACTTTTTGTTATTTCCGTAATATTATCATTCCGCATGGGATTTTTTTATATTCAAACGGCTTCATAAGTTTAGTTTTCCTTAGAAATTTTCTCTCCTTGTGCGACCTGGTAAGGAGGGGTGTTTATTTCACATCCCCGAGACCCCCCCCCCCAGTGTGTCCAAATTTTCGGAATTATAAAAATGAGTCATAGACTTTAAAAAACAAAAACACGGGTCTAGACACTGAAAGAAATCGAGAAATGTAACGTCCATAGCTAATAAATCAGTAAAATTTCCTGTTGTCGTGGATTAACATGACGTGAAAGTGATTTTGAATTTGTGGACGGGCGTAAATTGAGCCGTGCAGGTGTGTGGTCCACTGGTTGAGGAACACCCGTTTGTGGCGCGTAAACAATGCCTCAAGCTGGATCGGACACGACCTTGTGACTGTTCGGTCCCATGAAAGAGAGGGCGTTTCAAAAATCTCAAGGTTTCCGTATGTTTTGTCCGGTGCTACAGTAAACATTTATAAAGTTTCCATTCCTTGTTTACGTATTCTGGGTTGTACAACGTTCGGTTTTTGGGCGCGTTAACCTGGCGTCACCCTGTCCTCGTGCAGCAACCGTGTTCGTGGATTTTCGTGAAATTTCAGGCTTTCGAATTTTCCTCAACCCATCCAGGGAAAATCCAGGAGAGAACGACCTTGTCCTCTCCTGTAATTTATAGTTCATTGTTCACTGATCATATTATTCCCCCCTCCCCCTTTTGGCCGGGACCCTCCCCAAACCAGCATCCACATTTTTGCGCTCAGTTTGTGACATTGATGATAATGGAGGCAGCAGGTACCTCTGAAACGTTGGTTAGTTTCTACGAAACTCCTAACTGCAACATCCCAGAGACTATGACGGTGTTATTATAGGTTTTATCGTTGTAGATGATGACATTTCGGAGGAAACACTGTCTCCACCTTCGGGGTTGAAATTTGCCGCCACGAGAACCACAGATTTCGTAAGACAAAGATAATCCTGTGTGTTACATGATGGTGATCTATTTATAATCACAATTGTATCCGGAATTCAACTGAGAAACACATTTAGGGATAGCATGTTGGTAACAGTGGGTTTGTCGGTCACTGTCTACGACCTTTGAATTCTTTTAGGTCGAAGTAAGACATTCACGTGTTGTAAATATCTCCTTACTAATCCCTGTCTGTGTAACGCCAACTTGACGGAAGTAATCGACCACCCTTCTAACATATGTCGTTGAGCTGGCAACACTGTTCATTGTGTCTGGCCCAGCCTCCTCTGGACCCTTTTACGTTAGTCTATCTGACACCACCCGGAGATAAAGAAGCCGCTAGTCTCCTTGCCGAGAATAGCTCCGCGGCGTGTCTGGAACGGGCGAAACCTTCGTATCACATGAGCGAGGTCTTTGAACAAGGGAAGGAATTTTTTTTTTTTTTTTTTTGGGGGGGGGGGGGAGTTCTTGTCTGTCGGTTCGCTGCTCGCCGAAATTTGACCGACAAGATTTTTCTGAGAGTCGGTCTTTGTTGTGGACCGCGTGTCTTCCGGCTCCAAATACGCATTTCGATTTCGTCATCCAATCCTGAGCTCGTGTTTTCACATTCCAGAATCCTCGTGAGAGAGAGAGAGAGAGAGAGAGAGACTCTCTCGATTTTAGGAGAATTTCCTTCTTTCGTGACAGCTGAAGGCGGTCCCAAGATCTTCACATTCCTCCGCATTGTTTAACGTCGGATTTGAAATACGCACGTACTATCGATAACATGAATTGGATCCTTAAGAAGTGTCAATTGGACCCTGGCGAGAATTATAACGTTGAAAACAAGATGAATGCCTTCTGGGATGTTGCCCCGTGTAGTATTGTAGGAATTGACCGATGTTTCGGAGGTGTTTACTGCCTCCATCGTCAGGGAGACAAGTAAATGTCTCGAGTGATACTTCGGCTGGTAGCTTTCTTATCCGTTCATCGTACATAATCATGTAACTTTTTTCACATCTGTAGTTGATAAGGCGTTATTAAATAGAATGTGCGGAAAATGAACTTTGTAAGTGTTGAAAAGGTCGATTAACGAATATTAAGAATGTAAAATGATTACTCTTTGGTTTGACATTATCATTTGCTCAATTTGGTAACAGATTAATTATTTGTTTTATTTATTTATTTTATATTTATGAAAAGAAATGGTTCGAGTTGCAAACTAGTGGTCCTTGTGGGCTGTGCACACAATTCACGCGATTCGATGGTATCTTTTTAAGTTTTCAGCTCTGAAATGTTAAAAGTTTTCTTTACTTTGTGACAGATGTTTGCTCTGACGGAAATATATGCACAACAATGCGTGTTTAAACTTCACGAAACGAACCTTAACAATATGCAAACAGCTTTCTTTTGTTTGGGAGAAACCGGAGTTTTCACGAGAGAAAAATGTTTGCTTTTAATTGTTGTCAGGTTGCTGACTCTGAAACTTGAGAATCACACAGCCCACATTATGACAAGGGGACAGACTACTTTTCAGGCGTTTTAAGTAGGCCGTGATCGTCACTGTTGTCTCTTCCCATTGCGAGAGGCGCTTCGAACGCGGACAAGTTCATGTGCACCTGACGAGGCAAAGTTTCTGCGACGAAACCTGTCGAATCCCTTTCGACCATCTCCCATAGTATGCATTTTGAGCTGTGCCTATGAAGGCTGCGTATTCTAAATCTTAAAAATTCTGGAATTTGTGTGATTTGTAGCCAATTTTGAAAGTTTTTTACGAAATGAAAAACAAAATTGAAATTTTCAAGATTTTTTTTTTAAAATTTTAAAGTGTTCAATCCTGTATAATCGATTGGCGTGTTAATATTAATAGTTACTTATGGCGGCCTTTTAACCCAGGCTGTTCATTCAGACACCTGCAACGAAGAAGCTGTTTGGAAGGAGACGAGTTTTGTGCAGGTAAACATCCGCATCCCGTTACCTGGAAACCGTTACCAGTTGCAAAGGTCGTCACACGTAATAATAGTACAGACATGACGACGATTTGACCTGTCAGAATGACGAAAAGTTATTACCGACGTTTCGGAAAAAAGACGGAAGATTTCTTCCAACGGAATTAACGAAAAATTATGCCTCGTTTTTTTGTTGCCATCCTCAGGGCAAAGACAGTGGTAGTAGTAGTAGAATCTTAAATTAGGCCACGACCACCGCCTTCCATATAGTTTGTAGTACATCAGTCATTCGATGATATGTAATCTGAACCACCGAACATTATAAACGCATTTTATAATTTACTCGAGGTATTGAGTTCAAAAATTGTTATTGTGCTCTACGGTGGGAAGTAGAAAGTTGTAGGTACTCCATCCTGAAGGAGCGTACCCATTTTTTAAGTGAGTTATTTGCAGTTTTTCATACTTAATTTATATTTATACCTTGATGTTCGTTTATTGCAGGTGAAAATCTCTTGCTAAATTGTTAGAAATAATACATTTTATGTGCGCCGGATAAGACATTTCCTCGATATTGAACTTTAACCTAAAAACTTGTCGGTAACCAAGAACAATGTGATTTACAGCAAGAGACGAGCGACTCGTTCGAGTGTCGGCTTCTTAAGATTCTTTGCGACTGCGCAGATGTCGCTCGCTTGTTTTCTGAATCCAATCAAGATGGCGTCTGTTCCAAGAAATGTAACATACGTCTCTATACATTACCTTGTCCTCTTTCGTGCCAGGTTCTTCAAATGGAACAAAGCACCCCCCCCCCCCAAAGTTTTGAAACAACTTTTAGTTGGTATTTGGGTAGATTGAACACTTGAAATGTTGATGGCTTCAAGAATCCAGACTGCGGTCGTCTAATTTGTGACACATTGTGGTTATGATCGTCATCTGTCCCGAAGATTGAGTCATCGTATTTATTTGAATCGTTTATAACCGCCTTCAAGAGCACACGACTTTACTCGCCCTGAAGACCGCAGTATGAAGTTTAGGTAAATATTAGGTCTTGCAGGGTTATTTATTCAGCAAGTTTCCCAGTGAATTCAGTCTGTACAAACATTCCAAAGACGACTTGAGATCTTTTGTGTGACAATGAGCTGCAAGTTCTTGGTAAACGTGATTGTTTAGACTCTACGTAAACGTTCCGTGTAATCAGTCGTAAATGGAAATTTTGAATGAGATTATTCCAAATACATATTAATTGCCCGTTAACAATGAAACGTGATGTTGGAAGACGTAATAAAACAATGCACATTTTTAATGGAGTCGGTCATAATCCTTGAAGTTGATTCAGCAATATTATCTACTCTAAAAATTTGTGACGTCTCAAACAATGTCACAGCCGATTTAACAGAGACCAGTTTTCGTTTTTCTGGCAAATTAAACCTGAGAGATATATTTTTTTTTAAAAAATGCAGATGTTCTGATTGAAAAAAGCAGGTGGTACATATAGTTACCACTGGGCTTCAAGGCGTTAAACAATGTTTTAGAATGCAGTCGTTAGAAGATGTTTAGAAACTGTTTTTTTTTTAACTGGACGCTGCCATCTGCCGACGAAACGTAGAGACATAATCGATAGAACAGAATCGAGACGTGTCACGTGAATACAGTTTGATACGCGGAGAACGCTGGTACTAAGAGAATTTTCAGTCTGAGAAATCGAATCGAGTACCTTCCAAACGCGTGGCAAGAATGCTGATAGGACACGCCCTTTTCGATGTTAACAGTGACGGGGTGAAAGGGCGGTTTCAAGGTGGTCGGTGCGTCATCCCGCTTTGTGGAAAGTGAAATCCATTTGGCAGATGTGAAAGGGTTCTCACGAAAGCGATGACTTCTCGCCTTTCCCTTGGGACTGTACGTCATATCTGATGTAAGAGACAGACCTTGTGGATCTGATGCTTCACCATCGCTGACTTAAGACGAGTTGCTTGGCCCACTTTCAAATACGAGCGAGTCTTTTTTTTACGTACTCAAAATTCGTGATTGTTTACGTGCGTCTTGAAATACAAATTCGAAAATTGTCGATTTTGACTTCACCGCCTTCAGAACCTCAAATCTCAATTTAGAAAATCGTCTATTAGTTTTTGGTCACACCGTTCTTCTGTCCAGAACTAACATCGGTCAAATGACGGAACAGATTTAGATGAAATTCGATATCGATGACTTTCAGAAAACGCAGATTGGACTGAAAAAATAAATAAATGGAATTTTAGAGAAAAAATGCTGTGGGTTGCATTTATCTGGCGCGTAATAGGGATTGGTGACGGGCTGTTGTGATCACGGTAATGAACATTCGGGTTCTATAAAGACAATGAGTTTTCTCTTTGCTACTGAGCGACAGGTCCCAAAGTCTTGTACATTTCGTCGTGTTTTGGTAAAAGTGTTCATCTACAATTTTTGTGGGGGTTTTCGTAAAATATATACTTGTGCCTTGTACAGTATTTAAACAAAACTCATTTATTTTGGAGGAAATAACTGGTTAGTATAATATAACAGCGCCTGTTAAGTATGCGTCATCGAAAGCGTTGTTCAAGCATCTATTATCGCCGTTGCGCGTATGTAATGCGCGCGCGCGCGCGCGCTCAATTTAAAACTCACTACATACAAATATACGGACACAGATAACAGTCGATGGCTCCCTCAAGGGCACGTGTTAATTCATTCTTCTTTCCTCTGTAGTCGCCGTACTAACAAACGCGTTTAATTTTGAAAATATGCTAGGAGGTCATCGTGCTTGGAAGAAGTTGAAAGAGAAAACAAACAAAAAATTCTTGTGTTAGCTCCGACAGTGCGTGACCAGTCTGCCCACTATCTTGGGGGGCCATCGTAACAACGAGCTCCATGGAGTACGCCTCTGTTCGTGGCATCCGAGAACGTAAACAGAAATGTGTTTAGTGATTTTTACCGCAGAAAATGATTATATCGGTCCACTGACCCCACAGCTGTGTGAACTTGGTCGATAGCAACGTTTCGGAGGAACATACTGCCTCTATCTTCAGGACTGATGAAGCGTGGAGACCAGTGAACATCGATAAAGACCATCATCGACTTACTGACGTCCGCAGGGACTTCATTTGATATTCGTCCACGTGTGTCACAGTCGTTCATTCATAATTATGATTATTAAACGTCTGTAGTTGATAAAGCAAGACAGGAATAATCACTGAGGTCGTAAAATTAGTATGGGAGGTGTAGCATAAGATTAGCTCATTGGTTGTGAAAAAATTGTGGGTTCAGGCGGATGTCTGAAAGTGGGAAACTTTGTTCTTCCAAAACAGCCACTACGAAGCTGCTTCTTGCAGACGTGGGTGGCTACTACCAGCTTTACCTAATATCACCATCCCAAATAAAGACCGGCTGTTAACAAAAGCTGTGCCAAGCGGCCGTTTAAAGGCGTTACAGGGTGGAACTCACATTTTCTAAAATACGACGCCTTCGCTGACTGAAGTTGCAAGAAATTTCGTAAATTTATATAACACGCGATCAGTGACAGACGAGGTAAATTTTCCCTCCAAAAGTTAGGTATGTGTTAATGCTTCGTAGCCGAAGCTCGTCTAAATAACATTTAAGAATTCAGTCCGTACCGCAAAGAAAACACTACACTTCACCATTACAAAGATCAACTGGTCACATTTAAAAAGAGTATTTAAGAATTCAGTCCGTACCGCGAAGAAAACACTACACTTCACCATTACAAAGATCAACTGGTCACATTTAAAAAGAGTATTAAAGAATTCAGTCCGTACCGCGAAGAAAACACTACACTTCACCATTGCAAATGATCAACTGGTCACATTTAAAAAGAGTATTAAAGAATTCAGTCCGTACCGCGAAGAAAACACTACACTTCACCATTACAAAGATCAACTGGTTAACCTTGTTTAAGGAAATAATACGACTAAAACGCTAATTAACCTTTGGAGCCGAAGCTCTTTCAAATGAAACTTAAGAATTCAGTCCGTACCGCGAAGAAAACACTACACTGAACCATTACAAAGATCAACTAATTAACGCTGTTTAAGGTTCTGATCGCTGTTTACAGTGAGAATCATACGAATCCCGTAAGTACACAATTGATTATTGATTGTTAAAGCAGCTGGTACGTGTGGGTTAAATAAATTGGTGTAAGATGGGCCGAATATGTGGCATGCATGGAGTGATATGAAATTAAGGTCAGAAACTAACGAAAGGATAAACCTTCTGAGAAAAAAAGATAATACTGAAGCGGTCTCTGGTCAACGGCGGTGTCAGACTGTGGACTGTCCACTTGATGGTTTCGTAAGGGGAAATATAATTGACGACCTTCTGTCACCCCTGTTTCCTGTACTTTTGCTCCATTGCTGTAAAAAAAAATGACGCTCTGTCATGTCCCTTTTAATGTGACGTGTTGTAACGTGTTCAACTCCATGGTTGAGAGTATTTTCATGATAGTCGCTTATCTGTTCAAGAAATTCCTTGTCTGTTATTGAAAAAGCTAAGGTTCATTACCATGTTCACAAAACAAACCACCAGACACTGTCCTGAGCCATCTGAATCCATTCGGTAACTTCTTATCACATTTCAAGATAGACTTCCGTCTACGCCGAGGTCATGCCAGTTGTATTTTCCCTTCAGGGTTTACGATATTATTTTAATTAATATCGGTCTGTGATCTCCAGCGCTTGAAATCATTTTATTACCGAGTACCGTGTAGTCTGGTAGAAACTGACCGACGTTTCGGAGGTGCTTGCTGCCTTCGTCATCATGGAGATCGCCATCTTCGACTTATCACGGACAGCGGTAGGCATGGGTAATTATTTGTCTTACGTGTGGTCGGAAAATGGAGCAAAATGGACCGGAAGTGAGAGACGCGGCAACATGGCTGACGGTTGTTCGAACGAGGCCATCCGGTTAAACGCGACTGTCACACCTGAGAAGACTCATCTGGGTCGCAAAAACAGAAGGAGGTCAGTCTGAGCCAGTTAAGTCCAATCCCCCCATCACGCGCCATACAACAGCGTCCAGATCGCGGTATCCCAGCCGAGTTGGACGGTATTTTTCGGGATTTGTCGGCGAATCCTTTTTAAGTCGGCAGAAAAGGAAGTTTCGTGCGTGACGAAGCCGACGAGGCCGATATTACGTCAGGGATTATATTGAGGTCTTGCAACCGGCTCTAGTCTTGTCTCGCCCCCGAGGCCTTGGGCTGTTTCTGATTGATGGGTGTTCGATGACCGGAGATTATCAAGTTACGAAATAACGTAACAGACTACCAACTTCTGCATATTCTCTCAAGCTAACTAGTAATTTTTCTCCCGCGTTTTTGCGTCTCTCACTCAGAGGGAGGAACACAGATTGCAGGTGTTTGAGAATTGGGTGTTTGAGGAGGATATTTGGGCCTAAGAGGGAAGACGATAGGGCGTGGAGAAAACTTAAAAATCTGTACTCCTCCCCCAATATTGTCAGGGTGATTAAGTCGAGAAGAATGAGATTGGCTGGGCATGTAGCGCGCATGGATGGGACAAGAGGTGTGCACCGGGTACTGGTTGGGAAGCCTGAGGAGAAGAGACCGCTGGCGAGACCTAGACGTAGATGGGAGGATAATCTCAGGCGGGATCTATGGGAGATAGGAGTTGAAGGAGACTGGATTTTGTTGGCCCAGTGGAGGGCTTTGGTTAATTCGGTGATTTGAGTACGCTGTTTCAGTTGCAGTGATTTGTTGATCAGCGTAGAATCAGATGAGATGTTTGATTTTAAGTAGATAAGAATAGGGACGGAGTATGTCTTGATTGTATCTTTTTTTGTGTGTTATGGGCTATGATGCCGGAAATACGGTGCTTAATTTTTTTTTCTTTTGGCAAGGGAATGCTTTTATTTCTAGGAAAGTTCTTTTGACGAGGGGGTTAGTTTATTTTCAGACCAGCATCCCAACTGTATTGCCCCTGACAGATGCTCATAGAACTGTCAGTTTCCCACTTAAACCAGAAGCCGTCTGCTGTTTGTAATGTAAATATATATAATGAAACTATGTGAAGCTGAGTGGAACAGATGAAGCAAGGACGAGACACACTTTCCCCTAACACTGACAAGGCGCTAAGTGGAAGTCTTTGTTACTGGTAGGGTCCCACGTCGAGGTCACTGGTTTGTTCCTTTGCATGCCCAGTTCACATGGTTCAGACAACTGAACGTCGTGTTTCGCTGAAAATTGTCTGAATGTACCAACAGAAATATTCTCTCTCTCTCTCTCTCTCTCTCTCTCTCTCTCTCTCTCTCTCTCCCTCTCCCCCCCCCCCCTTTGGACTTTCTTCATTTGCATACATCTGTATAAATGGAAAACAGAGAAACCAATTTGTAACGTCAGGAAGAATTGTGTTGCCAGAAACGTTCTAATATATTCCCAATGCAGTAATCTCTTCACTTGGGGTCACTGTCCCTTGTGAGTAATCAGGCAATTAAGACGATAAGTATGCAAAGTAAACGGACAACAAACAAGGTTAAGGCAGCTGCTTTCTAATTTGGACTTGGTTACTATAGCAACATTCAGAGAGCTTGGATGCTCTTAAAAGCGTCAGGGAGAAGTCCTCTTCAGAATTAATTTTCTCATCTTATTTCATCCTTTATTGGGATGAAACCAGTTCTGACTTCACTTGGCTTTGAGATGAAGTATTTCGTATTATATACCCAGGCAAGCTTCGGGTGATATGCAGCGTACGAAAGTCTCAGTCCTGCCGGGATATCCTGACTTTGAATTAAAAAATATATCCCACATGAGAGAATTGGCTATGTGGGATTTTATTTACGTTATAGATAATATTAAAGTGATTATTGTTACTCTTGAAAATTTCTGTAACTCGTCTTCTGATGTTCAGAAATTTTTTTTATGGAAATATCGTATGATGTTGCATTGTGTTACTCTCCACAGGATTCTTGATGGAATCGTTTAAGCAGAGATAAGAAATGGCGTCTCTGTGCCGCCACTTCGTTCAGAATGCGTGGAGGAAAGATTTGTGCTCAAATTGCTTCAAATCCAAAGAGGAGCACAATACAAATGGATCTGGCACAGGTGAAGGCAAGAGTCTCTATTTGGGTACCACGTACCCAAGTGGTACCCGCTCATGGCAGCAGACGGACACAGCTCTTCAGGTATCGCAGACATTTGTATGTGTCTTTACAAATCAGTCTTTGCTATTGATTCATTACTTACTTGTGCCAGAAGGCATTCTGAAAGATTTAATTAACTTTACTTTTTTATTTATTTATTTATTGTAGCCACGGTGGTCCAGCGGTTAGAACGCTGGCCTTGTAATCCTGGGCTCTCGGGTTCGATTCCCGTCGGTGCCCGAATTTATAACTTGTGTTGGGCAAGGCCGTAGTCTAGGCAACACGGAGTTTTCCTCCGTGGCATCCCAACAATTACTCCATTCACACACAGAAGAAGGCAATGGCAAACCACTTCTGGATCATCTGCCAAGAATGTATATGAACAGGTCCCAGTCCGAGAAGAGAAAAGGATGGAAGGATCCTGTTCATATGGACCTGTCGCCAGATAGAACACTAAAAATAAAATTTATTTATTATTATCGGATGGTGTAATATGTTTACAGGGCATCCTGAAAGATAGGCAACATGTCCGCCGATCAAAAGGTTCTGCCGTGCACTTTCCAGCTGAGGAATCAGAGGTGATTGGTTTTGGAGGAGATGAGTTATACCCTTCAGATAGTGAAGATATCATCGAGCCTGAAGAGAATGGTTTGACGTGCGATGACGATGTTGATGTTGAAGAGGATCGGGCCTTGCAGAGACTTACTCGTACCAACACGGACTTTAACAGTCTGGTGGAAAATCTGTCAGGATCGGGAAACAGCGAAACAAAGAGAACCTACACACAGTTGTTACTCGGGAAACCGCTCACTGATGCCGAAGGACGTCGAAAAACATTGCAAGTCTCTGTTACTCCATTTGGTGGTCAGGACGAATCCAGTGTGCCCACATTGACGAGCATTAAAAAAAATATCCTTGGCAAGCATCAGGACACGACTAAGATAATCACGCAGTCATCTTTTGGAAAGAACAGTGAAATTCCAAATGAAAAGTCTGGAGAGATTGTTCTCAAGTCAGTAATAAAAAATACAGGATCAAAGCAGGAGAATACTTCAAGTTTAGGAATGACAAATGGTGAGAACTCTTTAAAGGAGACAGACATTAGCATGAAAAAGTCTTTTGTTAAAAAGAATGGGCTTCCTCATCAGAATTCAAGGGATATCATTCTTAAATCACTTTTGAAATCAAATGGTACCAGTCAGATACCAGGAGATACTGACGCTGGAACAAGAGATGAACGGAATGCTGTAGACATTGCACATCCGCAAGACTTTAAATACAAAACTAAAGATGCTCCATCAAACAAGGCAGCATCTGAGGTATCCCTGAAGTTGTCTGTAAGAAATATTACCCAGATATCAAGAGAAATTGGAGAAAATATTTCGAAAGCAAATGAGAATGAAACCTCAGAAGGTAAAGTCAGTCGCATTCCAGTGATAAAGAGCCGTGTTTCTCCAGAGAAATTCAAGGTGGTGAGTCGAACATCTGCATTCAGTGGGAGATACGATCTGTTAAGCAAGCCAAAGGGGACTTTACCAAAACCAGC
The DNA here is from genome assembly GCF_977971745.1 of Zootermopsis nevadensis. Classification (NCBI taxonomy): domain Eukaryota; kingdom Metazoa; phylum Arthropoda; class Insecta; order Blattodea; family Termopsidae; genus Zootermopsis; species Zootermopsis nevadensis. The sequence goes on from NW_028259134.1 coordinate 22,337,797, forward strand.
TGTCCGAAAAAGTAGTTACGAGTCTTTGAGGAAAATAGAGAATACTGTTAAGGATGACGGTACAAATTTAGTTACGAGTGAGGCCATTTGCAAAGATAGTGGGCAAAGCCACCAGAATGAAGACTGCTCAAACCATAGGCTCAAAAAGGATAGCGGTGTATGTCCTGAAGCCATTTTTTCAAGTTCGGTCTCTCAAAGCGAAGCAAAGCTTGTAAAAGGCTTAGAGATTCTCGCAAACAGAGGAGATTTTAGTACAGATACTCCTTCAAAACTATGCAGTGTAACAGGCGTTGATGACGGTATGAAGCAATGTGACACGAGCTCAAACACCGCTGTAGTAGAATCAAAAGACGTAAATCCAACTGCTGATGAAATTGAAACATTTGTTAATTGTATTGGAGATCTAGATAAAGAAGCTGTTGGCATTTCGTGTAACATTGAAAGCACATCTAAAGAGATTCGCGTGGGATGTCCGATGTCTCCTGTGAACGAAGAAACACGTAAGTTGTCAGGCGAAATTGTAACAGAGGATGAAATCGAAACCTTACGTGTTCGTAAAATTGAAGGAGAATCTTTAGTAACTAATCCAGTTAATGTGACAGTCAGAGCTGAAGATGTTACAGATTTTAAACCAGCAGGCGAATCTGTCACAGAAGAAGTCTTATTGAAAGAGAAGGATGTGGAAATGTTCTGTGCAGAAGAGAGCAGAGAGCTTGCGGGAGAACCGGACGGCAGGGCAGATCCTGACGAACTCAATGAACCTCCTGCTCTACCGCGTAGCCCCCCTCCGGTCATCGATCCTCGGCCGTCTTTCCTTCATGCCCTCACTCAGGTTAATACTTTGAGGAAAGGACCAGGGGACAAGCCTAAAATACCAGTGAAACCAAGCACAAAGGTACTGCAAGCAGCTCCGAGGAGACATGTTTTACCCCAGTCACCAAAACAGACTCAAGAAGGACACCATGACGCGTTCACCCAGATCCAGGAGCACGTGTTAGAGGTAAAGCTGAGTCTGTTACCTGTTCTGCGACTTTTTACTGACACAAATTGAGGTTAGGTTGGCACAGATACAGATATTCATTCAGTCAGTTTACGTCTATGTAACCTGTACACCGAAAATAAAAGTTTTGAGGTTATGTTATTGTCCATTACGTAAAATTGGGTTAACAATTTTATCGATCAGATTAACCATTAATTACAAAACAAATATTTAGTTTCTTTAACATGTCTGTGTTTCTAATTTGACATGATACTGGTATTTCCCATTTGTATCTCAAAAATCGTAGTCCATTTCTTTTAAGACAAATTTTTATGTTAATTTCAAAGTATATTAAGTTCCATGACTTTTTCAATTACATCTTCTTTAAATTTCTGCTTAAAATCCTTCATATTCCTTCATATAGAACGCTGGCCTTGTAATCCTGGGGTCTCGGGTTCGATTCCCGGCGGTGCCCGAATCTATAACTTGTGTTGGGCAAGGCCGTGGTCTAGGCAACACGGAGTTTTCCTCCGTGGCATCCCAACAATTACTCCATTCACACACAGAAGAAGGCAATGGCAAACCACTTCTGGATCATCTGCCAAGAACGTATATGAACAGGTCCCAGTCCGAGAAAAGGATGGAAGGATCCTGTTCATATGGACCTGTCGTCAGACAGAACACTAAATAAATAAAAAATAAGTTGCTAAAATATATTCAACACCCCCTTTCCCGTTGAACGTTGTTACCTCTTTCCTGAGACGCATTCTCATCCGTAGTTGAATAACAGCGCTCTCTTCCGCTCCACCAGAAGTGAGTGCAATCTCATCCTGCTCCCTCCACTGTATAAAGCTTCCAAAAATGCCAAACCATTACGTACTCGTCCTGAAAATGTCAACTGAAACAAAATCTGATCTTGCAGGCTAGGAATATATTTTTCCCGTATAAAAGGACTTGCGAACGCAAATGCAGAATGTTAAGTGTTTGTATTGCAGGTGTCTGCAGTCGAATGTGACGTCACAGAGAAATTACCTCAGCAGCAACACGAGGTGGCTGCTCTAGAAACTGCACGAGCTCACAAGCGCCAAGCGCCCAAACCTCCTCCAGTTCCTGCCGAGGACATATCGTGCCCCCTGTTTACTCGCAATCTGTCTGTTGGCCTCGTAAAATCCTCTTCTCCCGTCACTCGAGAGAAGGAAAAGCGAGAACGAGCCTCGTCTTGTAGTCCCAAGCTTCGTGGTGATTTGGTGAACCAGTCTCCGAGCGGGGTGAGCTCTAGTCCTGCGCCCTGTCCAGAACCTGCCCCCCGGCGTTCTCTTTCCCTCTCAGTCGAGAGCTTGTCGTTTGCATCTCCCTCTGCCACTCCCACCGAACAAGAGAAGAAGAAATTGTCACATGGCCGTGGACGCTTCTCGCTCAGGAAGTTCCTACGCTTTGGTGGCTGTAAAGAAGATAAGACTGTGAGCAGCGTTGAAGTTCAGAAGCAGGAGGATGTGGTACCCAACTTGCCCACGCCTCGTCCACGACTGGAGATAATCCATCCGTCGGAGCTGAATGGCTCCAATGTGGAGGTTCTGCGAGGAGATGCCAGCAATGTGAGGCCTCGCTTAGACGACTCAGTCACTGAGGCTTCCAGCTCCTGTGACAATAACAAGGTAAGAATTATCGTTATTCTGAAGTTCTTACCCCCCCTCCCCCCCCCCCGACCCCCCATCTTCTTCTTAAATTCATAATTTATATCAGAAATTTTGTTATGAACCTCAGTTACCTTTTGGTTTGATTTTAATGTTTACGTACTGTGTAACATTTATTATTTAAGGTTTTGTTTATTCTTTCAGGAGAGTTATATTTCATCTGACCCTGGAAATTCACAGTCGGCGAACAATTCAAACCAGGTTTTGTCAGGTAAACGTCACGATAATGCAATTTGGTAGCAGAAACTCTTGAACGTTATATAGAACATCATTTCACAAAGAGCGGTCCGCAGACCGTCATCTGAACTAGTAATTAGTCGGCTACGTCTGAAAATAGAGCAAACTAAAGAAAATCTTTTTGACGTAAATACGTCTATATTTTAGGGTCAGTGTCATTCGGCAAAAATGTGTTACGAAAAAGGGAAACGAAAAAGTGTAACAATGGTTTATCAACAAATAAACAACAATGGTTACCTAAGGAACATCTATTTACTCGGCATTGTTGTTACCTAGGAAACATTACATTACATTACATTTCATTACATTACTTTAAATTACATTCATCTACCACAGACCCATCTTAAGCGTAATTAATTCAAGTTAAATAAGCAATGTCTTAATCAAACTTTACGCAATTGTAAAGCGGGTATAAAGGAAATATTTAGAATAAAGCCAGTATATAAACTTCCTTTCCGTATAGACGTATTTACGTCAAATTCTCCGGAACCGTCGTTCCACTGACAACTTTTTATTTTGAATCCTATTGTGGTTGTTTATAAATATATAAAAGGAGGGATTCCGTCATGCAGAATTTAAATTATACAGCCCACAAAAAAAATATATTATATACACTTGTCATTTATTTTACGGTAACTTAAACAGATATATTCAACTTGCTACTTCTCTAACATCTCCTTGTTCACTCGTCTGTGTTCGCCACAGTAAGGCCCGCAAAACCACCGCCTCCCCCTCGTAACCAGTCGCTAGATGCTTGGGGTAAAGCGATAGAAGGGTTGAACAAACCAGCGAGGCCACCACCTCCAAAATCTGCAGAGCTGCTGTGGCAGCAGAAACAGCCGACGAGACGGATACAGCAGATTCTTCCTGTCAACAACTTGTACGCCAATTTAGGTGGGTACAGGATTTACCACCGCGGTGGTTTGAATCTTGGGTAAGGACGGAATATCTTACCTGTGGTATTTTGTGGTTTTCTTAAGGCTTTGACCGGGATGTTCTCTTGTTAAATCTTATGTGGTACCGCCTGATTCGACTTCTAATGGTTAAGTGAAGTGTTTTCTTCGCGGTACGGTCTGGATTCGTAAATATTATGAAGACGAGCATCGGCTTCAAAGGGTTAACCAGCTGATTTTCGTAATGGTGAGGTGTAGTGTTTTCTTCGCGGTACGGACTGAATTCATAAATAATATTCAGACGATCTTCGTCTTCGAAGGGTTAAGTTCCCACATGCAAATGGTTCTTTTTCTCTGCATTTACGTTTTATTCCTTTCATAATTTTTATCTGTCGACCCAATGAAAATAATTCCTGAGATAGCGGCCGTGTATTTAATTAGTCTGGTGTCTTATTAATTGTGTGTCGAGCTTCGGCTGTGCGCTAACTAGCGCTGGATGTCCAGAGTTTGATTCCTCGGAGGTCGGGATTTCGATCTTCGCCATAACGCCTAGACCCCAACCTGTCCCCTGAAAACTAAATTTTCTTTCCTCTGAGTTAAAGAGCATGGGGGTTTGAAACTAACCACTCACCTCCTTTTAATACTGAGATTAAGAATGCATGGAGCTCCAATTCCCAGCATCTTAGTTAAGTAGCGAAGACATCCGCACTTTGTAACATTAATCAGTTTTTTATCCTAAAATGTGAGTCTTAACTGAACTAAAATGACGTCATGTTCTGTGAGGAAGGCTGGAAAAATAATAATTTTAACAGATTACGGAATGTTTCTGATTTGCCAGCGACAGGCCTCATTTCAGGTGAGGTCCGATCCGGTCTGACTCCAAGTAAACCGCAACGCACTTCCAGTATCAGGGATGCGAACACGGAAGGACCCAAGAGGAAGGTCGAACCCCAGACTGATGACAGTGGCTACGAGTCTGTCGAACTCAATAACGGGAAGCACGTGTCGGTGAGGAATAAGCCTATCACGAGGTCGTAATTATCCGTTGATGTTTTTGTTCAGGGTGGAATGACAAAAGCAGTTCTTCTCCTCTCCTGTAAGCGCTGTTCTTATATCTGCGTTTCCCCTACCCTTTCTTGTACGTCATTTATCACCGAGTCCTCCATAATTATCATTTAGTCAACATAAATTATCTCATTCATTCCAGTTGAACAATTTCTTCAATTCGTATTTTATCTTTTTTTGTGTTCTAAATTTAAAAGGTGCCCGAATTTATAACTTGTGTTGGGCAAGGCCGTGGTCTAGGCAACACGGAGTTTTCCTCCGTGGCATCCCAACAATTACTCCATTCACACACAGAAGAAGGCAATGGCAAACCACTTCTGGATCATCTGCCAAGAACGTAAATGAACAGGTCCCAGTCCGAGAAAAGGATGGAAGGATCCTGTTCATATGGACCTGTCGTCAGACAGAACACTAAATAAATAAATAAATTTAAAAAATTAACACATGTTAATGGATATTAATGTGGCGACCCCTAGAATTCTATTTTACGAATTAAATGTTAATGCATTTGCAAAATTATTATTTCTGTTGTATTCTGTATCATAAAATTGTTTTATAACAAAATACGAAAAGAATACAAGTCGGAATATCTTTTAATTATTTCTCGTTACTTAATACGAAATTCAGTTCTGCACGACAAATTTTTTTCTTAAATGAGCAACTTGCACAAAATTCAGCCTTTTCCTAAAACAAGGCGGCAGTGTACATGTTAGATCGCGTTATTATAATTATCCTTTACAATACGGCGTAATTTTTAAGGTTACGGAGAATGTGTACGAGTGCCTGTCACCGTCGAGTGATGGTGAGACTGTGGAGGCAAACGCGGCGAAAGCGATTCGGTGTAACGGCGTCCAGCAGCGCCGGTCAGAAGGCAGCGTGGACGCATCTCCGGACTACGTCAAGTTCCGTGGCAGCTTTACGCGTTCCACTTCCCTCCCTTACTGTGGCAGCGAGACAGAGTCAGAAATCTACGCTCCTTACAGCTTCCATAGCAGCGAAGATGTGAGTTACATTGTGCATACGGCGGTCTCTCGGTTTACGATGCCCATTATTTCTGTTAGTCATATATTTATATCATTCTTGTTCTTCTTCTTCCATGGCTCTCCGGTCTCTATTTGGTCCATGGCCTCCTCAATTCCCCTCTTCCATTCGGTGCAGAAACTTAAGGCTGGGATTTTTCTGTTCATCGCACTTTGTAATTAAGGAAATGGTGAGGTGGGGGGGGGGGGAAATCAGATTGTCCGGAAAATTTACATTTCGTGTATGTTATGGTAATATAAGAAATACTTCTCATAAAGATCAAATTTATCTGTGAAACGTGGTTCATGGCAAAATAATTTGTAAATGACATGAGTTTTTTTGTTTTGTTTATCCCGTGTCTTATCTGAAGTGAGGTTATGTTTGAAATAACAAGATTTATACTTTCATCCAAATGAACGCTGAATTCAGTTACGTGCACAAAAGTGCATCGAACACATCTTAAAAAAATGTTTGTATTTTATTAAGTTTTTTTTAATGTAAACGCTTTAATAATTACGTAATGTTCCATTGGATTGTACCTTTTTTGACGTAAATACGTCTATATTTTAGGGTCAGTGTCATTCGGCAAAAAGTGGAACGAAAAAGTGTAACTGCATTCTTATGTTACCTTGGAAATGTCAATTGTTTACTCAGCATTATTGTTACCTAGGAAACTTCATCTGTTTATCAACAAATCGACAACAATGGTTACCTAGGAAACTTCATCTGTTTACCAACAAATCGACAACAATGGTTACCTAGGAAACTTCATCTGTTTATCAACAAATCGACAACAATGGTTACCTAGGAAACTTCATCTGTTTACTCGGCATTGTTGTTACCTATAAAACATTACATTACATTACTTTAAATTACATTCATCTACCACAGACCCATCTTAAGCGTAACTAATTCAAGTTGATTAAGCAATGTCTTAATCAAACTTAACTCAAATGTAAAGCATTTATAAAGGAAATATTTAGATTAATGCCAATATAGAAACTTCCTTTCCGTATAGACGTATTTACGTCAAATTCTCCGGAACCGTCGTTCCACTGACAACTTTTTTAAATACCCTTTTTGTATCTAAAATCTGATTGTGTTGTTATTTTTTTGAAGTTTCCAATATTTTCTAGACCGGGGACGATGACTCGGAATGGTCCCCTGTTTCTGGACATCCCTGGAAGACGCACAGGTTGCGTTTAAGAAAAGGACGAAGCGTGGTCCATAAGAATTTGGAAGATAACTACGGAGCGGTTATCGTAGCCAATCACGAAGCTTTGGCACAGGTTCTTGAACAGGTAACCGGCTCGTAACCTCCCGTTGCACGGAAATAAGGATTTAAATTCCGATATTACGGATTATTATTATCGATTATTTAAACTTCCTTCTTCAGGAAAGATTTATACACGAAAGGGTCTTCTACTCTTGAATACCAGGAGTTTACGTTGAAACAAGATGGCGGCGGTAGTTAACTGTTCGTAATTGTGCTCTCATCTCGATTGATTTCACATGACCTGTAACTGATACAGAATCATTAACAGATAACTAAATAATAGTTAAATAATTAATTATTAACAATTTTGAAATTTAATTAATTAAAAATATATAATTTTGTCGTATTCTCATCTCTTTCCGATTTATTCTGTAGGTGAATGTCGGTTCGGTTGTACCGCCAGCTCTGCGTTGTCTGAAAACTGCGGCAAATCTGCGCTGGGTGGATTTTACGATCCCGGACGACTCCGGTTCTGCTACGGTCGGAAGACGTTCATTTCACTCGGCCTTGTGGAGTGGACACGGCGTCACTCTTTGTCTGATGGCAGACCAATGCTTGCAGAGCAATATACCCTCTAGGGGCTGTTTCGCCCTCTGCCCCATCACGGAGTTCAGTGACGTCGTCCCTGCCCACTACCTGCCTGGTCAGCCCAAGGACAAGACGGACCTCGTGCAAGGTACGTAACCCATTATTCATCTCGCGGTTTTACCCAGTAAAGTATATCTGAAAGTCTTGTATCAGCTTCTGAAGATGGCCGTCGTCTGGGATGTTATGCCAACGTTGTCTCGTAGGTATTCACCAGTTTCTCAGAGGATCATCAGGATGACGTCATATTGGTGTTCGAACAGTCGTGAATCACACAGAAGCTTTCGTTATCTGTTACGTATTATTTCCGAAAGTTTGGACACGTGTGACTTTCGCCAAAGCTTTTTCTGGGTGCCCGCGTTGTTACGTAAAGAGGTTATACTGAATAATGAACGCCGTTCAACCACGAACCTCATAAAATCAAAGCACAGATCTCGACTTACTGACGCCCATCTTGACGATTGTTTCCGAGCGGCGACATCATCGTACACACCCAAATTTGAAAAACTGGCCGATGAAATTCAGCGCCAAACATCACACTAACTTCCCACTTGAGTAATAATAATTGTACTTATAAAACTACGTATTTTTGATTGCGCGGTATCTTGTATCATTAAACGTCGTGTTGTTTTGCATATTATTTGGTGTCCATATCTTATTTGACCAGAGAAAAGAAAATCTGGCTCTGTTAATTGGACGTTAAGCCACGGTGGTCTAGCGGTTAGAACGCTGGCCTTGTAATCCTGGGGTCTCGGGTTCGATTCCCGGCGGTGCCCGAATTTATAACTTGTGTTGGGCAAGGCCGTGGTCTAGGCAACGCGGAGTTTTCATCCGTGGCATCCCAACAATTACTCCATTCACACACAGAAGAAGGCAATGGCAAACCACTTCTGGATCATCTGCCAAGAACGTATATGAACAGGTCCCAGTCCGAGAAAAGGATGGAAGGATCCTGTTCATATGGACCTGTCGTCAGACAGAACACTAAATAAATAAAAAAATAATTGGACGTTGCCCGCCACGATCTCGTAAACTCTCAAATGTGCCCATAGGCACAAAAATGTTGACGACCACTGATGTACAATATCATTTAAACCTTTTTATGAGGTGAATCCATGAAATAGAATATAAAATTTGTGGAGTCCGATTCACGTAGTTCACGAGAGGGTCCAATACCACGGAAATTAACATTCGGGTATCGTAACAGAGAATTTGTTGATCTTTAGAACTGGGAACGCTTTGGTTTCAGCGTGCGTCGTGGTGTTGACCCGGATGCAGGCCGACACGATACAGACCTACGGCGCGACGCTCCGCGGCAGAATCCCAGAGGAAGAACAGTGGAGAGACGGAAGTTTTGTGTTGCTCCAGCTCGTCAATGGATTAAAGACTCTTCAAGCTCAAGGCATCGAGGAGGCTCCTCTGTCGCTGTCGAGCTTCGTGCTGTGCCGCGAAGAACGAGACCTACAACCGAGGCTCTGCGTCTTACAAGTACCGGGCACGGGACTTGACAGCGAAGATGGCTCCCTCTGTCAATGTGCGTTGGCAGCTCTGAGGGAGCTCCTCCCCACAGCCGCCGTCACGCCGCTCATAAGCGACCTGTTGCACTGTGAACGGGCCGTGTCTCTATCGCAGGTTAAGTCGGTGTTGGAGTTCTCGTTGTGGGGTCCAGCGGACGTGGCGTTAGGAGCGTCGTCTTGCGACCGGGAACTTGTATTGCAACGGTGGCTTGACCTTGAAAGGGCCACAGTGCTTCATGGTCTCGTACACACGCGGGTAGAACTGACGGTGTTTGAGGAATGTCATTTGCTGTTTCTGGTGAGAACTAGTGCGAAGATTATGTGCGAGGCGTCGGTTTTACTGGATTCAAATAGCGCCAGTGGCCCGGAGACGACAAGCTTCTGAAGCGTCCGAGGTCCTCCGCGGATTCCCATCCCCGGATTAAATTGAATCCGTGACGTAACAGCTCCAGAGAGCCAAAGCCGACCTCAGGTTTACATGCCTAAGCAGAGGTGAACTATCATCTAACCAGACGAAACCCCAGCCATTTCTACCTTTCCTGACCCCAATTTCCTCACGATGTTTGGCTTGGCACCGGTTCTACTCCCCCCGAGACTCGAACCAGCGCTCATTTCGTATCGCCGGTCCGAATCGTGACGCCTCAGACGACGCGGGACACATGAATTATATGTGTGTTCTGAATACAGTGTCTTAATATTGTTTCGAGTATAGTTTTTTTTATGTTTTACGAAACAAAATTTTTATGTTATACAAATAATTTGTCAACTTTTTTTTATATGTTAAATAAAAAAAAAAAGTTATGTAGATTAAGAATTTTTGTCCTGCAGACGCCACAGTTGAAGGACGGAGCTTTTTTTTTTGGAGTTAATGTAAATCAAAACCTTGTTACGCTACCATCTTTGACATTTGAAACGGAGAGCTGTAGAGGATTGGGGATGAATTTAAAGAATGGGATGAAATGCAACGTGGCTTATTTCTCCTTGATTTGTCTGGGAAAACTTTCAGAAAAGACTCGGGGTCACAAAGTCGTAGACCTGGATCGAGAACAGGTTAAGTTTAAAATTTAGATCGGCGGTCAACCACCGACCTTAAGAAGTGGTTGAAATACTTGCCATATATTAGCTTTTGTTTCGAGTAATTTGAATTTTCTCACTGTCAGGTTACCATCCTGCATGGGTCAACCCAGATGATGAACGTAAATACAAATATATTAAGTCTGAGACGGGATAATATCAAAACGTCAAATTTGGACGATGACGAGATAAAAAAGAAATAATACGCTACGTCTCGATTTATTTAATTTTAATTACAGGGCGTATGATCTAAGAAAGTATTGAAATTTGCAATGGAATGATCTTTCTAATATTTTGACGTAAATACGTCTATATTTTAGGGTCAGTGTCATTCGGCAAAAATGTGTTACGAAAAAGTGTAACAATGGTTTATCAACAAATAAACAACCATGGTTACCTAAAGAACATCTGTTTACTCGGCATTGTTGTTACCTAGAAAACGTAATCTGTTTACTCGGCATTGTTGTTACCTATAAAACATTACATTACATTACATTACATTGGTTCGCCACGGTGGTCTAGCGGTCAGAACGCTGGCCTTGTAATCCTGGGGGTCTAGGGTTCGATTGCCGGCGGTGCCCGAATTTATAACTTGTGTTGGGCAAGGCCGTGGTCTAGGCAACACGGAGTTTTCCTCCGTGGCATCCCAACAATTACTCCATTCACACACAGAAGAAGGCAATGGCAAACCACTTCTGGATCATCTGCCAAGAACGTATATGAACAGGTCCCAGTCCGAGAAGAGAAAAGGATGGAAGGATCCTGTTCATATGGACCTGTCGTCAGACAGAACACTAAATAAATAATAAAATAAAACTTATCGACAGTTCATACGTAGCATTTACGTTCGATATTATCCAAGATTACTATCTTCTCGGATGTACAGGATGGGAAGTAAGTAGGCATTGAGAAATGGTTATAACCTCTATATTTCCAATGTATAGAGATTATTCAGACGTGCATTTATTGGTATTAATGAAAATTATTGCTAAATTACGTAAGGAAGGGGGGGTTGGAAAAATAATTTTTTTTTTCTCAATGAGGAAGGAAAAATTTATGCAAGTAAATACAGTAATGTATAAGCAAGTTTCAATTTTTACATAATATATTCATATGTTTTTTTTCATGGTATTGATATTCTTTTGTTTAATATAAATTATAAGCCCACATGTAGAGGTCTCACTCACGTACAGTTTTTTAAGAATTTGCAGATTGTGTTGGGGGCATTTCAAATTTTATAAAAAGGCCTCCTGTGGACGTGGCCGATTTCATCCTGCTCACAGAATTGGCGTGTCGGTATAAAAGAACTCTGCAAAATAGTTGAAGCCATCAAGTTTCCTGACTGGAAGGCACAGTGATCGGACTAATTCTATCTTAAGATTTAAAATTATACGTTTATTGTGTTCACTGTACATTTAATAACGAACCATTAATCAATTAACACTACAATTAACCGTAAACATCCGGCGGTAAATTAGTTCAATCAAAATATTACGCAAATAACTTTTTATGCATTTAATATTTGATGGATAGAACTGTACTTGTATGAGACCTCTGCTTGATACAATGAAGATATTAAAACAATTAATCACAGATCATTTGGAGACGTCACACATTCTGAACACACACGATCGCTGTAAGAGCGAACACACAGTCGAACAGTACGACAAACATCACCACAATTAATATGTACAAGTACACATCCTCTGTTCCGCCTTCGGAGCTGAGAATGCACAGCGTTATGATTCACTGGCGCTTATATTAAATTTTATTTAAATTATGTAAGGATATAAAATTGGATTACAAACATTTTAAAATCGTCCCGAACGCGAGTTCTGTAGCCGAGATTCAAAAACCGCGGGCTTCGGGGCATGGATCGTTAAAATACGAAATAATAATCTTATAAATTACTTTGTTGAAAGCTGAAAAATTATATTAAAAAAAAGAAAAGCTTGCCTGTTGGTTCAGGTAAACACATTTATTGCCACGAAAAACGCAGACAGAATTTCCTAACCTCAAAACTTATTTCTCACGCTGAAAATAACAAAACAACATCGACGCAGCGATTTTTTTTTTTTTTTTTTTGGCAGAAAGAATATTCAGCACAGACCAGTTAATGCGTCGATACGACATTATTTTACGAAGGCAGTGGAATTCAATTAAAGAAAGTTTATGTAAGGGCTTAGAACAAAAATTATCGTGAACTTTGTCGGTGCTGTAATTTGACAGCCGTAACTGCGTTGTATTTGTATTTTTTAATCATAGCATGAGTAGTTTTTTTTAGATGTGTACGTATAAATTTGGAGCGCACACCGTAAACAGACAAAATTCAAGTCTTTGTGGACCACAAAACAAATTTCAGTCTTAAAGCTTATGAAAAAAAAAACCACGATCAAATCAGAATATGGAATGTGGATAACTGGAATTGGCTACTGGTACTGCCTATTTCTCAAGTGATTACCGAGTGTGTAAGACGTCGAGGTCAGTTTTGCATTTGATAAATTTTTTAAGTGGACTGTACCTCGTGTGTTTCGGGACTCATATAAACTAAATACTTTGGCAGGAGATTTCGTACCAGAATTTCTAGTTACATTTGTCATCAACTCCCTTTGTCTTTAACTACTGAAGGATACAAAGGATAATATAGTAAAACCTTTATAAACTAGAACATGGATTAAATGGGAATCTTGTCTTCATCAGAAAATTTCTGTTTTCTTGAAAATACGCCGCGAAAATCAACATTAAAAACTCTCCAGGAAACAGAAATTACATGATGACAAAATGGCGGAAAAAACAATTGAATATTTCTTCTACTTCCGGTCCGTATTCGGTCCATGGCCTCCTCAATTCTCCTCTTACGTTCGGTCCTATCCTCCGCTGCCTTTGAATATTTACTATTCTATATTCAAGGAGAGCCATAGAGCTTTTCCGATAACATATAACTATAGAAACGAGAAAAAATCAAATTTCTTCGCAAAGTAAATATGTACATTTTCAGACTAGTGGCTTTGCCGACATATCGCGTAGTAGAAGCTTCGTCACTATACGACAAACCAGTAAAAAGAAAAAAAAAAAAGAGAAACACGAAAGAAACAACACTTAGAACCCCTACTAGTTATACAAATTTTATACAGGAGTATTGCATATCGCGGAGAATTAGCGTAAACATTAGATATCTTTACACTGTAACTGTCGATACAAACAGGGGAACAATCTGAGACTCGTAGGTCGCGTATAAAAGAGAGAAAGTATTCTGTTTTGGCACGTAGAAAATCAAAATACTTTTTTTTTTTAGCTATGCATAGAAAACAATCAAATAATTTGATACACATATCGTGTGCAGGGGGGATTGTAAAAATGTGGCAACACTGTCATATAAAATGTCTTATGAAAACATGTTTGCACTCTTTGACTACCAGTACTAAATATTCTGAACACTGTCTTGTACGCCTTTTGTATATTTCAACAATGGGAATGAAAACTGAACTATCATCAGTTTTACCTACGACAAAAAAGGAACAGACTTTAATTGGGCGTAGATGCGACAATGTGGCACTGAACCACTGACGTTCTCATTGCATTTCGAGATACATGTACAACATTATTGTAGTATCTCAGTAAATAAGCTGCCATTCAAATGTAACTACGACACAACATTCACTTCCCTAGGCGATGACGTCACTGGTAGCAGTGTCGCTCGATCGTCCTTTCGCGCTTCGCTAGTCGCTTGTCTGATGGCTTCCTTGTACGGGCCTCGTTTCTTTTTGTTGTATCTTGTCTGTGAAAAGAGTAGACGTCCAACTATTTTACAGAGTGAAAGGAGAGAGCGTAATAAGTTAACATTATCGTCTTCCCTCTTAATAACTTCTGAAATGACTTCACAGTTTTCATGAAACGTTTAACCTTCGTACGTCTCGTGGTAGCGGCAAATTCAAAAGTGAAACTGTCATAAGCACAGGGAATTTTATATAATGACGGCTCTTCGAACGTCTGTTAAAATTATTAGCTTCACCATGTCTGTCTGCAAATAACAAATTGAGAACTACTGAATCAATTTTCATTAAATTTGACATTTGGGCACCTTTACTAAAATTTGTCATTGCTTTCGGATGTTGGTTAATAGCAGACATTTTACGACTAGCTACAAAATCTTCCATTAATTACGCACTACTGCATGCTGACAGATGAATACAATTAAATGAATGAGTTTTTTTTAAAAAAAACCTTGCTTTAAAACATACGTATAAAGAAGGCGTGATCGTCCGTTTAGAAAAGTTATAAATTCTGAAACAGTAATCTTATGAGTTTATTTTGAGTGTGTCTCATTGTTTAGTTGTGTCTCATTGTTTAGTTGTCTCATTGTTTAGTTGTCTTATTGTTTTGTTCTGTCTCATTGTTTAGTTGTCTCATTGTTTAGTTGTCTTATTGTTTTGTTCTGTCTCATTGTTTAGTTGTCTTATTGTTTTGTTCTGTCTCATTGTTTTGTTCTGTCTCATTGTTTAGTTGTCTTATTGTTTTGTTCTGTCTCATTGTTTTGTTCTGTCTCATTGTTTAGTTGTCTCATTGTTTAGTTGTCTTATTGTTTTGTTCTGTCTCATTGTTTTGTTCTGTCTCATTGTTTAGTTGTCTTATTGTTTTGTTCTGTCTTATTGTTTTGTTCTGTCTCATTGTTTAGTTGTCTCATTGTTTAGTTGTCTTATTGTTTTGTTCTGTCTCATTGTTTTGTTCTGTCTCATTGTTTAGTTGTCTCATTGTTTAGTTGTCTTATTGTTTTGTTCTGTCTCATTGTTTTGTTCTGTCTCATTGTTTAGTTGTCTCATTGTTTAGTTGTCTTATTGTTTTGTTCTGTCTCATTGTTTAGTTGTCTCATTGTTTAGTTGTCTTATTGTTTTGTTCTGTCTCATTGTTTAGTTGTCTTATTGTTTTGTTCTGTCTCATTGTTTTGTTCTGTCTCATTGTTTTGTTCTGTCTCATTGTTTAGTTGTCTCATTGTTTAGTTGTCTTATTGTTTTGTTCTGTCTCATTGTTTAGTTGTCTTATTGTTTTGTTCTGTCTCATTGTTTTGTTCTGTCTCATTGTTTAGTTGTCTCATTGTTTAGTTGTCTTATTGTTTTGTTCTGTCTCATTGTTTAGTTGTCTTATTGTTTTGTTCTGTCTCATTGTTTTGTTCTGTCTCATTGTTTAGTTGTCTCATTGTTTAGTTGTCTTATTGTTTTGTTCTGTCTCATTGTTTAGTTGTCTTATTGTTTTGTTCTGTCTCATTGTTTTGTTGTGTCTTATTGTAGGACCACTGCCACCGGGTAAAAACCCATTTGCAGTTAATAATAAATAATTTCAAATAATAATAATAACACAAATACCTTGAAAGTCTCTAAAAATGGGCTAAGCTGATCACAGGGCATTAACGAAGAAGTGGATGAGCCATACCAGGCCACGTGAGCCTGTGGTTCTAGCGAAGCTCCATCGTCCTTCCGAGATACCGTGATGCTCAGTACCTGCCAACACACGAACGTAGACATTTCGTTGGATTCGAGGTCTTCGTGGCAGTGAGGCCAAAGATGGCTGTCTTTTGGGTTGTAGCACCATGTAGTGTGGTAGACGTTTACCAGTATTTCAGAGGTCCTTGCTGCCTCCATCATCAGGGCGATGACGAACACTGGCAAACTTTTACCAGACTACACGGCGCTACAACAATTGAAAGAGAGGGCAGAACATTTATCTTCATCTACCTCTGAAATAAATATATGGATATTGCGCCAAATCACATTTATTTTTAATTATATAAAATATATTCAAAATCTGCCCAGATATAGTACGCTGGAGATGACGAGTAGAATTAACTTAAGATGAAAGTTTTGTCGCTTCGCCCATGTGAAGGGATCAGGATTTTTCCGACAGAAATCAAACCTTACGTAAGTCATTGGCCCATGTCACGAATTCATGATTTTTTATCACAGTGATATATTTTATCATCATCCTGCTTTACTTGACTTTGTTATATACTTAGAAAAATGGTTCCTGTTTGTACGTCCACTGTCTTCCTCAAGGTCAGCTTCTAGTATTGATCCCTCCACTGTACACAATTCATGTAGACTACCACAAGCTTCTCGGCATATAACAGGGTAAATATCATAGCAGTTGGATGCTGGATTTTGAATACGGAGTGGCAGAAATTTTTCTGAACTGTAAATTCTCTTATAGTCGGCGCAGTAGTTTTTGGCCGGTGGAGAATCTAGCGGAGCTGGCGGACGGGCCTAGTCTGTGTACCTGAGGTGGCACGGTCAGTGTATTTCTTTTGTTTGGGCGTTCAGTCACAGCATTATACTATCGCAAAAGAGACTCGCTCCCAGCCTTCCCCTTGAAAATTCCACCGGCCAAAAACTACCTCGCCGACTATACCACATACGTAGCAGAGATCTATTACGATGATAAATTGAAGTGATTCAGATGGGTGTAGCATGTAGCATGCGTGGGAGAAAATAATTAAACAATAACTAAGATAAATAAGGTGTCATGTTATGAACTAGAGTCCAGTCGCTCAAGATAAGGTATCGTGACTGGATTTTGCGAGTACGATAATTAATATTTGCATTTAATAAGAACAGGGATCTCCTTGATGAGGTATCAGTTTTTAAAGAAATCACCCAAGCCAAACGTTTTTAAATTTAGGTCGTATCACGTGGGAAACGAAAATGATCAATGTTTACGGTGAGATCCATACGAAACGCTGTGTTATTTATGGTACGTATGGTTACCACTGGGTTTCAAGGTGATAAAAGCATCCCGCCAGTTGCTTCAATATGAAAACAAATCAGGATCAACGGTACATACTGTAATGAAATTAAAATGTCAAGGACAGAGTCCCTTTCACTCAATACGACAATACTAGTGGGCGAATTGATACATCCAGGGCCGCCGTGGGGAGACAATGTTTAGTGCCCAAACATTCATGGGGGGCAAACAGACATTTATTTATTGTAGCAAAACCTCTAAGCACTACTTTTTTCGATTATATCAGGAGTTCCCAAACCCTTCACACTTTTGTATCGCCTAAAATAAAATAAAATTAAAATTTATTGGATCGTAATAACAAAAACCCGAAACCTTGTCGCTCTGCTACAATATCTGGGTTCCTTTATGGGGCCTGAAACCTTAGATGAAAATTTTGAAGGCCACGTACCAATGTGATTCAAAATAGAATTCGGCTGGTACAGCCAGAAGACACTAATATGTTTTTTCTAACCTAAAATTTTTCCCGTGGATCACTCACCGTAATGGATATTGTTCCTTGCGAAGCTATGACTCTCTTATGACGCTTAAATGATGACTCATTCTGTGAAACTTGCCTTTCACGACGTTCCATGAAACAGGTCCTGATCCGTGGACCATAACCGGATCGAGACACGTTTTTGCCTTGGTTATATATACAATGGACAGCTGTTTTGTGTAAGCCTACATATTTTATAAACTTGGTTCTCTGCGATTTGAAACATCCGTTCAATTGTTGCCGATATAAATCTAGTCACTTTTAACACGAAAACACTTATAATAATGGGAACGAATTCAAATATAGTCAGTGACAAACACGTATATGTATTGTTGCAAAGCTATTCAAATTGCACAAAGAAATGTTTTTTTTTCATTACGACTCTGCATATCTCATTGTCGTTCACGTACATTTCTTGCCGATTTAAACGTATTATCTACAGTGACCTTAAAACCTGGAAATACTGTGAACGAAATCAGTCACAAAACTCGTTTCTGGTTTTACAATTCGCAGTTGCAAATTCACACTACATAGAAATTTAATTAGCTTTCCCCACCAAAAAAATTTTTTTTTAAAATGTTTTATGAGATCAATTTTTGAACAATCATTTTTTTTTGAGGTTTGTGTTGGTGTTACATTACGAAATGTGGTCCGTTAAAATGTGACGTCATGCATTCTTGAGTGGTTAACCAATGTCGCGCCTGCGCTTTTATGACGACACGTCTCGACACAGAAATCCACATTTTCATTACCGGGGAAAACATCAAGATTAATATTTTTTCTTACTAAGACGGTTCTATTTTAAGTGTGTCGTCTGAGAACGGAGGAGGATCTCCGTCTCTCTCTCTCTCTTGGGACATTTTCATTTTACTTTCATGCCCGAAACTGTCTGCATTTCTTGAATCAAAATAATTTTCTAATTGCTATTTCTCGTAACACGACAAAGTTCAGCGGCGTCCCACGTGATTTAGTAGCCAAGAGATTAGCGTAAGAACGACACATCAGAGAATAATTATGAATGACAAAGGCACGAAAATAGGCAAGTGGCCTTGTGAAAAGGCAGTCCTCCCCCCCCATTCAGTAAGTCCTGGTACCTTCCAGAAAATCCAGTCTTTCAGAATTGTTTCTGAATCAGTGCAAACCGTAGGGAGTTCGAAAGATAAACAAACCAGTAACGAGAAAATTTCATCCATTTTTTTTACCCAGTGGGAAAGTTTTTAGAAGTTAAAATAATTCCTGTCGTTACTAAATGATATATGTAGTCTCGTTTTACGAAAGCAGATTAAAATTTACAATAAATAAAAAAACACGAAGGCCAACGAGGTGGCAGGACGTAGAGCTGTCACGTAATTTTGCACGTGACCTCAGATTGAGAGGAATATTTTTTTGGGGGGCCCGGAAGAACAGTTATCTTTTAAGTAATTTTGTTCGCCACAGCACGTGGATTCAAGCCAGGCATTCCGACATTCAGCACCGCAAATGTACGTTTGCCCGTTATCGACTGTAGCCCCCCCGTGGTTATGAATTATCGATCTGTTATTCCGTCAGGCCAGCGTTTATTTGCGTTCCTGATTATTGTGCATTAAATGTGATCGATTGAATCTGGACGTCCATTCGACGATTTCAGGCCACGACTTTGCGGGTTCTAAGCTCACAACAACACTTAATCACAATACTGGAGCTATATATATACTCTATTTTTATCGCCTACAAAACTATCACAAAAATGCTAGTCGACTATAATCCAACTTTTTGACTGTGAAATGATATTGTTCAAACAATCTCCTAAGTTCCACGAAAAGGTTAGAAGAAAAAAAATCCTGTCCCCGTCGGGGATCGAACCTGAGTCGTCCAGTCACGACTGAGCTATCCCAGCACCTACGAGGTTATTAGATACTGAAATTATGAATAAGAACGTTGATTTGGCGAGGATATTTTTTTTTTAATATAAAAAATTCGTGATTTTTCGTCGTCATCAAACAATGTTACGTCATTTGTTTACTCGGCATTGTCATGTCATGACTTGAATAAATGAAATCAGTCCCCCAGGAAGGACTGAGAACAGATACCCGAGTCCTTACCTTTCCTGGCCACCAGGGGAAGCCGTGGATCTTGCCCCAGACGACATCCCCCACAGCCATCTGCCTTCCATCTCCAGTGACACAACAGGCCACTGTCTGCGTCGATATCCTCATCATGAGGGGATGACTGCTTGGGGGTGGGAAATCGGGTAGTGCCTCGCCGTGGTCATCGGACAGCTCCGAGTTGCTACAACTGCTGGTTCCTGGACTCTTAGAGCCGTTCGAGCCCAGGTAATCGCAGCGCATATAAGCATTTGCGTTCAGACGTTTGAGGCTTATAGACAGCTTCTGTTTGAGGCACCGCTCCTTGATAGCACTGTACGAATCACTGGGTGTCAGAACGTTCCAGCACTTCGGGTCTCCCACACCCTTCACCAGCATCGGTTCCCCTGCGTCGTCCTTGCTATGACGTCGTTTCTTCTTGTGTTTCACCTTGTGTTTGTGCTTCCGGTGGTAAAGCGCTTCATACGCCGGGGAACTCCCTCCTATGACGGCGTACGCCGGGGATCCCCCACCCAATGACCTCGGGGAATCCCTACTCGCACTCAACATCTTCCTCCGAGCTTCTTTCTTCGCCTTCTTCAGCGCCCTCTTGGCGGCCTTCGCACTGGCATCCTTAGTTTTCTGCTGGTCCTCAGTCTCACTCTCGCTGGGAATGTACTTCTGTACCTTGGCAGGGATCTTCAGGACGGTGCCTTCGCCCTGGGTTCCGAAGGATATCTTAATGACGGGCGTGGTGCGTGCGATTCGCGCCTTTCTCATGCTGTCCTCGAATACACTTTCGTCCCACAAGTCTTCCATGGAGCCCACACTACGTTTTTTACGTAGAACCATGCGTTCTTTACGGTCAGCCAATCCCTTAACCGAGGACGCGCTGTCAGCTGTCCACGTCACGTCCTCCTCAGTCTTATCACTCACAATGTTATGTACAGAAGAATGATCAGAGTCGTAATTGTGGTCCTCGACTAGCATTTTGGGGTCCATAGAAACGCAGTACACTTTCTTACCCCCCTCGTCCGGTTCCCGAAGACCATCACCCTGAGAACCTACCGTCGGTCTAACCCAGTATTTCTCCACAATTTTTATTTTGTTTACGTTCCCACTTAAGGCGTTGGAGATTTCAGTGGGTTGCAGTCTCGATATTTTGGGAATGAGAGAGGAGCACAATTTCGAATTCTCCGAAGGGGGGCTCATACTTTTGATAGGCTGGTTCTCTCTCTGGTTCTCGGAAAACAATGGCCGTGGACTCCTCGACGGGACTTCGCCTGGGGAACACAACTTTTTGTCCACCTTCGCGATCTGCTCTGCTCCCTTCCGTTTCCTCGAGAGGTCCACATTCTCGGAGTTCTCGTTGCAGATGCTACGACACTTTGAACACAAAACTTGGCGAGGACGGAGACGAACTGTCATGCGGGAATTCTTGTAACGCGCTGGCGGACGGATTGTCCTCCTCAGATGAAACGGCTGTGGATTAACATTCTCTACGTTCTTGCTGGCTGGTGGCGGAGGCTTATCCTGGAAGTACGTGAATCTCTGGGTCAAGCTGAAGAGCTTGTCCTCATCGGTGTCGGGTTTGGAGCCGCTCTGCTGGGACACTACGTTGATCGGCGCGGAGATCCCACATGGCAGATGTCTGGAACACAGCACAGACGTGTCTGCAGATTTACACAGTATCACAGTGCCCACGCCTCCAGACGCAGAAGGCGTCTATTCTATCTGAAGACACAGAGGCAAAGCCAGAGATCGTATTTTTCTTTTCTGGAGGCAGTCGACACTGCCAAAAGACAATTCTTCAGTAATTTGCACAATACGATAAACTACGGAAATTATTAAACCATGCGATATGCATGTCGGATTTAATGCTTTTATTTATTTATTTATTTTATTTATTTATTATTAACTGCAAATGGGTTTTTACCCGGTGGCAGTGGTCCTACAATAAGACACAACAAAACAATGAGACAGAACAAAACAATCTACTATAAAAATTTGTGATTTGTCGTTTTCGTCATAAAATGACGTCATCAAACAATGCCACGTTATATTTGTTTACTCGGTATTGTTGTGTTCCACAACAATGACGAGTAAACAAGTAACGCTTCACAACAAAGGAATCAAAAACTATCAAGCCAGTCGCATTATCACTGCTCCAGAAGCAGCACATCGCATTCTTGAATACTGACCGACAGTTGGCCTAAAACATCAGGAAAGTGAAAGAAGACGTTATCAACTATTTGAAGTATCAACTCTAAAAACTCCAACAAGGTAAACTGATACTCATTCGATATATTACGATTATGAAAACTGACTTTATGATCGATTTTAAGACGAAGATTTGCAGGGGTGGGGCTGGACGTAGAAAGTTGAGTGACCAAGAACTGTTGGCGTTTTAAACATTTGATCAACCCCCCGTCGGTCAAGTGTTTTAATCCCCATTCGGGGGGGTTGTTTAGTTTCTTACTCAAGGGTTAAAACTCTTGAATGAGATACTAAAGTAACCCCCCCCCCCCGAAGGGGGGGTTACTTTAGTGTCTTACTAAAGATTTTAAAACGCAACCAACCCCCCCGAAGGGGGTTGGTAAAATGTTTTAACCCTCCATTCGGGGGGGGGGGGTTAGTTTAGTTTCTTACACAAGGTTGGTTGCGTTTTACAAATTTGACCAAGCCCCCCGAGGCGCTCCGAAAGGAGCGCTCTGCTCTAGTATGACAAAAAACATGACACAACAAAAACAATAAGACACAACAAAACAATGAGACAGAACAAAACAATAAGACAAAAAACATGACACAATAAAAACAATAAGACACAACAAAACAATAAGACACAACAAAATAAAATGAATGATGAACGGAACTGGTGGACCAGGGGGTGGAGTGCGGTGGAGGGAGTAAAGATCTGCATTATTGTGATGATGATGATGGTGGATCCATTCCCTTTCGGACGACTGGCATCAAATCAATACAGCAACACACAGTGGCTGTAAACTGGTTTTGCAATTATTGGCAATTTGCAGTGGCATGGAATGTGTATCGCTAGTAGCATTTCTAAAAACATTTCTCGTGCTGCGATATGACAACTCTTGTATACGGAGATCAATATCTCACGTGTTTCGGGTGGTATTATCTCTTGTTAAACGGAAAATATCCGTGCTTGTAAGTTTTCACACCTGCATATATAAGAATGAAAATCTTTGTTCTTGGTGACATCGGTAACCGCTCGCATCGCAGGGGTGTGAAAAACGTCTTGGGCAACACGCAGTCGCGAGACAAGGTCACCCTCGTCGCCTGACGCGAATCGCGCAGACTCTGAACAGATGCGAACATGGCACCTTCAAAAGCTGAACATTACTTCGTATCTAAATCGTTTACCGCTGTTTCGTGAAGTATTTAACGATGAAGTTTCGAAAAAGACAACAATACACCGACTGGTAACAAAACGTTGGGACGCACGAGGTGTTTCACTGTCGACAATGGTCTGCGATAAGGGGCCAACGTGTTGAAGTTTGAGGGGGGGGGAGCGTTTCAAATGGAACGTTCTCTATTTCAGTGGACCGGCACGTGAGAAACGTTCTAAAACAGTTATGGAATGTGCTTATCCGTTAGAAAGTTAAAACGTGAGAAAAAAAATCCTGTCACATTGTTTACCGGCCATGCAGTTTCGATTCTACATTTTTTCAGTCTTAAATACTTGACTAGCGATTTTGAGGGTGGCAGGTGAATAGAAAATAAGGGTGACGACAGGGCAAATACTCAACAGTGATTGATTTTGCATTTGGGCAGAATAATATGACACTAACTGTACCCTCGCAAAGTTTCAGCAGACATTGAACAATGACGTCACATCTTAACCAATTATATGACTAAAGTTCTGTTACTTAACATGGCGACTAAAGGATCTGAACTGAAAGACGGAAAACTGGTTCGGTATCGGCTTTCTCTTTCGGTGGCACGATTCATACGACAGCCAGGAAGTACATTGACGTCTGAGCCCTTGAAATTCGGCGGATAGAGTGGAAGCCAGTTTTTTTTAACGTCCATAAAATACATGGACCGATTGTTGAAACCGAATGGTTGGAATGTCTGACTCGTATTGTGGAGATACTCGGTTCAAATGTCTGCCACGAAAACCGGATATCCTAACAATGAGTAGTGACGTATGTACAGACAAGACAAAAATTTCATGCCACAAATTAACTCATTTTTCATCCAAGCACAGTTTGACCGAGTTGCATGTAATCATATATACAACTAGAATTGTTCATTCCAGGGTTTCCTTTGGGTTAATTTTGAGATCTTCAATTGTTGACGTATCTCCTTAACCCTTTGAAGCCGAAGATCGTCTGAATATTATTTAAGAATTCAGCCCGTACCGCGAAGAAAACACTACACCTCACCATTACGAAAATCAGCTGGTTAACCCTTTGAAGCCGAAGCTCGTCTTCATAATATTTACGAATCCAGACCGTACCGCGAAGAAAACACTTCACTTAACCATTAGAAGTCGAATCGAACATCCCGGTCAAAGCCTTAGTTAAAGTAGGTAACCTTTCCTATGGTTTCGATATCAGTAATAATTTTAGCTCGGATTGGGATTGTTTTAAACCATTTTTAAAAAAAAATCTTTTAACTTTAAGGCGATAACATGAATTTTGTGTATATTTTACTTGTATACAGGATGTTAATGAAGTGGAAAGGATATGGAAGGAAGCGACAGTGGTTTAATATAAGGTACAATCCCGGAATTTGTCTGGAGCGACTGAATAAAACCAGAGAAATCCCCAGAAAGGGCTGCCATTCTCTGGGCCTCGATCTGAATGCGGGACCTCCCAAATACGAAACAGAAGTGCTATATATATTTATTTATTAATCTGGAAGGACTCTTTGGACGAGTGATCAGCCCCTCGCAAAGCCAGCTCAACACAGAAAAATGCGGTCAAACATCCATGCCCCGAGTGGGATTCAAACCCACGGTCCCAGTGTACAAGCGCACGAGGACCACGCCTCAGACCGCGCGGCCAGTGTGACGTATCAACTTCATATGTGATTAAAATTTTATGACATCCGCCTTCGTTCAGTCTTTGTGTAAGATTTTTTAAACGCAACAAAGTTCAAAAATGCGTTATCTGTACAGGAATGTTTGATAATTGACGTTAAACGGAACACCAAATTCAAGTTGTAGAAAGATCGCTATCATGAACGTTGTCGTAAAAATACACGACTGACTTTAACACATTTTGTTTTTATGCTCACGTTTACTAAACAAAGGCCGGATGCACATTAATGCGTAAATCAAATACTAATTCAGAAATCGGCAACGCACAATTTGCCTTGTGTACGTATTTCAATGTATTAAATTATGAGAGTCTTTTCACATCGAATCACGCAACACGTACCAATCCACCGAACCGACTGTGGTAGCGAACTGCGGTGAACAAGTGGGTCACTGCCGGGGGTTCGCGATTGACTTTTCCCGACAAATGCGATGCACGTCTCTACACAAAATAATCGTATTTCCAGCCTAAAAACTCGTCACATTATTACGGAGAATGGTTTTCATACAGTTCGCACTACACTGATGTGTAAATTAAAAATGTTCTTTCACTTACACAAATTACGCAAATTATGCACTATAGTTCTAAACTAACGCCTTTGTGTGAACAGAAATATTATAACAAAATAACAACAATTCGATACGTTATACCTAAATTAATACGGCATATAGTTATATACATATGCCCAGTATACGTATCATTAAACAAAGAACTATCACTGTGCGAACGGTCCTAACATGGCTGCATATTGCTCCTAGTGCATACTGCAAAGGTATATAACCGGATTAAAAGCAAGATATCAAACTTCGTTACTGTAGGGGCAAACACTCTGATTTATACACCAATCGGCGCACAAAATTATCAAGATTCATTTATAGTCGGTTATTACAACAAAGCCCCTGGAATATGTGCATACAACGAGGCAACAGATAGCTCTCATTCTGAAAGTTGCAGTGTTGGCATGACAAACAAGGGTGGAGTTTGAAAATTAATTTCTACTCACTTCTTCGATGAATCCAGTAGAACGCCTTGGTACAACTTGTTTTCAAACGCATAAGACACTACTAAAATATCTTGAAGGGCTTCTTCGACATTTACTAATATTTTAGAATTTTTTACTATTTTTGTCTGTGTATGTGTTTCCACGTCCGCCATATTGGCTGGGAGAATTATTGCCCCGGCTGTCTCGTTCGTGTTTCAGGCTGGCGAGGCTTGCCGTGTGTAGGTCCACCATCGAACATCACTGTACTGGGCATGCGCACAAGTGAAACACATGGAAAAGTTGCTTTTTCTTCTTTTTTTTTTTTACTTTAATAATTTTTGCATTTTATTAGCGTCCAATAACGTTTAGGAAACAAAGTCGGATGCATCACTGAACTATTATTATTGAGCACGAAACAATTTCACGCATAACTAAAGATTTGTTTTGCACATTGGATAAAATATTTTCTTAATATTGCTTTACAGTACATTTAATTGCCTGCGAATAACTTTGAGATGAAAACTGAATAGTCTAGAAGACTGTGTTAATAATTTATGTCAGCTGGAAATAGTTGTAAAGGGCTGGGTAGAATATACAGTGCCTGAGAATTATATGAAAATATATTTTCCCCTTAAAACAAACTAGCGCTGCTGTTGTATCGCCTCAATTTTGTAAAATACGTTAAATTTGAGATTTAAGATTTGAATATATCACTGCTACTTAGTGTAATGCATTCTTTCGATCTCACACGACTAGGAAAACCATTGCTGACAGATGTTGATATTGGTCACACTGTAATCAGCTGTTCATCAGCTGAGGTCATTGCAACCAATTGACCTACACGAAATTACAGCATTTATAAGTGATGATACATTGACGAAGATTAATTTGTGTTGGTAGTACGTTGTATTGCACTTACTGCACAGTGTGGTAATTTCTATGACAATATATTTGTTTCCGGCCGCGTATGTGGTTTAATGATGTAGTCCTGTTGTTTCTCCACTAAAGAAGGTTGTGTTGCAGAATCAGATAAAAATATTCTTTGTTTAAGAGTCTCGAACCTAACATGACTTAACAAAACAGGGCGTAGCTCCACATACATCAATAGCAGCCTGTGAATGTTCTGCAGCTCGGATGAATGAAATACGAAACTGGAATTTAATCTAATTTAGTGTATAGTGGTATAACTTAATTCGGAGAATTAATACAGCGATCAGTTACGAATTAGATGACAAATTATGGAAGCATTACATCGGTTCGACATTGACAAACCCTTGTGGGATCAAAGTACGTTCTCAGGAAGACTTAAGCATTTCTTTTGGGTGACAGATCCTCGTACATGTATTGTTTCTGAAGAAACCCTTGATGATGCGAAACAGCTGGTTGAACAGTACAGGTGAAATTTTAACATAATTTATCCCTGCAGATTGTGGTTCTAGTACACAAACCTGTGACATGCATTCTTTTCCCTACCTTCATCTCCTGTGTGCGGAGTTTCATTATTGCTTTGTAATCAGTGTTGTTCATGGGGATGTACATTTAGTGTATGTACTGCCCTCACTAAGTGTGTAAATTGATTTTATATGCACGAAAATTATTTCGAAAAACATAACAAATGAGTGATGTAACAAATTAAATGTTTCAAATTGTATTTACATCTTGGTAACATACTTCATGTTGACATGTCTTAACAGTGACCACTTGAGTTCCTTGCAGTAGGATAATTCATGTTAGTAACAGATTATAATGTAACTTACTGACACCTCACTTTTAAGACAGCCGTTGCTATTCACCAGGTTATGTTTCATAATTTGTACACTTTGTGTGTTGAACATCTACGTTGAAATTTGTAGGATTGGTCATAGATTTTAGTGTTGTGAAAAAGACTTATTTCATGCATGTGCATGAGGAACTGCTTATGGGATTCTACATGTGGGTAAACACTTCATCTGGGTTCATTGGACACAGCAGCATGCATGTTTCCCTCTTCACTTGTGCTTTGCAAAGAAGATTAATTACTCCATAATTTATTCTTTTCACCAAATACTATTAAGCCTATGATGATAAAGTGGATGAGGATAAGATGGGCGGGGCATATGACTTGCACGAGACATGAGAAATGTATGCAGAATGTTTGTTTTGAAACCTGAAGGAAAGCGACTACTTGGAAGACATAGGCATATCTGGGAGGATAATATAAAAACGAATATCAAGGTACTGGGGCAGGAGTTTGTGGTTTGGGTTCGTCTGGCGCAGGACAGGGACTGGTGCTGGGGTAATGTGAATATGGTAATTAGTTCTGTGGATGGCAGTGAATTTTTTGACTTGCTGAGTGACTGTCAGTTTCTCTTGTTGCTCCACGAAGTAGATTAGTTGGTTACCGACATGCGGTTTTGAGATTGGGTGGCTAGTGGGCCTCAGAATTGGTCTGGATGCAGAAGCTGAAAAAAAAATCCTTTGCCTCTGTCGGGGATCGAATTTCTGCCGTCCAGTCTGGAATCATGTACCGTTTTGTATGAGTTACCATGTCTCATATTTTAACATGGTACCTCCACAATACAGTACATGAATGATCATCACTTGACTTATCTTTTGGGTTCAAGGTGTTACGATAAGTCAGGCATCCAATTTTATTACACATTTCAGAGACTCAGGCTTTACTTGGCGTGTTTATGGCATTATAATCTAGTCATGAGGGATTTCAGTATGAATCCCACCTGTGTAATAATTTGTCGTTGTCTAAAATTATTCCCTGAAAGTAAAATTGTACCACCTGCATTTTAGGATAGGTAAAGAGCCGCCAGGAACGACAGAGGAGCAAGTTATTTATGCTAAGAAGCTGTACGAATCTGCATTTCATCCCGACACTGGGGACAAGCAGAATGTGTTTGGCCGAATGTCATTCCAAGTACCAGGGGGCATGGCGATTACCGGTGCCATGCTGCAGTTCTACCGGTAAGCTGTCCATATCTTAATGACAGATGACAGTTGTATTCAATTTATTGTCGTTGTGAACTTTTCAGAAAAACTTTTAATTGTCAGTTGGTCTCTTCAAACTGAAAATGGAAAGGAATGTAATTCAAAGGTAAATTTTTCCTTGGTGCATAAGCAAAAGGTACGTTATGATAACGTATGGGGAGTGGAGGTACAGTTTCATGTGTTCTTAACCTTGGCACTAGATGGAGGTGAGTGGTGAGCTTCTTGGCCCGGCTGACTTATTTGTTCCCAGGATGAAGTCCTTTGTACTTATCAAATTCGAGGCTGCAGTATAAGAGCGTGTCTGGACAGCTTATAAAATTGTTTGTGTTGTTATGTGAAATATATAATTAGGACTCTGTTATACGTGAAATTTTACCATATTTCTAAAAACAATTAAAAGTATTTTATCAGATATTAATTACTTTCAGAACTGCACCAGCTGTTGTATTTTGGCAGTGGGTAAATCAGTCATTCAATGCACTCGTCAACTACACAAATCGCAATGCCAAATCTCCAACCACTACGACACAACTCGGTGTGGCATATGTATCAGCCACGGCGTCAGCGATGATCACGGCGCTAGGTTGCAAGGCTTTCTGGCAGAAGCAAGCATCTCCCTTGCTGCAGGTATCACATCAAACCTCAAATTTGTCTCTCTGTTCATTTTATCTTAATTTTATTCCTCATTCAAAAGTCTATGACAATTATAGGGATACGTAGGGGCAGACATCCACGGATATAACTTAAATATACTAGCCACTTCACAGAATATACGTGTCTATAATCCGCAGCTGTGCATCATTGATGAAGGGTTTATGTGGATCTCTGCTTATAAAAAAATATAATAAAAATGCTAAGACTTCTTTTACACCAGATAATAATATTTATACTTCTTCTTCTATGGCTCTCCGGTTCGTATTCGGTCCATGGCCTCCTCAATTCTCCTCTTCCATTCGGTCCTCTGTTAGGTCCGTCTGTCCGAGGCTTTGATCGAGGTCTCGAAACATCTTCCTTTTTACGGTGCAAGGTTGTTAGCCTTGCGACCAACCCCCAACCTGGAGGACCAGGGTACCTCTCCCCCTCGACCAATCTGGCTAGGGAGGCCCTACCAGTAGCTATGGGGTCACTGAGGTACTCGGCCCCACCACCACGACAAGGTGCAGGTACCATTGAGTGGGGAATAATATTTATACGGCTTTGACTCTATTACCAGAGTTCTGTTTGTTATAGGCTACAACATGTTAGGGGTATTATGGTTAAGAATTTATAGCGGATTGATTGTCACTTTGTGTGTTCCAGCGTTACGTCCCATTTGCGGCTGTGGCGGCTGCCAACTGTGTGAATATCCCACTGATGCGGCAGAATGAATTGTTGCACGGCATCGATGTCTATGACGAGAATGAAAATATAGTTGCAAAATCAAGGGTGAGATTTTTAAGACGATTATGTTAAGGAGGGGTTGATATGAAGGAAATTGGGAAATTAAAAATGCATGAAAAGTTTTGGCTGGGAAACCTCAGAGAAAGAAGACCGCTCAGGAGATGTAGGTATAAATGGGAGGGTAATATTAATGAATCTTTAGTAAAAATATGTTTGAAGTTCTGGGCTGTATTCAACTGGCTAAGCGTACGATCAGGTATTTATGAATGCAGTGATGAATATTTTGGTTTTTTTGGGAGGGTTTTTCTTTATTTCTCTTGAGTTGATGTGTTTGTTTTTACTTTTCATATTTCAGTTTCTATCGAAGACGCAAGTTTACTGCGTCATCATATTTGCCCTTCCCTAGTTAACTGTTGTATACAGACGGATGTATAACATACAAATTGTGTGTGAGACATTTTCCTGAGATGACACGAAACTGTTATATTTTATACATTTTTAAGGGAAGCATATGTCATAAATCCTTCCCAGAATTGTTTCTTTTATGGAGATTACTTTTTTTTTATTAATGTTTTCTCACGTGTGATGTTTGAAATGTGCGCATCTTGGCAAACCAGTGTATAAAGATGTTTGATTGCGTTCATTTATTGCTCTGTGTATGCGTTCAACCCTACAGTGATGGTGCAGCGACGCATAATGCCTTGCCTTCTTATTTATTTCGTGTCTTATACCAGAAATGTCATTTCGCCGATGCCCCTCTCTTTTGTCGACAGGTTGCGGCCGTTAAAGGAATTTCGCAGGTGGTGTTCTCCAGAATTGTAATGTGTGCGCCGGGGATGAGTAAGTCGCAACACGTTACTCCTTTCTTTAAATTTTTGTGATAATTCCTTTAACAAACTAATGATACAGAGAATTGTTGTACGTCGTACACACACACTTCATTGAAGTACGTAATTGAACTCTTGTTCTGTAATGTTCACTTTATTATTGGGCCTGCGTGGAATGGATGACCTAACAAAATGTGTGCGATATTTGAGGTTATCACAATGATGAAGATGGCGAT
This sequence comes from Zootermopsis nevadensis, assembly GCF_977971745.1. Classification (NCBI taxonomy): domain Eukaryota; kingdom Metazoa; phylum Arthropoda; class Insecta; order Blattodea; family Termopsidae; genus Zootermopsis; species Zootermopsis nevadensis. Next base: position 22,368,940 of record NW_028259134.1, read on the forward strand.
GTGTTCTTCTTTGTTGTGTTGCTGTGTGGACTTGTGAGATACTGTCTCCATCTTAATGGCATCACAATCCAGAACAAATTGTCACCTAACAAAATATAATTTTGAAATGAGGAGCTAAAAGTGAATATGATAAGTTTTTAAAATTCTTCTTCTTCTATGGCTCTCCGGTCCGTATTCGGTCCATGGCCTCCTCAATTCTCCTCTTCCATTTGGTCCTCTGTTAGGTCCGTCTGTCTGAGGCTTTGATCGAGGTTTTGAAACATCTTCCTTTTTACGGTGCAAGGTTGTTAGCCTTGCGACCAACCCCAAACCTGGAGGACCAGGGTACCTGTCTTAGTCTGACCTCTCCCCCTTGACCAATCTGGCTAGAGAGGCCCTACCAGTAGCTCTTGGGGTCACTGAGGTACTCGAGCCCCACCACCACGACAAGGTGCAGGTACCATTAAGTGGGGAGTTTTTAAAATTAAGTTCTCTAAAATGTTAAGTATCACGATAAAAATATTGGGTGCCACGGTAACCGTGTTCATAAGTCATGAGCTGTGCTTGTGGTATCAACTCGGGAACTGATACAGAGATGTAATGGATGTCTGTTTCAGCTATCCTACCCGTCATTATGGAGAAACTGGAGCGCTACCCCTGGGTGCAGCGAATCCAACCCCTCCATGCTCCTTTTCAAGTAATGGCAGTTGGGTGTTTGTGAGTATGAAACCTCGTGTGCGTTCATGAAAAGAACCAGAAATTGTGAAACTTGACTGGCTCAGGTATTAGAAATTGGTGGATCAAAATTTCCGTTACTAAACCACTAGATGTTGAAGATGTGAATCGAGTCGAATTTATTAAGGGTAGTCCATTCTGTTGTGTGCAGTTATGGTAATGATGATAATTTTAAATTATAGAATCCATGGACCAGGTGAATGACTGTCAGTTGCTTCAAGATAATGTTTTGTGAGGGTGTGGTCTTGATGTTTATGTACGTATGAGGACTCAGTCTCTGATTTGTCAGCAAAATTCAACAAATAATTCAGCTTGTTTCATGTTTTTTTCTGAATCATTTTCCAGCCTGATATTCATGGTTCCAGTAGCATGTGGCCTGTTTCCACAGAGGTGGTGAGTATAAAATACGCACAGCCTCATTCAAAGAGACTGAAGCTTAATGCAAAATACATTTTTTTTAATGATTTGTTTTAGCGAAGCACAGTTTTTCTTTACCAGAACTTAAGCTATTTTTCATGTTTGATGTACTTACTGTTTCTCTTAAGATCTTTTAAAGGACACTTTTGTTCATTTGTAGTTCCTTGAGAACGACTACGTTGGAGTGGCTGGAGCCAGAAATGTATCACAAACTGAAGGAGGCCTGCGCTGGAAGGGAGGTACCCAAATATGTGTACTTCAACAAAGGCCTGTGAAGTTCAGTGTTGTATTTCCATCCAATGTTCATACTCTGCTCTGCACTGCGGGGTATGGTTTACAGTTTGCTCTAGAGTTACGCTATTCACTTACCTCAGAAATAAAATTAATTAATAATATATGTAGTATTGTGTCTAGTAAACTAACAGCCCTGATCAAAGCAAAGTTCTTGCCATTTGTATTGTGAACAAGAAGTTTATATGCGTTTTCATCAATCGGACGACTGAAAATGGCTGTCCTCTAGAATATTATGCCGTGTAGTCTGGTAGATACTGACCAATGTTTCAGAGGACCTTACTGTCTCCATCTACCCTGATGACAGAGGCAGTAGCAAGCCCTGGAATGTCTGTCCGTGTCTACACAGCAGTACATCGTAGACGACAACCATTTTCAAGGTCATTGATGGATGTCTTCTTGAGTTGTAGCACTCTGATGATGGAGGCAGCAAGGATATCTGAAACGTTGGTAACTTCTACCAGACTACATGGTGTTACAACCAAGAAGACTGCCATCTTGGGACTTACCACTTTGAAAACCTAAAATTGTATTTAATACTCATCATGAGAATCTGAAATTATGGCATTTAGATGAGTGTCGTCAATTTACGTCATATTTTAAATATGTGTGTGGTCCTAACAGTGAAATTCATATTTGGGGCAGGGGGCAGCATGAATTGCTTACCTCAGTCTGATAATGCATTTGTAATTGTATAATTAGTTTGAATCAGTGTTTAAGTGGAAAATTGACTTTACTGTACATTTCGTGTTGTGCAAGTTTTTTGAACATGTAATTCAATGTTCTTCTCTTCTTCTTCTATGGCTCTCTGGTTCGTATTCGGTCCACGACCTCCTCAATTCTCCTCTTCCATTCGGTCCTCTGTTAGGTCCGTCTGTCCGAGGCTCTGATCGAGGTTTCGAAACATCTTCCTTTTTACGGTGCAAGGTTGTTAGCCTTGCGAACAACCCCAAACCTGGAGGACCAGGGTACCTCTCCCCCTCGACCAATCTGGCTAGGGAGGCTCTACCAGTAGCTCTTGGGGTCACTGAGGTACTCGGCCCCACTACCATGACAAGGCGCAGGTACCATTAAGTGGGGAATTCAATGTTCACCTGCTGATATGTCTTGAAAGTAGGATTTTGGGTACTGTATTTATCGTTAATATTTTCAAACTTGTTTTATACATTCTTGCTTTATATAACGGATGCATCCCTTGAAAACTGTGGATTGTGACACTGCACACTGCCATTTTATTATGAATGACCACAGTCCGCATTTTCACCACTATGAAAATCTCAAGAGTTGTTTGTTGAGTAAAAATTCAGTATAATTAACTAATTAATTGTGTTGTGCATGGTATTTCTCTTGTGATGATTACAGAGTTAAGTCAGTTACTCTGTTTTTCTGGAAACCAGAGGTTAATTTTTGTATTTGCTTATCTTCCCGTTAGATCCTATCCTGATGCAGTTGAATCTAATATATATCACGTTTATGGTTAGGTCTCACGTAGTCTGCCGTCTTGTAGTTTTCAAGTTAAAATATTCAATGCATTTCTCTCATGCATAATTTATGCCCTTACCCACCTCTTCCTCTTTGATCTTTCTTCTACTTCGTATCATGTTTCACCTCTTTGTGGGTCATGTGCGTCTCTGATTTAATCATTAATAGTATGAGGTGAAGAATACAAATTTTGAAGATGCTCATAATTTAATTTCCCCCCCCGTCGACTGTTATTCTCCTTAACTACATAAATTTGCTAACTCTATCGTCAGACACACAATTTTGCGTTCTTCCCGAAGAGTAAGAGATGTGTTTTACGTCCATACATAACATAGGCAAAAATTCTACTTTTTCATGTTTTAATTTTCGCATTTTTAGATGACAGATGGAAGACAAAGATTCTGAACCGCATTGTAGCAATCATCCCCCATATTTAATCTCTTCTTAATCCCCTTTCGAATGAAATTTTAATTTCTTACCCTTGTTCTGAAATAATCGATGTTTACGACATTTTTTAATTAAGGACTACCAATTTCCTCTAGTGAAGTTAGTGAGTTTTTGGTGAACAGAGACTTTTCATGAAAACAAATTTAGTCAGTGTCTGAAGCATAAAGGAAAGTCGTTTGTGAAATCCTTGAAATTGTCAGGGTACAGTGTTAGAAAATTGAACTGTGTGATTGGAAGAGTTGGTATTACTGCACAGAATTTTTATTTATTTCTTATATTGTTACTGGTGTTTGTAACGGTGAAAAATTTGAAAAGATTTTAATTAAAAATTGTGTAGTTGATGTCCCCTCGAAGGTATCACCACCTTGTCGAAGGCAATCTGCCGGGTGAGGAGGCTTGCGTGCTCAAATGACCCTTAGGGCTATGCCGGCCTGAGCTTCGGCTCATGGTAGGGTCACCCAAGCCGGACAGGTCTAAGGAGATGCGCTAGACTAAGAGTGATACCCTGGTCCTCCAGGTTGGGGGTTGGGTGTAGGGCTAACAACCTTTCACCTTTAAAAAAATATGTGTTACGAAAAAATCAACCAAGCCTCGGATCAGGACGGACTCTTTGGCACGACCACAGCAATTGAGAAAGGACATGAGATTTGGTACTTGGAACATTAGGAGCCTCTATAGGGCTGGGGCACTGAAATCAGTGTGTAGGGAATTAGGGAATTATAAGTTAGACTTAGTGGCAGTGCAGGAAGTGCGATGGGAGGGGGAGGGCATGATCCCAGTGGACAATTTTACATTTTTCTATGGAAAGGGGAATGACAATCATCAGCTAGGGACGGGTTTTTTTGTTCATAGCAGAATTAGGGCAGCAGTTAAGAGAGTAGAATTTGTTAGTGACAGGTTGTCTTACGTAATTTTGGAAGGACGTTGGTGCGACATCATTGTCCTTAATGTTCATGCCCCAACTGAAGACAAAAGCGATGATATCAAGGATAGCTTTTATGAAGAATTGGAATCAGTATTTGATACATTTGGCAAGTATCACATGAAAATTCTGCTAGGAGATTTCAATGCAAAAATTGGGAGGGAGGATATCTTCAAACCCACAATAGGCAGCGAGAGTCTCCATGCACTTAGTAATGATAACGGTCTTAGAGCAGTAACCTTCGCTACGTCAAAAGATTTAATTGTAAAAAGTACAAAATTTCCACACCGTGATGTTCATAAATACACTTGGACTTCTCCAGATGGCAGAACACACAATCAAATAGATCATGTTTTAGTAGATAAGAGAAGGCAGACAAATGTAATTGATGTGAGATCATTCAGAGGAGCAGATTGCGACACTGATCATTATCTGGTGGTAGCAAAAGTGAGGGAGCGGCTTTCAGTAAGTAGACGAACTAAACAAAATTTTGACACAGAAAGATTTGATTTGAAAAAATTAAGTGAGGGAGAGGCAAAGGAACAATATCAAGTTGAAATTTCGAATAGGTTTCAAATTTTAGAGGCAAATGAGGATAATGAAAGTGTGGACATCAACAGGGAGTGGGAAAATGTCAGAAACTGCATCAAAATTTCAGCAAAAGAGAAACTAGGATACTACAGGAGAAAGCAAAATAAACCGTGGTTTGATGAAGAAAGTTCAAAATTAATAGATCGAAGGAAGCAAACAAAATTTCAATGGTTGCAGAACCCAAACAAAACAAATGCGGATAATCTATGTAACGTGAGACGTGAGGCTAGTAGAACCTTTAGGACTAAGAAAAGGGAATACCTGAAGGGCAAAATTGCTGAACTTGAGACAAATAATAAGGAAAAAAACATCAGAGACCTGTACAGAGGCATTAATAACTTTAAGAAAGGATATCAACCCCAGACCAATTTGGTAAAGGATGATAGTGGCAAGTTGCTTGCAGATCCAATAAAAATTGTGAATAGGTGGAAAAATTTCTTTAGCGAGCTCTTAAATGTTCATGATACTGGTGATATTAGACAGATTAAAATGCATACAGCTGAACTGTTGGTGCCAGAACCTAGCTTAGATGAAGTGGAACTAGCCATTGGGAAGTTGAAAAGTTATAAATCTCCAGGAATTGACCAGATTCCGGCCGAATTAATTAAAGCAGGTGGCAAAGGGTTGCATATGAGGATCCATAAGCTTATTCAGTTAATTTGGGATAAGGAAGAGATGCCACAACAGTGGAAGGAATCCATAATTATTCCTATTCATAAGAAGGGGGACAAGACTGAGTGTGGTAATTACCGAGGAATATCGCTGCTATCAACCTCATACAAAATTCTATCCAACATTCTTTTGGCAAGGTTAACCCCATATGCGAATGAAATTATTGGGGATCATCAGTGTGGGTTCAGACGAAACAGATCAACGATTGATCAGATCTTTTGCATTCGTCAGATACTAGAGAAAAAATGGGAGTTCGGTGGGACCGTACATCAGTTATTTATAGATTTCAAAAAAGCCTATGACTCTGTGAAGAGAGAAGTGCTATATAATATTCTTATTGAATTTGGTATACCAAAGAAGCTAGTGGGTCTAATAAAAATGTGCTTAAATGAAACCTGTAGCAAAATTCGAGTAGGTAAATATGTATCTGAGACATTCCTCATCAAGAACGGTCTAAAACAAGGAGATGCTTTGTCTCCCTTGCTCTTTAACTTTGCGCTAGAATACGCCATCAGGAAGGTCCAAGGTAGGCAGGAGGGTTTGCAATTGAATGGGACACATCAGCTATTGGCATATGCTGATGATGTTAATTTATTGGGGGACGATATAAATACAATAAAGAGGAACGCAGAAGTTTTACTAGAGGCTGGTAGACAAGTGGGGCTGGAAGTAAATTCAGAAAAAACTAAGTACATGTTAGTATCTCGTCATCAGAAGACAGGCGGGCAAAATTATCTTAGGGTGGCTAATAAATCCTTTGAAAGGGTTACAAAGTTCAAATATTTGGGAACAACAATAACAAATCAAAATGATACTTGTGAGGAAGTTAGGAGGAGACTAAATTCCGGAAATGCTTGCTACTTCTCAATCCAAAATATTTTGTCTTCCCGTCTGATTTCTAAGAACCTGAAAATTAAAGTATACAAAACAATAATCTTGCCTGTTGTTTTGTATGGGTGCGAAACATGGTCTCTCACTCAGAGGGAGGAACACAGATTGCAGGTGTTTGAGAATCGGGTGTTGAGGAGGATATTTGGGCCTAAGAGGGAAGACGATGGGGCGTGGAGAAAACTGCACAATGACGAGCTTAAAAATCTGTACTGCTCCCCCAGTATTGTGAGGGTGATTAAGTCGAGAAGAGTGAGATGGGCGGGACATGTAGCGCGCATGGATGGGACAAGAGGTGTGCACCGGGTACTGGTTGGGAAACCTGAAGGGAAGAGACCGCTGGGGAGACCTAGACGTAGATGGGAGGATAATCTCAGGCGGGATCTATGGGAGATAGGAGTTGAAGGAAACTGGATTTTGTTGGCCCAGGACAGGGTCCGGTGGAGGGCTTTGGTTAATTCGGTGATGAACCTTCGGGTTCGGTAAGCCATCTAGTTAGTTAGTTAGTAGTTGATGTCTGTTCAATTGATATGAAATTTCCTTCATATTTTGATACCCAAATTCTCCCCCTCCCTGCCATCATCATCTGCCACCGAGTCCTATTTGAAGCCGTTTCCTATGATGATATCCTGCCATACACACAAAAGTGTACATTTTGTGAGAAACCGCAGGGTGCGGTAAAGAAACATGTTTTCATTATAGATTTTTATGAACTAGCAAAAATCCATGTACAGTATAATAATAATGCCGCTTGAACTTAGCACCCAGAATTTATATAAGAATATCTTCATGTAATGTTCAACTCCATTTTGGGTCAAAATCCACATTGTCCATATAAATTTGAGTAAATATTAAATATCAAATGTGATTCTCTTATCTGTAGTTCAGTTTTTGCAGGCGTGTCTAGGGAATTTAATGCTGTGAAGTATGCGTATAAGAGGGACAGTAAAGACACGAGTTTTATGTAACAGAAAGCATTTATTTCTTCAGACTTCCCGTCTGTTCTACTCGTTTCCATATACAGACCATATTGTTACTGGTAACGGCCACCAGATATTTGCCGGTACAGTTAATGGCCACGCCGTCCACCACGATATCATACACATCGAGGCGCAGTTTACGGTTGCGGTCAAGATTCAAGTCTGTGATGTCTGGCCACTCCAAGATGGCCAAAGGCTGCACTTTGGTTTCATGTTCTTCTGTCTGCATTGCTTCGCTGAGACTGTACAGCCACAGAGCCCCTCGGTCATCTCCACATGCAAGAAGGCCTGCAACTGAACATTGGCAAGCGTCAGTGCTAGTGCGATGTCAGCTATGAACATACAAAATCTGAGGTTCTCACAGTGGTGTAGATGTCAATGCTGGTTTTCTGGGTTGTAACACCATTTTGGAGTGATGATGAAGGTAACCTCTGAAATGTAAGATTTGAGGTTTTCACAGCGGTGAGTATGAAGATTTCTGTCTTCTGGGTTGTTGCGCCGTCTAGTCTGGTCGATGTAAACCGACGTTTCAGAGGTCATACTGCCTCCGTCATCAGGGCGATGAATCATCGCCCTGATGACCTCTAAAACGTTGGTAAACATCGACCAGACTACACAGCGCAACAACCCAGAAGACGGAAATCTTCAACCTCTGAAATGTCGGGTAAACTTGTAAAAGACTGATGGCGCATCATCCTAGAACAGCCATCTTAGAAAATAATATTGCTTCAAAAATTTCTAGACCATATGTCTGATTATAATTTTCACTAAACGTTATCAGTTTCCAAGATGAACTTAATTCCTGTTCTGAGGAAACGCGTGTTTTGCGAAAGGATGAAATGTAAGTTTCCTTTTCAAGGTTTGTTTTTACCTGTGTAATTCATTGAATGACAGCCGTCGGTGAATCAATTTTTACTTTTTAATTTTTTTAAATTACAGGATGATGTTGGTTGCGAATGAAACAATTTAGAATTGCTCTCACCTGGATGACACCCAATATTCATGAAGTAATTATCAGTGTTGCTCCAACTCAGCACATGGATTGGTGTCACTGCAATGATTTCCTCACCATCTCTTGCAGACAGTGTTGCCATCAGGTCCCACAGGTATATTACACCGTGAAGAGCACACTTGGTAGCTATTATGCCATCTTGCACTACATGCAGAGAGTCAACGAGTTGAGGCTCGCTCGTGTCCTGCACGTGCTTTCTTGGAAACTGGAATTTCAGCATCGGCAGACTGAATTGTGAGAGAGAACACAAGAATACATTCCTGTTATATTTTATGTTGGCAGTACTGATTCTGAATATCTTGATTTCAAGGAGTTTTGTGAATGTTGGAATTAAAAGTTAATTAAATTAAATATTTGTAATGAATAAACAGTTATTGAATTCCTGAAAAAGTAATCAGGTCAGTGAATTTCTGTGTTTTTGCACACTCAGACAGCTCTCAGTATGTATCATTAATCAATTTACTTTATATTTATCAAAATACCAAATTTTTTAAACAGTGGGTGTGGATTTATTATGTAAATACCCAAGAAATCTCTATGACAAGATTCCTGGTAACAAGTATTTTTGAGGCAGGAGCCACCGCACTTACTAGCAAATATTAATGGTTATTATCCATCATTGTCGGCGTACAGCTTCTTGCTTTATCATGAGTAAAAAATTACCATTGTACAATGTGTCCGATCACGCTGGTCTGTCTTACCCTTCATTCTTTTTCTGTAATGTATCTCGCGTTACAATCCATCCACATACGCCAGTGCTGCAAGCCGCCATAAGAACATCTCCTTGCAGCGAATATACGAGGTTAAATATTTCCAACCGTGCTTCTAATGTCAGGAGATGATTGAGCTGCATTTTATAATCTGGAGGAGAAGGAGAACCGATGTCCCACCCTGTCACGTGTCCATCACTCATGGCACCTGAGACGGCAACGACAGAAAAATAGTAATGTCCCCATTCTGTCGAAATATGCACCCCCACTATACTGATCATAATCTTACTGATGTATGGGTTATATAACGAGAGCTATGGCAACTTAGTGTAGCGTCTGACTATGGACTGAATGAGTGAAGTTTTATCCCTAGCGGCCACAGAGGATTTTTCTTTTTCTCCCAGGGGTAAAGCATTTGGATCATACCTTTGTTTAGTGTTGAGGTTGATAATGTATGGAGTTTCACCTCCAATCATCATAAACATTCACAGGATATATTAAAACGTAAATGTTACTAGGTCTTCAAAATTTATGCCATTTTCCCGACCTCTCTCCTCACGCTGATATGCAGAAACATGCGTTCAGGTAGAGAACTGATACTTACAGAATAGGATGTTGCATTGTTTAGGATGAAACAACAAACTGCTAATTGTCACTGTCTTTGATCTCATGATCTGATGTTCAAAAAAAGCTATGCCATCCTCTGGGTGGATGAGATGTAATGTTCCTCTTGCTCCACCAGCAGCTAATATGTTCATCTGAGGGGGATCGACCAAGTCGACAAAGAGAGTTGTCCATGCTATGGAGTAGAACATCTCTCTAAAATTAAAATAAATTTATTTGAAGCAAAGACACTCTGTTATTCTTCAAAATTATACAACTTCAATATATCAACTGCATTTATAAAGGATAAAATATTACCTAGAATATTTTAAGTATCTCTTAAGATGGAATCTTAGGATGGTATGTTTGGCAGATGAACACATCATAGATTGTTTAAAATGGGCAGACTCTAAACAGATATGTAGCTTCATACAACTTGGCATTTCCTTATTTTCTTACATTGTTTTTTGTCTCATCTTCATATGTAATCATACACCATTTCAAATCAATGCAAAAGTAGCATTTGAGGATCTAATTGCCTTGATGATGGTGGCAGCAAGGACTTTTGAAATGCTGGCGAATTTACAACCCATAAGGCAGCCATCTGTTAGAACATACCTTATGTCCTTTGAAATGAACTTCTCTGTCACTTCTCCTGTTTTTACATTGATGAAACAAATGATATTTCCGCCACATGTTGCAACTATATTCGTGGTTTTCTTTGGGTCATCTCTGTTAGGTTCAAAGGCACACTGCCATACCTAAAGGAGATACAAGTAAAATTAGCTTCAGTTATGATACATTTCTGGCTTTCAGGCCAGACACTGAAAAGCAAAGAATAAATTCTGAAAGCTGGTCACCTCAAAGGCTAAAGTATGCAGAATTTCTGGGAATGGATCAATTTGGAAATTATCAGGTTTAAAATGTGGATACATTTTATATCGGCATTACAGAAGCAATGTGTTCACAGCTGGTATGTATGTATACCAATAAGTCACACAGGAGGCTAACAGTCTTTTGTAACCTCCTTAGGTTAGTTTTTACATGAGAACAGTTTGTCTTTTAAGCTGCATTTCGAAGTCCACCCCTTCCAACTACCCTCTTAGGATATAGGTTAGGTTCTACTGTAGGAGACGACTACCATACAAGATACCGCTTTATATTTTTCAAAGTTAATTGGTATCAAATACTGAGAGAAAATGTAATCTGGCCGACGGTAAAACATAAAATAGATAGCATACAATGCGGGATAATAGTTTTTAATACTTTCACGTGCCACAACGGGATGAATAAACTTTCTCGGGGTTCGACATGTGGATTTGAAATGTGATGGCTATATCATACGATTTTTATACGAAATGTCTGATCACATTCTAGTGTTTACCTGTGTTTGAACATCTGCTGGGTCATTTTTTCGTGAATGGCATCTTAGGAAATGTGTCGGCTCATAGTCTATTTGACAATTTTCTGCTGACGGCAAGGATAAATTTTCAGTTTCGCATTCCACTTCATGTGCTGCGTCATATACTAATCTCCTTTTCATTCTAATTAGAAAAATTGTAGTTCTTCTTTCGGTATTACGTTTGCAGCAAGGGCTGTTTGAAATTTAGAGGTTATGTTGAACAAATTTACATTCCCTACTGTCAGTACTGCCACCACTCAGAAATTTAGGTGACAGAGGAGCCAATATGATATTCTGTGTTACGTGCTACTACCGCTAGGTACATCACGGAATTCACTCCTCAGTCGGTTCCCGATAGTCGTGGTGGTAGTTGCGAGAGAGCGTCCATGTAGTGCAAGAATCAAACATGGCCGCGAAGGAGAAGTGGAAGTCGCGTTGTTTTTTGTTCCTTTCGATATTTGTAATGTATGTGAATGGAATGTTTGTTCATAGACACTGTAGCCACGTTCATCCGAAACCTGATGAGGTAAGGAAGCAAGGAAATAAATGTAAGAGTCAGTAACGGCACTGAAGTGTTTTATTTAGAGCCGATGACATTTAAAGCGATTAGCCTGTCTGATTCAGTTCGTCTTGTCACGTTGTTGCATGTAATTCATTGACCGTTATTGAGATGTCATTACATTTCATATTCATGGTAATGAAAAATAGTAGTAAAGACTTCAAAATAGTATATCGTGTTCATTTTTGGTATTGAAACGTACGTAATTATTAAAGTTGCGTGCCGCAAGGCCTTACCTGTCGTTCTTACATGTGTTATATGAGCCTTAAGGTATTTCACAATGTTCATAAACGACATTTTTATCTGGATTGTCACTAGTGACAGCCAAGTGATGACAATTCTCAACAGGAAATATTGCAAGGTACTTACTCAAGTCATTAAAGAGGCTAAACGTATGCATTACAATTATCAGATATTAGAATCAAATAATAAAATAAAAGCAGTCTTGAAAATAGTGGGAAACGAAACAGCGAAATTTTCAACAGAAGATGTGACCCCATTAATAGGGAGAAATTATAATGTAATCAAAAGTTCTAAACTCTTAGAAGATCTTTACTAGGTCATTGTTGCTTTAAGTTATTGTTGCAATCAATCTGTGGCATTAAGAGGTTGTACAGAATGTCTTAAATATTCAGAAGTTAAACTGCTTGATAAAAAAATCATGCATATATAACGGCAGACCAGTTTCATCACCAGCAGATTATCTAAAATATTTGAGTAAGTCATGTGTAAGAGAGTAAATTACTTTTTAAACCCAAAATTGCCCTTACAAGCGAATAACTTTGATTTAGCAAAAGCCAACTTTACAGATGAATTCTTAAGTACTTAAATACGTATTAGTGGAATGTCTTGTGATGTTTTAAAAGAGTTTGAATATGTAAATTATAAATTATTACTGTCAAGATTAAATTTTTATGAAATTTGAAATATACCTTTTCAGTGGTTTAAATCATACATTTATGAGATAATATTAAAATTCTTAAATAATTAAGTAGGATTTGAGGTTTACACGGCGATGAGAAGGAAGGTGGTTGTCTTCTGGGTCGTTGTGCTGTGTAGTCTGGTAGAAGTTTACCGACGTTTCGGAGGTTTTTGCTACCTCCATCATCAGGGCGGTGAGTGACTAATTTTTGAAGTTAGAAACCTGTTGTTCAGAGAGAACACCCACCGCAGATATCACAGAGCACAAATCCACAAATTATTTCTCATGAAACGGCAGCCTGGTCGAATCTGTGCATTCCTCTTTCGTTAGGATTAAAGAAAAGGTGATGAGGTACATTGTAGTTGACTCCGTTTCTTTTTCTCTCTTTTTCTTTTTTTCTTTCTTTCTTTCTTTCTTTCTCCCTCCTTCTCCTCCATACTTTGTTTTGTTTTGTTTTGTTTTCCCAAGCAAAGCGTACCGTTTGTTCCCGGGCACTAAAACGTGAAATATTCCGAGCATTCAAAAATGTTTTGTGTGAAACTTACAGTGCTTAGTGACATCTGTGTTTTGTGTGACGTTCATTTTTTTTTGTTATTATTCTTTGAAGAAAAACGTCGAAATTGTTTACTTTCAGGTTCATGTAATTCGTCTGACTTGTCTTAATTTTAAAAAAACAAAACAACTAAGAGCCTATAACTTGTAAATCTGTCCAATGCTAACTGATTTTAAGCTTTAGCTGTGATTCATTGTTAATTTTCATGACGTTTTGGTGTTCCGGTACAGCTCTTCAAGTGAGCTATTTTGCTGCATATTTACGATCTAAAACCGTGTGACTAGTTCGTCTTTGATGTCCTGACACGTCTCATTGTTGCGAAATATTTAAACAATGGCCCCTTTTATGAATTTATAATGAACAGATTTTCACATTATTGCATTTGAAGACATTTAGTAAATCTTCTGACATTTTCTAATGACGTACGGAATACATGTCCAGTGACAATCTTCTTTAATGATTAACGTAATAGTACGTTACTTATGGCTTGAGCGGGATATTTGAATAAATAACAGTAATTTTCTGGTATGCGAAATGAATTTTCTCTACAATTGGTGAGTGGTGTGAATCAGCCATCTGCTCCATCCGGCGAGAAAGGCTAAGTAATCCTGCTAATTATTTGTAGTAATAAAGACGTGTGGGCCACAGCAGAAACATGTGACGTCACTCTCCAGCTTTGCAGTTTCTATAGCAACTAAGATTTAGTACAGCTGTCTGCCTGTAGAGTTCGTTGTTACCGTCGCGTCCATCCATTCGGTTTCTCCGTTCATTGTTTGAATATATGGAACCGTTTCATGTTTGTGGTTATACCAAGGCTTTCTAACAGGGCTGGACAATCTTACGGGACATTTTAAGTGATTAGTAAAACTCTTTCTTTACAGTGATTCTTAATTTCTGGACTTACGAGCACTTTTACTGTCCATCCCCCCGGAAATTATCCTTGAGATTTATTGTTTTGTTTTTTTTAAATTTAGATTTAAATCGAGTCTGGTTTGAATAACTTGGTGGTGGTGGGGGGGGGGTTGTTCTTGTCTGTTGTTGCGTTAAGACAGAAACCTTGAGGTAGTTTGATCACCTGGCCAAGGAGCTGACCCGCTTACCTGAAAATTACTTGGTGTGGACTTTTGAAGGTCAGGGTTTCGATCCGGGTTTCCCGCGAATGGCGGTAACAGAAAGATGCCATAGATGAAGGGGGAAATAAAGATAACAAGAGGAAAATGATGGCTATCTCCTGGGCTCTTGTACCGTGTAGTCTGGTAGTTTACAGACGTTTCGGATGTCCCTGCTGCCTCGATCGTCAGGGCGATGAGGAAAATTAGACAGAAGAGGAGTTATAAAACTGAAAAGGAAGAATAAGAAAGTAAAATGAATGATGAAAATGAAAGTTAAAGATGAAAAGACGTGACAAGAAAGTAAGAGCAACGCTTTCTCAAGTGAGATGTCAGGTTCTGACGGCGTCGCGTAGTCTCTTATAAATCGGCCGACGTTTCGGAGGTGTGTACTGATCGTGTGCTTGATGATGGGGACTGTGGACACGTTTTTAAATGTTTACCGTCCTCTTGGAACTGAGCATCTACCAGCATCTAATTTCGAAACTGAGGCTGTTTGATGATGTACTTCAACTCAAAAAAAAAGTCTTTATTTCTGCTCCAACGAGGCTACCAGTTAATTTTATATGTTGAATATTTGTCGTGATTAAAAGACAGAAAATGTCTACGGACACAACAAGGAATTTCGTGTTTTTTTTCTTACGCGAACCGCCCGACAGACATGCAACCATTTTACCTTGACCTCAGGCTTTCCAATCGATTGTTATATTATTTTTGGCGTTTGTGTCGGTATGGTAGCAGCCCGAATTTACCGACATATTCCAGATGTCGAATTTAGATGGTCAGACTCACACTGCAGCCGTTTTGACCCCCTGTGGATGATCCCGTCACGTTGTTGTATGTGGTATAAGGGGTTATATTAATTAAGATTATTGTTTTAATTTACAGTCTTCCTGGGGATAACCGGGGGACTCCCCGAACAGAAGTCTCAGGTCACTTCTGAATTTCGAAATTTTTCGAGATCGTTGAGAATTGGTTTTAAACGGTGTACAGATAGAAAAGTAGGCTTGAAGGTTAGGAATTGTTGATGTCTGATCACTTTCTCCGTTACTTGCAAGTAAAATTCATTTGAACAAACTCTTTTTTAAGATGTCGGCCATCACGCAAATGAATGATTGAATGCAAGCAGTTTCCTTTCTGATGTTGGCTGGTCCGCGTCATAACGAACGTAAATGATCTTTTATTTTTCCAGCATTTTCTTCGAAGTTATTTCATTTAGTGATCACGTACACGGGACTTTACCGTTACGAAGGTCAGCTGGTTAATTCTGTTAAGGATATAATCGCTGTTTGTTATGAGAATCATAGGAAAGTAAAGTTACTGATTCTTAAAACACGTGGCACATATACGTAGTTATCACTGGACTTTAAAAGGGTTAAATATCGCGCTTGATCGTAGTGGCGTTCAAAAACACGGTAGTTAACCTTTCGGGTTTATAAAATGCGGTAGTTTGTGTCTAAAATTATTTTTCGTCTCCTAACTTACACTCTTTCCCCCACCACTGGACGTGTAATACCCTAGTACCATCACAACTGCGTAACCAAAACTTGACGTGAGGTTTTATTTTATTTATTTATTTATTTGTTTGCTGAATTGTTAGCAGTGCGTTTGGTAAGTTTGGTAATCCCAAATTACAGCCAGAAATATTTCGAAGCCGGAACAGGCGACAACCCAGTCCTTGTAAATCGTTTGTGGCCAACTCTGTGTCATGATGCAATAGAAATTCCGATTTGACTTTGGATTTCAGTATGCAATGAGCTAAAAATCAATTAGCTCAGCGTGCAGTTGGGATACAGAGCCGTGAGCAGGCATGTAACTTAATCTTCGAAGTATCTCTTTGTGATAAACGACTTGAACCTCAGGCAACAAGTATTTCCCGATCCAACTTCCGCGCCTCTGACATTGAGGAAGTGAATGCAGCACGCCTCAGGGGACAAAACGAGTAACTCCGTCCGCTCTCACCTGTGACTCCCTTACAACACGTATTACTGAACCGGAATGTTCAGTACCGCATTGACAACAGTTCACTACATCTAACGCAGCTGGAACAACCACATTGTCATATGATTTACCGTCGTTTTGCCATTTGAAACTGAAGCTCTTGTAAGTAACATTTAAGATTTCAGTCCGTACCGCGAAGAAAACACTACACTTCACCATTAAAAAGATCAACTGGTTAACCTTGTTTAAGGAAATAATACGACTAAAATGCTAATTAACCTTTGGAGCCGAAGCTCTTTAAAAAAAACTTAAGAATTCGGGCCGTACCGCGAAGAAAACACTACACTTCACCATTAAAAAGATCAACTGGTTAACCTTGTTTAAGGAAATAATCAACAGAAATCCGTACATCATTAATAAATAAGACGATAGATCGACAAAATATTATTCAAGATCTTCGTCCGGACCGCAAAGAAAACACAGCGCTTCACCATTACAAGGATCAAATAGTTAACGCTGTTTAAAGAAATAATCGCTGTTTGCACTGAGAATCATACGGAACACGTAAATACAAAATAGACAGTTACGGGTTGTTGACACGGGTGGTACATATAGTTACCACTAATTTTTAAAGTCCTAACCGTGTTTTGCGACCAAAGTCTTCGTTTCGTTTTTCCCTATGATGACTGATAGAAATTGACTGACGTTTCAGAGATGCTTTGTGAGCAGATGTTATGACCTGTTGGTTTTATGTAAGTGATGCTGTTGAAACGAGGGCTCCCTGTTAGTGTTCCCGTGTCAAATTAAATGGTGCAGCTGATTTCAGATAAAGTAGTCGCTGTGATTGACGGCGGACCTACGTGGGCGAGAGAATGAATCGATTCTATTAAACACACGTGTGCCGCTCTGTCGATATTAGTCAGTCACAATCCCCTGTGGGGTGGATCAGGTGTGGACTGTAGATTCAATGACGAATCGAGTCAGAGTATGCAGACGCCATCTTGACAAGTGTACCGGAAACATCTTTATTTTTAACTGATTTTGTTTAGAATTGGTGAATATTGGGAATGTGCCGATTTTTTTAAAAAATCCTCCGCCATCACTCAGTAATTTATTTTTTGGTGACGATGTTGGTATTCTGGTTTATAACGCTGTGTACACTTGTGGGTAAATATCGTCTCGAAAGGACATGCTAATGTATTTAGCCCTGAAGATGGAGACATTATGTTTCTCCGAAACGTTGCCTACGAATTCACGCGGCGTTATAAACCAGGTCAACATCAAATTCTTTCCAGAAGTACTTGTTTGTTTAAAACGTTCCGCGTTCATAGAATTTGTAACCAGGAAGCCATGGAAACAATTTTGTAATCTCACGTTGCAAATGAAAATGGCGCCCCCCCCCAACCGTGTGCTCCATAAAAATAGAAACTTTAACTCTGTTATTCCCTCTGGATTTTCATTTCGTTGATGCTTTTAAAAAATATGTAGTGTTGACTAGTTAATTGGGGTTATGTCCGAGTGGATTGGGACATCGTACGGATTCCCTGCGTTGGGGATTCCGTCGTAATATCTCCCAAGGTCATATCCGTTCACAGACGTACGCGATAATATTCGTGCAGTTTGAACCCAAATTTGATGTTCGTGAGTGTTAACATCGGTTGCTATTCCCCTAACCCCCATTTTCCCACAAGGCGTTGGTCTCTGGCAACCGCGTCTTTCTTCTGAGTAACGAAACCCCGAGCGATTGGCGAGGAGATTATCTTCAGTTGTTCTGATGCTGGGTCCATTGTGCAGCCCTGATCTTGGTGGAGTTTAAACCGACTTAATGGCCCTTGAAATATCAGTTGTCTGTAGCCATGGAGACCCGAAGGTATCTAATGTATTCAAGGGATTGCTGGGTATAGGAGAGTGTCTTGTTCATCTGCTCTGTCTGCTGACAAGTGACTGATGTTTATTGCCTTGTACCCCGAATGCCATCTGCTACCTTGCTCACTGCCCACGCAGGTGAGTTTGTGATTTGAGAAAGTGAAAGCTATTCCACGAGGACGTTCGGGTTTCTTCTTATGCAGGAAACCCGAGGTTCACCTGCCAGCCGCCTTAAAACACACACGTGATAATAACGTTTTTCTGACCGTCCTTTTGATATAGTCTCCCAAGCTCCCATTTTGCATTAGATTTAAGGTCACCCCAGTTGCTAGGCCGATGCTCAAGCGAGAAATTGTGTTCATTGTCATCGAAATTGTTTGCTGCTACAATACACCGACTCTGGTTAAAAAATGACTATTTGATCTTAGTCCTCTAGAAGCTGGTGGCCATTTTCACCATCCACTGTGAAGCTAACAGAAGTTAAAACTTAATAAAAATATTATAGGCTTTGCCTTGTTATATGGTTTCTACCAAAGCGAAAAATTATTGTTGTATTTGGAGTTGCGTTTTAAATTGAACGCCCTGTATATTGAAGGATAATCTTTGACATTGTTCGCCCTGACTTCATCTGTTCCCAAATTATGATTGCATTATCCCTGGGCCATAAAAGACAGTAGTCTCTTCTCAACGTGGACCAGGCTTTAGAGCTGGTTGCATAACCTCGTGTTTTCGGACGCGTGTCAAAATTCACGTTATAATTCCATGAACACTAACTAAAAATACAAGCATAGAGATGTGCAATGCTAAATATGCGTGATGGGTGTGTTCAGAAACAGCTCGTAAAAGTATACGAGGATCGTAATCATGATATCGTTCTGGGTGGGGCCCGACCTATGTTGGCATTGTTTTCCAGTATCTAATTTACTAAAGGACGATGCATGAGTACCGAAGAGCTGTAGAACGAACTGACCGGTTTGTATGAAACTCGGTATGAAGGTCGTGCCACCGTTGCTTGCCATAACTTTTCGTTTTAAATATAATCAGTGTCAATTTTTAAAGACGAAAAAAAAATCGAAAAATTTCCTAAACATTTTCTTTGCGGTACGGACTGAATTATTAAATATTAATTAGGTAAGTCTGGTATTTGAGGGGTTAATTTTGGTTCGTGTTAATCACACAAGATATCTTCTCAGGAGCCACTCGTCATACAAGAAATCTAAATGTGTCTTAATCAGGGCTGTGAAGTCGGAATCTGAAGCAATTTTAGGTGGGGACGGAGTCGGTACAAATGTACCGACTCCGACCTCGATATAAAATCTTACGATACAATTTCTATACCGTGCGAGCCACGTGGTGTGGGAATAATTCTTTGTAAATTTGGCTCCGGTACCTTAAGAGTACAAACCGTCTACAAATCAACCGATTTCTGCAATAAACATTAGACGTATATTTAAATATGGGTCATAAGTCTAAAAATTAGGATGATGATTCACGTGGTGGTGATGAAATCTCTTATGGTGTCGTTTACCATTTTAGTAGCTTTACCCTTATTAATACATATTGAGCTCTTATGAAGGAGTTGGGGTCGGAGTCGGAGAATTTAGTACCGACTCCACAGACTTGGACACGACATAAGTACCGAGGTTTCAGGAGTAGATGCCTTTAAAATTTTCAAGGTATTTCCAAAATCATTTTTTTCAAACGCTATTTTCTGCCGATCTGTATGGATCTGAGTGTCAATACTCATGCTAGTTTGAGGTCACGGACAGGTCATCGTCATGTCATAGTCAAGACAATATCAGTCCGCGGGTTTCCCGAATAGAGGCTTTTAAAGTTCTCAAGGTCATTGAAGTTAATTTTTTGAAACGCATTTTTCTGTAGGAATCTGCGTGATAATTAATATTCATGTTAGTTTGAGATAACGGACGGGTTATCGTCATGTAAGTACCGAGGTTTTCCGATTTTAGTGGCCTGGGAGCGCACTTCTAGTCACACTGGAGCATTTTTCAGTGATTAAAGATCTGATTAACATTTTTTTTTAAATTAGATGGACACATTTGTACGGGTATTAAGACCAGTGCCCATCCGACTTTATGTAGCTGTGGCCATAAGTTAAACTGAGATAAAAATTTGTAAAATATGTCGTTCTTTGTGTTTGTTGTAGATTTGAAACAAAATTCTACCCGATTTTTGAAGTGTGAGTTGTAACTGAAGAAGATCCAGAATGTCTCACGCCTTACAGAGTTCGGCTCGCCTTAATAAGGCCAAGTGAAGGGAGATATTAATTCCGTTTTCAATGAAACCTCAAACAACAAACAGCCCGTGTGACCTCGCTTCGCTCTAAAGCTCAGTACACAAGTTTCCTACGACACGAATGTGTGTAACGTCTTGTGAACAAAGAGGGTGACACCGATGGGGGTCATACATCCTTTAGTCATATTTATTTAAAATTAATTTTAATATTATTCACCTATCTACACGTTAACACGTGGCAAATGAAAACTTAAAGACTCCACTGAAAAAAAAAATATATACAGGGCTGGGCCAATTAACGTTACATCTATTAAAAATCCAATTTCGTCAATGTCTGAGATTTGCTGTTCTCAGAACAGCGTAAAATCCAAATTGCAGTGTTCAGGGTTATGAAACCGTGTACAGTGGTACAGGTGGTTCTCGACAGTTCGTAGGAACCTTATTACTCCATCCCCACGGTAGACGCAGTTTATATCCTGAAGATGGAAGTAGTAGATTCCTCCGAAACTAGTCTTTATTCGTCGGAAACTGATTACGGACGACGAATAGCAGAATAATCTCTGAACTGCTGACTTTGTGTGTGTGTGTTTTGTGTTTGTCCGTGCGTGCGAAGGAATTTTATAAATATGAAGGAAACTAATGCCAAACGCGTTTCGACCTCAAGATGTCATCATCAGTGGCAAAAAAATTTAAGTCATATAATATAATCCAAAAGATTATGGTTTTTAACAGAGCATAAAGGAAAGTTCTTTACAGAACCATATTTAGTAACACTTCAATGGTTTTAAGAATTTAATAAAATTTAGATTTCGTAACCTTCACTAAAATGCGTCAGGTTACGTTCATTATGTTTCTTTCTGGTCTAACGAGATGATGTACCAGAAGTTTATTATCTTAAAAAAAATGGTCTTTGGACAAAAAAATTAATATGTCCGGAATTCGCAGACGTAATTTAGGTGTTTTAAAATGTTTTTGCACAAGTGAACACAACGTAATTTTTACGGTAGAGATTTTGAGGCCTGTATTCTTGGTAGATATTGACCGACGTTTCAGAGGTGTTTACTGCGTCCATTGCCCCGTACTGATAGAGGTAACAAGCATCTCACTTTCTTCGGGGTTTGTCTCACGGATTCTTTAGCGTGTAATCGCCGCTTCAAATGTCTTTTGTTTCTACAGTTCCGAAGACGTCTTGTGAATGAGAGAGAGTTTCATTTTCACGACACGAGGAGCGCTCTAATTCTTTTGGTGCTGCGTGAGAGAAACTTAACTCCAATGTCATCTGCATTGACTTAAGTAATTCTTACCTAGAAACAAAGAATTATGAATTGCATTATTGCGTTCTTATCTCACGCTTCCCGTAAGCCAGTGTTTTTACGCTCCAAATCGCGTAGTAATTATTGTAATTACGTGTTGGTGACGGCTGTGAGAGGCAAAATGCTTATCACTAAAGGGGGGGTGCGGGGTTAAGGTCGTTATGAAATTGTCACCGTTATTTTTGTCCATTTTTAACCAAAATTAGTACGCGCAAACAAATTTTCATAATCCTACCCTGTATGAATATAACGCCAATCAGTTAGGTTAGGTTAGGTTAGGTTCTCGAGTTGTTAAAAGCGACAGACGGACGGATAAATAGACGTGTAGAACGGAAGAGACTGCCTAATACGTCGAATTAAGTTTTCCGGCAATATATCGTTGCTTAGCGTCGCTCTGTTATACGTATGTCGTATCCTATCAACACCTAGACAAGACTGGAAACTGCAGTAGGGTTCTAGATTATACAGAATGTCCCAAAAAAACTTGCATATCCAATACTGACATATGTAATGGTTGTGTATTTTTTTTGGGACACCCTGTATATTTGCGTGTAATTTACCGATTTAAACAAAATACTTGGTTCAACAGTGTTAAATGTGCATCGACTGTCCATTATCTGGAATGCTGTTTCTTCGCTTTCCGGCCGGTACTGACGTCTGTCTGTCTGTCTTCCACAGGTCATAGGTGACGTCCACATCGAACCCGCCCACGTTGTGAAGAAGAGAAGCATAGACCAGCCACTCAGGATCCTGCTGTATTACGACGAAAGTGTGTACAGGTGGGTGATGGTCCCCTCTTTCCTGCGTCACAGTCCCAGAGGTTCTGCAATTTAAAAAGCATTTTGATGTTTAAGCGGTGGTTGGCATTCCTGATTTTTTGTTCGGGAGGTTGATCTTTGTAATGGTGAAGCCTTGTGTTTTCTTCGCGGTACGGACTGGATTCTTAAATATTTTTAGAAGCGATCAGTTGATCTTTGTAATGGTGAAGCCTTGTGTTTTCTTCGCGGTACGAACTGAATTCTTAAGTTTCATTTGAAAGAGCTTCGGCTCCAAAGGTTAATTAGCGTTTTAGTCGTATTATTTCCTTAAACAAGGTTAACCAGTTGATCTTTGTAATGGTGAAGTGTAGTGTTTTCTTCGCGGTACGGACTGGATTCTTAAGTTTCATTTGAAAGAGCTTCGGCTCCAAAGGTTAATTAGCGTTTTAGTCGTATTATTTCCTTAAACAAGGTTAACCAGTTGATCTTTGCAATGGTGAAGTGTAGTGTTTTCTTCGCGGTACGGACTGGGTTCTTAAATATTTTTAGACGCGATCAGTTGATCTTTGTAATGGTGAAGTGCTGTGTTTTCTCCGCGGTACGGACAGGGTTCTTAAATGTTACTGAGAGGAGCTCCGATGTAATTTTCTGTTTTCTACTACACTTTTGCTAGCCTTCTAAACTATCTCGAAATTTCTGTGCTACAAAAGGTTATTTTAAAATCCGCGTTTGTTTTTTGTACATCGACTGCCGAATATTAGTCCCTTTGTGACGGACTGTAATACTTCGCTAGCCATTTTTTTCGCCTTCAATTGTTTTATCTGAAATATTCAGATTTGAAGCTTGGTAGTTATAAAAGACCTGTTCTCACCTTTTATGAGTACCACAAACATTTGGGCCTTTAAGTTGATTCACAGCGACACCTCCCCTAACCATCTACACAAACACACGATCTAAATTGGACTTTTTAATGTTCAAAATGCAAACATTTATGTAAACGTGGAGTGGGCTGTGGACGATACAGGGCGCAGGCGCGTGGAGCACCTTTATGTGGCGATTTGAATCACCGGAATAAACATTCAAATAGGCTTCTTCTAGTCCAGAGCCAAGTGTAATTATATTCAGGTATATTTAACTAACAGGAACATTTTAGTGTGCCAAATTTAATCGCAATCCGTTCAGCTATTTAGCAAAAATAAAAAATCCACTAAAGTTCGTAAGCAGTATAGTTGCATGATTCATCGGCATATCCGCAGGTTTATGGCATTGTTGCCAAATCTTGTGCAGTGCGCAGATTGGAAAGTTGTATTTGTCACGGCCCATTAGATATCGTGGGTGTGGGATACACGTAACCAAGACAACGGTGAGGCAACTCGCGCGTCCGGAGAATCCTCGTGAATCTTCCATGACCAAGTGACGTCATTTTCATCGTGGCAAAACTTTTTGTTTCAGAAGCTCATAATCTCTCAGGGAGTCAGTAATTTCTCTGTTTTTAGGAATTCGAAGGTCCATTGCCATGTTCGCGGAGGTCAGCCATTTAACCTGTCCAGAACCACAAGAAACCAATTCACACGCCATGCCCTATTTATCGAAGAACCATGTTTATATTTAGTCTGGAGAGTTATCAGGGTACATTGTTACCGTAGTTTGGTTAAGCGGGAAAATCCCCTCCAGCAGCAGAAGTCTCGTGGGGGAATCCTCCGGGATCACCCACCCGGAAAAGCGCCCCCACATGCCCGTCAAAGAACAGATCAGTGATCCCAAAACCTGTGACGTAACTGGCGACATTTGCAAAGGTCAGAGGTTACGTTTTTGGCCACCGAATTGTTACTCCACGCGTACGTGTCCTAACTTGTTACTTTATAGGCACGAAACTTGGTGTCTTGTCGTAATAGAGGAAACTTTAATCTGATTTTATGCTAAGAGAAGGCTCCACTCCAACTGGTTCTCAGAAATATCTTTGTACCCGTGGTGGTCTGTTGGGTTGTGACGCCCGACGTTTCGGAGGAACATAATGTCTCAATCATCGGGGTTTTTTCACCCTGCAGCTGTTTGCAATGGCATTTGGCAGCACGTATAAGAAAGTGGACACGTGTTACGTTCTCTCGCACGTGGTCTACGTCAGTGCTTTTCAAGGTGCGCGAAGTCTGCCCAATCTGATGAGGTTTTCCCCACTTACACCTAGACGTATGTAAGATCGGTAAAAAAACTGTATAAGAAGTGCCTTTTGAAGACACGTCTGGCTCTTATGACCGAGTAACACAAGGTCACATTCTGCACTTCGATTTCCTTGCAAGGACACGCCACTTTGGTTTATGCTATTCGGACGACGTCTCACGTCATCTGCAGTGAGATTTCATTTCCGGTACGAAGTCATTATTAAAGTTCAGATATAACGCACTGCATCCCCCATGGCCCGGGGTGGAGTGAAGCTGGTCACTCATCAACGTTTAATTCCGAGGTTAAGAATGTGTGGAGGCAAACCTCCACTTCCCGTAAATCTTCACGTCGTGTCTTAAGTTTCAGTTAAGTGCAGAGATAACTTAAGGACAACTTTTTTTTCGTTGAGGTATATTTGAATAAAAAAGTTGACAGTGCAACCACGGTTCTGGAGAATTTGACGTAAATACGTCTATACGGAAAGGAAGTTTATATATTGGTTTTATTCTAAATATGGCGCACAATATTAATATTAATTTTAAATTTTAACATCAACAATTTAAAAGTTTGTGTATAGACTTGAATAATAAATATATATTTGAATTTTAAACACAAACATGACGCATCTAAACTATAAATCTAAATATTTCCTTTATACATGCTTTACAATTGAGTAAAGTTTGATTAAGACATTGCTTATTTAACTTAAATTAGTTACGCTTAAGATGGGTCTGTGGTAGATGAATGTAACGTAAAGTAATGTAATGAAATGTAATGTAACGTTCCCTAGGTACACTTGTTACACTTTTTCGCCGAATGACCCTTCCTTATAGACGTATTTACGTCAAAAAATTGACTGCGTATTTAAATTTTTCGCGTGTTAATTTCGCTTATTTTATTGTAGAACGTTCAACCGAGAATATGCGTGAATAACCTATGATGTACAGTCAATAATTTAGGTTGATAAACTTCGTGTTATGCTAGTGTTTCGCGTGTGAGGCGTAATTTATGCCTGCAGGTAGTTAGTTACCTGTCACCGGATCGGAAATGGGGGTCTTCAGCTCCGGTAAGACCCTCAGCGAAAGTGAAAAAAAGCTGACCTTCCGACCCAGGAAAAATAAAGATTCACTTTCACTCTCTTCCTCAGTTGTGCGTGTCATGACCTCTGCGGAGAAAGGGACCAACCTGTCCATTCACCTGTCTAATCTGTCTCTAGATTAAATTCCTCAATGTTTGCCTTTTACGCTGAGTCAGGTGTTTTATTTATCTCTTCAGATAATAAGTTGCTATGCAACCATCTTTTTCCCTCTTCCATATTATTTGTACGAGCCGGTTAGCTCAGCCAGTACACTGATTTACTACTGGCTTGACGATCGGGGTTCGATCCCCATCAAGGGCAAAAATTTTCCTCTAGCCTGATAGCCTCTGGGGCCCCACACAGCCTCCTGTCTAATGGGTACCAGGGTCATTTCCCCGGGGGTAAAGTTCGACCAGGGTGTGACGCTGATCACTCAACCTCATCTAGTGCCGAGATTAATGAGGAGCTATACTCAGACTTCTGATTCTGATTCATAAGTACCTTCTCGTCTCTTGTCTGTAATCTGCTTAACGTCTTTTGTTTAATTCGTTTCCTAGACAACGCCACGCCTTTGTGAAAATTTCTTTGTTTCGTGATGTGTCAATATTTCTCCTTACGATTCAGGAGGACAGTCTTGAAGCCTTTTTTGTGACTCAAATTGAAAATGAGTTTATGCAATACGAAAGCGTTTCGGTCAAATGTCTGTCGTCCAATCAGACAGAAGAAAATGTATGTCACAGCGCTTTCTCTGGAAAGTTAACAAATTATGCATACAGCTCATGGTTCCAACGGACAGACATACGATTATTGGGTCACATATTAAATTAATTGTAATTTGGCATTATTCTGGTATGTTCCGAAGTAGGTACAGTCAAACCTATCTAAAGTGGAACCTAACTTAAATGGAAACATCTGTTTGGATTAATCTGGCTCAGGATGGAGACAGTGTCGGGATCTTGTGAACACGGCAATGCCATAAAACAATACTATTCAACCTGGGGTACGCGAAGACATCTTAGGGGGTACGTGAAATTTAAAAAAAAAATATTATTTTATGATAAACACTGAATAATCAGTAATGTAATTTATTTAATTTATTTTAGATGTAGATTATATACTATGTATAACTTGAATTATACACCAACAACTTTGGGGGTACAAAGTTGAAGAGAGATTATATCTGGGGGTACGCGAACAAAAAAGGTTGAATACCACTGGTATAAAGGACGGGGCATTTCTGGACCAACTGGTCAGCATTTCTCTAGTCTTCAAATACGTTTTGTACAGTGAAAACGTCGATTTTTTTTGGTGAAATAACGCCTTTACAAAAAAAGTATTTATTTAAAAATTTAGTCAGTAGTTTAGGACGTGACACATGCGGATGGACATAATATCTCTTACGAGCTTTTGATTCACGCACTGTATGCGAAGTACGCATTTGCTGACGTTAGAGAACACCTTCTGATTGGCGGCAGACCGTCTGTGTGGATGGATGCGTCGGTGGGGGACAGCGTGCCCCCCTGTGATAATCGATCCACTTCTCCCGTCACGTGGAATTCCTCTAAAACCATTTGTTTCCTGCTCTAGTTGCTTAGTAACTGCTGGTTTATCTTTATGTTCAGAACACGTAATCGATGTTTAGCCTCGTCGCCATACTTGTATTTTTTTTTCAGTTTTAAATAAATATAACAAAATTATTGAGTGTGTCACGAGATAAATTAATACGCGATACCGATATTCTGTTGTTTTTAAGCTCATCCAATGGAAAAGGAGATTATCGTACTGGAACTTTTTTTTAAAAGAAAAGAATTAGTAAATATTGTTAACACGTTGTTGCTTAAGGTTTTAAATACGAAGGTCGTAAAAAAAATAATAATTAAGATTTCAGTCCGTACCGCGAAGAAAACACTACACTTCACCATTACAAAGATCAACTGGTTAACCTTGTTTAAGGAAATAATACGACTAAAACGCTAATTAACCTTTGGAGCCGAAGCTCTTTCAAATGAAACTTAAGAATTCAGTCCGTACCGCGAAGAAAACACTACACTTCACCATTGCAAAGATCAACTGGTTAACCTTGTTTAAGGAAATAATACGACTAAAACGCTAATTAACCTTTGGAGCCGAAGCTCTTTCAAATGAAACTTAAGAATTCAGTCCGTACCGCGAAGAAAACACTACACTTCACCATTACAAAGATCAGCTGGTTAACGCTGTTTAAGGAAATAATACGACTAAAACGCTAATTAACCTTTGGAGCCGAAGCTCTTTCAAATGAAACTTAAGAATTCAGTCCGTACCGCGAAGAAAACACTACACTTCACCATTACAAAGATCAACTGGTTAACCTTGTTTAAAGAAATAATACGACTAAAACGCTAATTAACCTTTGGAGTCGAAGCTCTTTCAAATGAAACTTAAGAATTCAGTCCGTACCGCGAAGAAAACACAAGACCTCACCGTTACAGCGATTAACTATTTAACGCTGTTTAAGTAAATGATGTCTGTGTTCATTGTGAATCACACGAAAAGTAAATATGAACAAAGTATTAATGGTTTAATATTAAAGGAGGTGGTACTTATAGTAACCACCGTGCTTTGAAAGGTTAACAAGATGCATTGCAGTTTTTTTTTTGAATATGAATTAATCGAACGTGTACAGACTTCCTTTAAATGATTCATACTAGGAATTCAGTAGCTTAGTGGCTGTTATTCGTGTTTTGTGTCTTTGGGAACTTCAGGGTTCGAACTCGTCCCATAAGCGTGTTATTCTGATAAACGTGTTTTGGTGTTTTTCGTAACACTTCCAAAATAAATGCCTGGGTACTCATCTAATCCACCGATCGATTAACTGTTTGCTAAGGTTGAAAAAATCATCGAATAAATAATCATTGAAGCTCAGTGGTGAGTCATTGTTCTGTCACTTTAATTGTCAAGTAATAATTATCTTTTTTTATGAAAAATCGTGACTGTCAATTATAATATTTATCGCACAATGGAATTTCGTGTCTGTCCGCCGAACAACAATGCGAGATATGACGACGAGGACGCGTGGTGATAGTTGCGAAGCCCGATTCACACTGACCCCGACTTTCGCGTTTCTAATGCCGTAATCTCTCCCTCCCTCCCCTAAAGGCTAAGAATATTGTTGAAATTGAAACCATGCGCAGTTTTTCGTAATTTGAACTGACAAAAGTCCAACTCTCACGGACTGCGTCGTGGATGAGTGAACAGTCTTTTGTTTCGTACGGAAAACAGTGTGTGTGAAATTTTTGAAAAAAAAAAAAGTAATGCTGTCTAGCGAACGACTGGGGTTCGATCCCCGACGGGGGCAGAGGATACTGACGATGGTGTAATATTATTTGGATTCTTGGGTTTTTTGGACCATATTCATGACGTCAGACTATGGACAAGGTCCAGAATCCCATGAAACCAATTAATACGCTTTATGGGGAAACACGGAATTGTCCATTGTTAATGAAGGTGGTTTTTAAAGATGCCACTAAGCTTTTAAGTGGTTAATTGTTTTTTCATTTTCCTTTTTCAGGCTCGATAGGGAGAAATTTGAGCTGATAAATGTAAGTATAAAATTGCCTTAGTAAGGGCATCTCTATTAAAATACCATGCATCAACTTTGCTCACCATCAGTCTATGTTAGCCTGCATGATGCATTTGACAGATGTTTCAGAGGTGCTTACTGCTTCCATCTTCAGGGACTTTATGATGGATGGTAGCTGAGTACTTAACTGTTTTGCTTTCTTTTTTCAGAATACGATATTGCCAGAGGCGGTCCACTTTTGGGAAATGGCTCTCATGGTCAGAAAGACTAACAGCGTAATACGGCTGAACAGGTAGGAACAGAATTTGGATTTTGGGAATGTTGCGGTTGATATCAGAATTTTATGGGGTTGTTGAGTTTTGTGCTGACAGTGTTTATGGCGCCACTTTGGCTGGGTGACGACAGTCTTTAAGGATTCCCCCACGTGGTTGTCTTGCTTGGGATTCCCACGCAGAATCCCCAGGGTCATTAAATTTGATGGTGATTCCCTACCCATTCGCTTAACCAAATATGAAATTTTTCTGCTCAGTTCTCAGTTTGTTATGTTTTGTTGGATGGACAGAAAAGGTTCAATTTTTTTTTAAAAAAATATTTTATGTATTTCTCCCCACACCCTATAAGAAAGTGGATTTTGTTTATGTGTGTGTGGGGGGGGGGTGTTGATGCACTGGGTAATATCACAGCTCATGTTATACTTAGTTGTACCTGTCTTTTGTACTCTGTTCACATTAAAAAAAACATTCCGTTGTTCTCAGAAAATGCGAGAACAACCAGGTGTTCTACAGGAAAGGTGAACCTTATCCATACTGCAAAAATGCCTGTGAAGAGAGGACGATGTGTGGCGAAGTTCAAGTACCAGAACACCATCTAGAAGTACGTTCCACGATTTAAAATTATTGACGTACCTGCGTCAGGTCCATTTATTTTAATCTGTGACTACTAGGATACTCTGTGTTGGACCACACTATGCAGCACGTTACCACATCGCTGTTACAGGTGTGTAGGACGTGCAATGCGACGGGCCAGGACTGCGGCACGTTGAATTCCGACAGAGGTCCCGGGATTGACGGAGCTGATTTCGTGTTTTATGTATCGGCGATGGAGACAGAAAGGTGCCACAAAGGAATGACTGTGGCGTACGCAGCACACTGCCAACAGGAAGCAGCACTAGATAGGTAAGAATTGCTACAGAGTTTACATAAAGTGATCCTTAAGAATTTATATTTTTCCTCAGTGGATTGTCTTCTGGCGAAACATTTTCCATTCTTTTCTGTCTTGATTTATTATATCTGTTTCAACTTTCTTGTTACTTTTTTCCTCCTTTCCCACTTGCTCTCACTTTGTCATCCAAATTATAATCTATTCGACGTTTTCATTTTGTACGTACAGGATTTCCTCCCGCCAAAGTAAGAAACACGAAACACACTTCTATAATGTAACCTTTCAATGCTGTTTGTCTGCGTCTTTTGATATATGGACCGCAGGCCGATTCATGTCTCTGCTAAGTGCATAACATTTTGTGGGGGGCATTTCTATTTTGGCAGGCCGATAGCGGGACACGCTAACCTGTGCCCCCAGAGCATAAGTACAAAGCCGCAAGAACTTGAGATATTGCTTTCAACGGTGAAACATGAAATCCTTCATGCCTTGGGCTTCTCAGTCAGTCTGTATGCGTTCTACCGTGATGAGGAAGGAAATCCGCTAACTCCACGAGGGGACTCTGGCAAGCCACATCTCAACGAGAGGCAAGTTGTGAAACAAGCATAAAAACTGTGTGCTCACTAGCTACAAATCCCTCCTAGTGCTTTGTGTTCTGATTAAAATTTTACATGATTTTACTCAGGCTTCTGACTCGACAGTGGAGTGATCGTGTGATTAAATCAGTAGTGCGCAGAAACTGGCTCGTTCATGGTGGTCGAATGGATCGAGAGGTGCAGGTGATGGTCACCCCTCGAGTGGTGGAGGAAGTGCGCAACCACTTTGGTTGCTGGGAACTGGAGGGAGCCGAGTTGGAGGACCAGGGGGAAGAGGGAACTGCTCTCACACACTGGGAGAAAAGGGTGTTCGAGGCAAGTAGCGACTGATCTTCTTTAGCATGTCTTGAAATGGTTGCTGTCCTTGTAGGACAGGGTTGTGTTCCTGTAAATCGCTGTATGTATTGGAAGTGCATGAAATGAGAAGCGTATAACAACAGTAATTTTAAACTGACACTAGAATTCTGTGATGCTAAGTATATCGTCCTTGTGACGTTCCCTGATAAGCATGGAGAAGGTTTAACACATAGCAGGTTTTAAAATTTGTTCATGACACTAAAATAAAACTGTTATTGATATTATTTTGTGTTATTATTATCCTGATTTTGACTGCCAGAGCCATCTAGCAGCTAATCAGGAGACTTGGGTGAGAAACCGCCGCTGAATTTTGCTTACAAAACATTTTGTATCATGTAAGATTTGTGGTTTTCACAGCGGTGAGAATGAAGATTTCTGTCTTCTGGGTTGTTGCGCTGTGTAGTCTTCTTCTTGTAGCGTTATAACCCTTTGTGGGTCTTAGCTTGTACGACGAGTTTTTTCCATTCTGTCCTATCATTCTTCTCCATCCCCTTACTCCCATCGTCCTCACATCCTCCTCCACGTCGTCTATCCATCGTTTCCGTGGTCTCCCTCTCATCCTTCTTCCCATCGGTCTCCATTCCATCACTCTTCTAGTTACCCTGTTTCCTTCCATTCTTGCAATGAATTCATCGCGCTGATGACAGAGGCAGTATGACCTCTGAAACGTTGGTTAACATCGACCAGACTACACAGCGCAACAACCCAGAAGACAGAAATCTTCATACTCATCGCCCTGATGACGGAGGCAGTATGATCTCAGAAACGTTGGTTAACATCGACCAGACTAAACAGCGCAACAACCCAGAAGACAGAAAAATCCATTTTGCATCATGCTTGCAATGTTCTTTTACGTGCCGTAAATCTACGACATGGGACCGCCGGCTTTACTTCCCCTCCGAAAGAAGTCGTGCTACGGATTTTTATCACCCTTAAAAATCCACCGACCTCGGCCGGGATCGAACCCGCAAACCCTGGGTCCAGTGGCGAGCACGCTAACCACTAGTCCACAGAGGGCAACGAAATAAGACCGCCAACTCTATTGAATTGATTAATGTTAGAGAAAATTTGTAGCCAGTAAACAGTAAGATTGCCTTTGAAATCCTGAAAATGTATGGTAAAGAGGGCCATTCTGTACTGCGTGTTTCTCGTTCAGAATGAAGCCATGACAGGAACGCACACGCAGAACCCTGTTTACTCACGCATCACTCTGGCACTGATGGAGGACACGGGTTGGTACCGTGCCAATTACAGCATGGCACAGCCCCTCAGCTGGGGCAAGGACTTCGGCTGTGACTTTGCAATGAAGAGCTGTAAGGAGTGGATGGACAATAAGACCATGAGGTGAGTTGTTTATTTATTACATCAACTGAAGTAGTATCAAATGAGGTAATGTACGATGGTTATAAACAATAAATCAAGAAGTGTGTATTATTATTGTTGTGATTTCACAGGATAACCAAAGAAGTTGGGGGAAAAATCTATCCCACTGCCACTTTGTCAAAGTACAAATTTCACATGGTCATGAACCCAGACATTTGCCGTGAGAAGCTGGCGGCTAACCGCCTCCGCTATGGCATGACCAAGGAAGGGCGTGAAGAAGGAGACTGTCCTGTTATTTGTTAGAGGGACTGAGGAGAACTATTGACCCTCGAGATGTAGGCATTACATTCGTCTGAAATGTTGCTATTGTGGGTTGTGACACCGTGAATTTGCATTAGTTACTAGCATTCTGAAGGAACGACGTATGTACACCATGTAGGATTTGATGTCTTCACATTGGCGAGTCTGAAGATCACTGTCTTATGGGTTGGTCCGTCACGTAGTCTGGTAGAAGTTTACCAGCGTTTCAGAGGTCCTTGCTGCCTCCATGAGCGCCTTGATGATGGAGGTAGCAAGGACGTCTGTAAACTTATACCAGACTACATGGCAGAACAACCAAGATGACAGCCATCTTCTATGTCTGCCATCTTCTGCAAGTTCATGTACTGTTACAACCTAGAAGACCAAAGCTGACATCTTCACCGCTATGATAACCAGACTCTCATAAATCCAGTTTTATGTTACAGTGGTAAATCAATACACCCGTTCTGCAACAAGGTGAAACGCGATCCCTTGGAGACGGAGTGTACCGAAGACCGCAGCTCCGTGGCTCTCTGCAATCTGGTGGAGCACCAAGATAAACTTCCAGTAATGTACCAGGTCAGAGAATCAGGATAAACGTGAACTGTATCTTTCTCAGAGTATGACTTAGGTTACATGTTAATTTTTTTTAATGGGTATTTTTTTTAGCATCTTTGTCGTATGGATTGGCGTCAGACGCACTTAAGACTGATGTCTCATCAGTGAATCTTATTCAGTTCACTGCTGTGCAGCGCTGTCTCTTGATATGAGTGACGTTTCTACAGCTTACTTTTAGAAACAAAGTCAGTCTTATGAATGACCATACTGGTCATACGTAGGTGCTAGTTCTTGTCATTAAACCTCCAGGTTTTATTAAAACAAGGAATTTTTTGACGATATTGTTCTCGTGGGTTCTGATGCCGTGTAGAGATACCAACATTTCAGAGTCTGTGTCACTAGAACACAATGAAATCCAGAAGATTATCGTAACATCATCATTATCGTCCTTAACATCGCGAACACCTCAGATGTCACAAGGAATATTTTCGACCAGCTGCGTAACCATCGAGTTTTCAGCAAGGTCCCTGCACCATGGCATTAGTTAATAAGCGAATGTAAAGAATTATGGAGGATGGAAAATTGAGAAGAATGAAAAGTGTTTCACTGTTAGCATGAAACTGCTTGTAATGTTGATTTTTGATTATCTTGCAGAATTTTGACTCGATCCCACATGTGAAACCGGGGCAGGAGAGCTACTTCGGTGGTTCTGTTTCATTGGCCGACTACTGTCCATATATCCAGGAGTTCACGTGGCGTTCCAAGAATGTGATTGTGCGGGGTTCCCACTGCCAGTACAACGAGAATAATCCAAGTACGTAGTAGGGTCATTCGATTAATAAATTGAATGGGTGTAAAAAGTAAGAAATTAATGCTTTTTTATAAGAGCGCTTAAGTTCATTTTTGTGTCGTGAAAAATAGTGGCGAATAATAAAATAATAGAACAAGTGTCTAATTTTAATTATTTAAGCTACCATTACAGAATATCCTCTTGTCAAAATGAAGATATAAATATGAAGGTGCGTAAAGAGGATATGGGGAACAGTAAGAATTTTTGATACAAAAGAACTTCGAAGAACACGCAACTACGATCTAATAAAGTATTGAAATGCAGCCGCGAAATGTGTTGTGATGCCGTGTTATCCTTTAGGTGGCTGCCGACATTTCGTAGGGTTGCTTAGTGTATCGTAACTTGACGTGTGAATAATAAATGCGCTGGATATGTACTTTGTGATATTGATGATCTGTAACTAAGCGAATCTGTTAAACAGGAAGATGTCCTTTGGGACTCAATTGCAAGGGCATCTTAAAATAAGTTAAAAAAAAAGTATGCTGAAGTTAACTGTCGTGTTCGTTGATCAGGTCAAGAAAAGAACTTTGCGCTGGAGCAGTATGGATCAAACTCTCGATGTTTTGACCACACGAATCAAATGTGGGAAGAATGCTCATGTCAACAAGTGCGGCGGTGGCAGCACTGGGGTTCTGGGTGTTACCAGTTCACTTGCCAGGCGGGCCGGTTGCACATTATGGTGAGTGGCAGGTGTGGTCGATACGGTACAGTCTGAATTACTGGCGGCATCACTAAACAGAACGCAAACAAAATAAAACATAATTTAATCTCCTGTGGTTGGTTTGAAAGACTTCAACTTTTTGTATTGAACAGGGTTAACAAATTTTTATTTTTATTTTTATGCAACTTACTATTTCAGAAATGTTTAGTGTCAGTCTGTAATTCTATCATAAAGTGTTTTAAAACGTGTGTGACAGACTTCTGATAATCATTGCATATGGTTTTCACCGAGTTTTATTTCACGCAGTTGGAAGACTTGAGGTGGTGTTATGAAGTCAAGAAAATGTGCTGAAGGGATTAACTTAGAAACAGGGGGAAAATTTTTTAATTATTTTTGTGTCAGTTTCTTCTTGGCACGGCAAAGATTTCTATGCTAAAATCTAACGTGCGTACTTCAGATGTTAACGATCTGTGTTTGAAGCTTCGAAACTTCACTGACCGTGAATCACCGTGTCTGTTGCAGGTGGCAAACTACACATATACATGTTATTTCCCAGGGCAAGAGTTGTCCATTCTCATAATATCAAATGGTTGGCTTCATAGGGGCGCTCTCGTGTGTCCACCCTGCGAGGACCTATGCCAGGTAAAAAAACGGATGAGAGGAAATCGTTGCCTTTACAATCCTTTCAGTGTCAGTAAATGAGACAAATGTCTGTCCTTTGATAGTATTCACCTGTTTGTCTGCCTCAGGGAATTCCAGCAAGTATGAAATATTTCTGCCAACTCCTTGTCTTAAAAAAACTGTTAATTTAATCTTCATTGTAATAAAGTTTTCCTCTGTGTTAACCTCATGTCCTCATTAATCTGTTGCATTGAGTGCTTCATTGTCCTTTGCTCTGCATTGTTATGCTCATTTTTAGTTTTTACCACTTTGCATCGTATATTTATTTTAAATAGTAGTGTTAATTTCAAATTGGCCTGATGGTGGAGGCAGCAAGGACCTCTGAAATGTCTGTAAACTTCCACCAGACTACGTGGCACAACACCGAAGAAGACGGACGTCTCAAATTTATATTTAGTTTACTTTCAAGGAACGTGGGGTTTAGTGAGATGCTTAATTTTTCTCTGCTGGACTCGGATGGGGTTATTGTACAATTAAAAATAATTTCTTGTTTTATTACAGTAAATATTTTGTAACCACAATGGAGCTCTCATGCCACATTTAATAAAATAGCATGTTTTTTTGTCTAATTTAAGGACTTCCTTTATGATTATAAATTTCTTATGAATGTTTAACTTCCATATCCATAAAAAAAAACAGGAATTGTTTATTTATTTTATACTGCAGGTGGAGTTGCTGCAGTTAGGAGATAGATGTAAACCGGCCTCAGTGCTGCCTCCATTGGCCGTGTACCACAAAGATGAACTGACATGCAGCTCCGAGCGCCGCGTCGCCTCCCTTGCTCTGACTGTGATACTAGCACTGGCAGCCGCTGTCATCAGGTGGCCTTGATAACTAGCTGTCACCTAGCAAACCACATTCCACCCCTTTGTAGGATGTAATACACTTGCCAGCTGTGATACTTGACGTCACATTCCTTCCTGTACAGACGTGTACATAAGACACTAATAATCCAGACCTGTGTTCTGGAACTCAGGTAAATAAGAAATTTTGAGAAAGACTTTTAAAGGAATTGCTTGGCGAAGTGTGCCCCGTTCACTGTACAATGTGGTCTTTAAGAGCTGAACTTTACGTTGATGTAAGCAGTAGTCATCGTTTCTGAAGATGTAAGTGGCGCGACGGAAAGTACGTCGGCTCAAATGCCGTATAGTTACGACTTCATCGAGTTATTGACCTGTGATAAAAATGTGGGATTGAGGCAGACTGTTTGTTCCTGTAAAGACTTTTGGTTGCTCAAAGTTTCTGGTTAAGAAACAGGCAATACAGAACTAGTATTTACACTGCACATTAAAATCTGCCACGTCTCTTGGGCTGTGCTTAAATTTGTGGCATTTTGATTCTGTATATTTATAATTATGATTTGAGATATCTCAATTATGGCAGTTCTTACGGCAGCAAGTTTTAAGGTGACTGACGTCTGGGATCTTGCATCATGTAATCTCTTAAAAAATCACCAATGATATTTCAGAGGTACCGCCTTTGAAACTAAAGTCTGGGTCTTATGAGGCCATATGAAAGAAGGTCTCAAGAGACAGTCACCGGGAGTGGGTCTCCTTCCATTGGAACTTTAAACGCATTTATTGATAGGTCTTTAGCTAATAATTTTGGCCGGCGTGTGTAGTAATGTAATTCTGTGACATGTTCACTGCGCTACTTAAAATGTTCCTCATAACTAGGAGCAAATCAGAATCTGGATGATGATAGATCAATCACACAAACATATCCAATTACAATTTTGTCTGGAAACACGTTGTACGACGTCGCTCGGAAGGTTAATATTAAAATGAATCTTACAGACGTGGGTTATGTGAGGATGCAAAAACCAGATTCTAGTGGCTTAGTGTATGGTTCAAGGTTGATATTTAACAATGATGTACCAACTATAAAGTTGGTGAATGGTGTAGTGATGATTATGTACGGTGAAATGGGAAGGTCTGGATCTTTTTCAAGATAGTATCCGAAAAATTCAGATGGGACTGAGGAAAATTATGTTAGAATTATCTGAATAGGCAGTGCTCCAGCCAGAATTCAAACTTGATATCCATAAATACAGATCGGCCATGTTAAAACTTTAATTAAATTAATTTCTTACAGGAGGTCTTTATGCACAGAATATGGTTCAAAATCATTCAAGTGTGTATTTTGTAGATACAAGGTGATGAGCCTCACCCCCACTACCGTCAGACGCGTACCAACTTCTGACATTCATACAGTGAACATGTAATCTTGTTCTGTTGTTTATGTTGAAGTGATAGAATATTAACTTTCCTCTCTCATTGTAAGACTGAGAGAGCTTCGAAGTGTTAATAAAACCAAAGTGTTTTCGATATTGTGCATAGTTTTTCGTGATGTCCCGTGTATAGCTACAGGGATCTGTTGATGTCGCTTGGTCCATGTCCATGATGCCTGCTTCATTTATACTCTGCAAATTCTGTTTAGCATCCTATACATATATATATTAATAGAGCCAAAATGGGTCTCAACAGGTAAGTCAGTTACGATTTATTTTTGTTATATACTGATAACACGATAGAGCAGATGTCAGACTTCTCCACTGTTACTGTTCCCCACCCCCCACTTTGTAATTCCTGCAAAATCCCTCTACAACTTTGTCGTGTTTGTACTTTTTTCTTCTCACTTCTTTGCTGTCATCACGTCTTGTCATTCATTTTCCTGTTGTATCTTGTTACCATTCACTCAAGCCTGTATTTTCTCTCAGTTGTCCATTTTCTACCACTTTTTCCAAGTATTTATTATTATATTTATTATTTAGTGTTCTGTATGACGACAGGTCCACATGAGCAGGATCCTTCCATCCTTTTCTCGGACTGGGACCTGTTCATATACGTTCTTGGCAGATGATCCAGAAGTGGTTTGCCATTGCCTTCTTCTGTGTGTGAATGGAGTAATTGTTGGGATGCCACGGAGGAAAACTCCGTGTTGCCTAGACCACGGCCTTGCCCAACACAAGTTATAAATTCGAACCCGAGACCCCAGGATTACAAGGCCAGCGTTCTAACCGCTAGACCACCTCATCTTATTATTATTTAGTGTTCTGTCTGACGACAGGTCCACATGAACAGGATCCTTCCATCCTTTTCTCTTCTCGGACTGGGACCTGTTCATATACGTTCTTGGCAGATGATCCAGAAGTGGTTTGCCATTGCCTTCTTCTGTGTGTGAATGGAGTAATTGTTGGGATGCCACGGAGGAAAACTCCGTGTTGCCTAGACCACGGCCTTGCCCAACACAAGTTATAAATTCGGGCACCGCCGGGAATCGAACCCGAGACCCCAGGACATGAACATAACCTCAAAATCCAATTTCTCATTGCTACCTTTGGTCAGCATGTGATAAAATACTCTATTATAAAAACACATTTTAATAATTATGTAAATCCTTAACATTTAATTTTTGGTTTTTGCACAGGCCTTACTTTTTCAACTGTATTAGAATTATTATAGGTTACAGTGGTATGGACATGTAGTTCATG
The DNA here is from genome assembly GCF_977971745.1 of Zootermopsis nevadensis. NCBI lineage: Eukaryota > Metazoa > Arthropoda > Insecta > Blattodea > Termopsidae > Zootermopsis > Zootermopsis nevadensis. The sequence goes on from NW_028259134.1 coordinate 22,408,122, forward strand.
GGGGCAGAAACGAGTCCTGCGGGAGGCCACTTCGAAGACCGAAGCAGCAGCAACTCGTACCGGTACTCCAGTAGAAGCAAGATTAACAGCCCTAAGCTCATGGTAGCAGCTCCTGTGTTAGAAGCAGAAGCATGTCTCATTTGGCCTGCCCAATATTTGCAGAAGACCACACATCTGACGAGCTTCTACTTAAAGTGGCGCCACTTGTACAAAGTTGGAATTTCTGTTTGTTTTCTTGTATGGTTATGCTGTTTTTGCGAAGGTGGTGGTGTAAGCAGTTTGCGAATCTAGGCGAAAGTTTTAAGCGTTCTTTCAATAATAATATTTCCCTTGCTCTTTGGATTATCATTCTTATCACCATCGCTTTTTTTTACATTTTCTTGTCACATTTCAAATAATCAAAAATATTTTTAGCATTTATATTTCACTGCAGTGGTAACAAAATGTGTGTCACTAGGTAACGGTAAGAATCTTAAATAAAATATAAGTTTGGTTGTGATAAAACTTCGAAAGCTACAGGTATTTCAGGAACTGTTTTGTATGGAAGGATGCTGTTAAATCATGGAGGTAAAGTGGTCCATTTATGCCATCTTGGGGTTTATATGATTAGAAATTCCTGTAATTGAATCTGTTTTGATGTGGATTGCATGGATGGTCTGTAATGTTCTATAGTGACCTGCATTAATCTTTTATAAACACTGGATAGGTCACGGTAGCAAGAGTAGTCAGGCGAGGGACACATTTGCCAGCGTAGATCGTATCAGCTGCTACAGACATTATTTTTTACCTGAACATTACCGTTGTGATCAGAATATATCTGAATTGTTTACTCTCTTTTATGTAGTACCGTGGCTGCTCCTGATAGGTCAGCCACGAACACGGGACCTCCTTATTTCCGAGAGGCAAAAATACTGCTACGTCATGGGCTGAGGGCGGCTGGTAATGTGGACCGAAGACTGCCACTTAGTTGCCAGAAGAAATGCTGTACTACTGGAAGGGCCATCATTACTGATGTGGGTTAAGAGCTACCAAATAATTTTAGCTGTTTTAAGAGTGTAAACTGTATTTTATTGCATATTAATTTGAGCACTTTAAATATACAATAAAACTTAATACTGTGATGTTTTTCTTCTTTTAATAGAGTTACAAACTGTGTATCGGAACACAGACGCATGCTTTTTTTTTTATTAAATTCTTGAGAATATTTTAGATCTGAAGTTATCCAAATGTTGGTAACCACCTTTAAGACCACACAGTGTCACAACTCGGAAGACTACGATTAAATGTTCAGGCAGTCGTAAAACGCATATACAAATATTTCCATTTATACTTATTTTAAAATGTTATTTTAGTACAGATATTATGGTAGTTAAATCACAGTTTATCTTCAGTTGAAATCCACGAACTGGAGAGCTCTTCTTCTTCGAAGGAGGATGCCTTGTCCTCCACTTCATTATACTCCACTGTGAAAACTACATCACCGTTGTTCTTCTTAGTTATCAGCGTACTGTCATTTCTTCCAACAGTGGGTTTCAGTAATGATCTGTTGCTATCTCTTCCCATACTTCTTTGTTGCCTTTGTATGAGTCTTTGTATTTCTTTCCTGAAAAATAATGAATGTCTAATTATCAAAAAATGTTGACTGTAATCGCACGATACAATGTATTTTACGTATGTCTGAGCAGTTTGAATGAAGAACACGGCAAGATTGTTACAATATGCAGTAACCACTCTGTAAATTGAAGTATCTACGCTTTTACTTCCTTCATTTTGACTAAATTTTATTACTTAATTTAGCGAAGCTACTTGATCCTTTCATAAACTTAGGTCCTTCATATTCCACTGTCTTATGCGTCACCTGCATATCGTACTAGAAGTTGATACAAAGAAATGTTTAATTTTGCAAAATGCAGAACCTGACATGAGATGTGCTTTAAATTGTACTTCCGTCTTCAACCCCATTACCACTTGTATCAGCAAGTTCATTTTAGACATGGATCAGCATTTTCTTAAAAAGGAGCCCACCAAAACGATAGGCAATCGTATGAATGTGTGTTGCAGTAGAACTATCCCAACAGGAGCAGATTCTCATTTCAAGCTTCAAAGCATCAAATGCGTTAACATTCTTTATCTCACTATATTCAAGTTACAAATTCTACATTAAAACTTCACTACAGATGTTTCTTTCTACCTGAGATCTGGGTTAAGCAGCGGACCTGAACTGTCAGTCCGTAATTGCGTGTCCTCCATATTGATCTCTGTTGGCAGAGCTGTACTTCCACTGGACTGGAGATTGTTAGCTCTGAAGTCTCTGGAATTCATGTTCGTTGACTGCAGATAAACAGACATCTGACTCAGTGATGAGGACAGAGATTTGAGTAGGTGATGTCAATGTGTGGGAGGTTCAGTGAAGTAGGTTTCAGGCTTACGTCTGCAGGAGGTACTGTTTTGTCACACTACTCCCTGTGGTCTATTTACACGGGTTGACCTATTTTTGGAATATAGGACAATGGATGAAGTACAAAAACACAAAAATACCATTTTTTGATAACCTCCAAGATCATTCTTTTTATGTGATCTACTAATATAATTTGCAACTAACTACGTGGCTTACCGAGCCCGAAAGTTCATCACCGAATTAACCAAAGCCCTCCACCGGACCATGTCCTGGGCCAACAAAATCCAGTCTCCTTCAACTCCTATCACCCATAGATCCCGCCTGACATTATCCTCCCATCTACGTCTAGGTCTCCCCAGCGGTCTCTTCCCTTCAGGCCTCCCGACCAATACCCGGTGCACACCTCTTGTACCATCCATGCGCGCTGCTTGCCCAGCCAATCTCATTCTTCTCAACTTAATCACCCTGACAATATTGGGGGAGAAGTACAAATTTTTAAGCTCGTCATTATGCAGTTTTCTCCACGCCCCATCGTCTTCTCTCCTAGGCCCAAATATCCTCCTCAACACCAGATTCTCAAACACCTGCAATCTGTGTTTGGAAACTGATGCATTAATTATGGGACTTTCATCGCCAAATACATGGAGAACACTTGCTGACTGTACCGAGAAGCGGAATTTTCATTTCACGTGGCAAAAATCTCACAAAAGCTGTTTCAGTACAGATGTCTCATCAGATTTTATCAAGTGGTAACACAATCTTACCATGTCTGCTAGCAGAGCATCGTCCGTTTGGTCTTCCTCGCTATCACAGATGGAAAATAAGGGACGTGAATTTCGTTTCTCCTTTGATCCTACAGAACAAAACAAATCAACTTTTGGTAATGTGTAGGATTAATTATTTACTCAGATGTATACACACACTTCAATCCCCCTCCCACAAAATATCTCTCAAAAAGCAGGCATTAAATATTATGTTGTGCATTTTACCTCTCCTTGGCAATAAGCATTAAATAAATTGAAAGGTTTTAAGTATTTAAGATGTAGAGCAGTGGAAAATGGAAGTTAACATAGAAGATTGCTGCATTCCGACAGCTCAATATTTGCACGTCCAAATGCGATCAGAACAAAACTGTAGGATCGAAAATGTCGAATCTTACCTCTGTCCATCTAGGCACCCTCCAGAAAGCATGCGTGAGAATGTAAATCAAAAAGATTATTGAAAATATAATATTCTTAGTCAGTGCTTTTGAAATACAGCGTTTTCACTGAAATTTCATGTGCACAAAACATAGTTCAGTGTATGTTTGGAGCAAGTATAAACAATAAACGGAACATTTTCATTCAGGAGAGTAGTTAACAGCGAGCAACTGTACCTTTAGGTGTACTCTGTGTTTTGCTTGCACGCGTGTTAATTTTCTGCAACCAACTGGAGTATGTGCTATGCGACAAAGTGATCTTTTCTTTTCTGGATGTTTGAAACGTATTTTCACTTTCACGGGTAGTCGCATTTCTGTCGCGTCGTTTCTTGGTCGTCGTCGACGTCACCGCATCAGGTTCCGACTTTTTCCGCTTCTGTAATGTAATGATGACGCTGTACAGACTAAACAGGCGTTGTACCAACATTGCCTTCAAACACTGTCTTGTCTGTTCTGGTTACGGACAATGCAAAAACATGCGGATAAGCCACAAAACCTGCATGATTGATATAAACCAAGAAATACAGTTTTAAAAGCAGTTAGGCTTTGTGACACTCGTGGTATCGTCACCACGAGAGTTTCCGAGGAATGACGTCTTAAAAAATTGGCAACAACTCTCAGTAAAAATTAAGGAACTCTGCAACTCCATTAATGATGACCTCAAACAGTGGGAGCCTTTTTAATGACTAAGAAAATTTATGTCTTAAAATAAAGAAGCTTAATCACATTTAGTAAAATTACTATTTTGAAACACGGCCCATCCAGTACAACCTTTTCATGTTTGATGCTGTCAACTCTCTGATTCACGACAACTTCAGTGACTCCTGTTTTTGGAGAAAAGAACGCTGGTTGGTTATCTTGCTGTACAAGCCTCTCACCTGCAAGAAAGGAGCACAAAATTGCACAACCCGTGAGATATAAAGGTTTTGTCCAGTTTCTCAAGGACTATACTCCACTTAGTTTGACACACGCTGTTGCGTGAAAATGATCGAAGAGTTAGCATACGGTTAATTTATTCAGAAATCGACAAACTAAATACTGATTCACATGCATTCTAACCATTCAGGTAATATGTAATTTCATTAGAGATATCAACGTTTCAAGTTCCGCTTACTTCATAACAGCCTGCTGAAGTGAAGGGAGAATGAAAAAGATTTGCAGATAATGATTTTATGAAGTTGGGGTTGTCTCACTATCTTGACGTTGACATGTCAGTCCCACATAGTTTTCTCTTAAATATGGTGTGACCTCACAGACATAATGACAAATAATGCATTACACCATGTTAGCAACTTACCCAACCAATATCTGACTGGAGGGACACTAACCCGTCCCCTTGAGCTTGTCCGTACAATTCCTTGGCCATCTAATTTTTCCAGCGGAATCACAGACCCCATTCTGTATACTGAATTCTTTGCAGTTTCTTGAACATAAGAATATTCACAGAATATCAGCCAGAGTTCATTAATGCAACATGTTAAAGCAGAAAGGTGAAGGAGGAGATTACAGTTCAGGGGTCGTAAAATGTAGAAGTACTACAAGCTGGTGGTCTGTATTATAAAAAGCATTTTTTTAAGTTATTGACTCCTGAAAATTAACATAAACTTTCCTGCTACAAAGAATTGTGAATGAACTCTTCCTATGTATGAAATCGAATGTGGACATACCTTTGTTAACGTCGTGTTTTTTATTCGATTCAGCGCTAGCAACAGCGTACTCGGTATTCTCGACATATTTTGTATGCCTTGTCATTTTATCTGTAGGCCAGGCAGGTGTTGTAACGACAGACTCGTCAGAACTGTCTGTTTCTTCGGTATCCTCATAATGTCCAAATCCGTTAGTTACGGTAACTAGAGATTTGGCAGCCTCTTTCTCTCGTTTCTTAATGTCAGCCAGTAACTTGACCCAATTTTCCATCATCATTCTCCACTTGCAAGGCAATCCTTGACGCAGCAGCTGTTGTATTGGACTTGGAATATCTGTACGACAGTAGCAGGGTGGGTTGCGTTCAGGTTCGGAATTTGTAATCTGTCCGCTTTATTATGGGGGGGGGCGGACACAGACGAAATAACAAATGAACATAATGGCCCCATAAAATTATTTCCTTTAAGAAAGCACTTAATGTACTTTGAGAGCATATCAGCCATTTTATTTGAAGGTGGTGGACACACATCAAAGTCAGTGAGATGCGTATAACAGTAAAGAATGACTTTTTTCATATTGAGTGAAATGTATTGGGGGGTACATTTTATATAATTTCTCATAAGTGGTTCATTAAAGATTTACTTCAATTAATTTTTACAACACACTTTCAGAAATTGTTTTATTTTCATTTGCTAAATGATCCTGCATCAAAATACCTTTTAAATAACATTCGTAGCTCTTAATTACATCCTTATTTTGAATGATTAACTGCGTCGGAAAAGATTGTAAGTCCAATTTGAGGTTCATGTAACTTACTGTGTTTGGGATCTACAAATGGGCCCTGTAACTTGTAGACAGTACCATCATGACACCGCACACAGTCAAAATCTTTACGTGCTGCAACTATATCAGTTGCATGGAACACTTCTCGGGAGGAATTGCTAATAACAGAAGCAAATTACGCCTTGTTAGCAACTGCTTAATATTAAGTTGTATTATTTGGTTCAAATGAAAAATTTTGAGACCTCTGCCAGGATTAAAGCCTGTTTTTCTAGATTCCATGTGATGGCTATATTACCATATTATATAACATACATCTGTAGGTTCAGTGATGATATCGCATAGTACAACACCACTGCAGGACTGCAAAGATGTAATCCATTTTGGAGTATATCCAAGCTTGACAAATGTTCTCTAAGGCTTCACATCTCTCGTATAAAGGTCATGGCTGAGTATTTTTAACCCTCCTACTTCATACTCTGGAGGTCCCATGTTCAAATCTCAGCGCGGAGACCGACTATCCTAACACGTTTTCCTTAGTCTTTAGAGCCACGTGCTGGGACATTATATTTAATTAGGCTTCAACCACTTTCTAACATATCCTTTCCAATTCATTGTTTGTTAATCATCCTATAATTTAACGCTATACAGTCTGACATCATCAAATAAAGATATACCAGAAATTACATTATTTGTTTCAGCTTGTTATGTAATGCGGCAGAATATTTGCGGCTGCCTCCTAGCACGGGTTCCGCTGAACTATGCGTATCAGACAGAACTGTGTGCACATCTGTTATGTTGGCTGCCTAACATGGACGTTGCCTGGCTACTAAACATTTTAACTACGAAAATTTAAATTAATTTATCCACATCTGCCTTGAGTGTGAAATAATCAGTAACATATGATGGCTGTCTTCTGGGTTGTTGTGCCGTGTAGTCTGGTAGAAGTTTACCGACGTTTCAGATCTCCCTGATGATGGATGCAACAAGGCCCCCTGAAACGTTGGTAAACTTCTACCAGATTACACGGTGCAACAAACCAGAAGACATCCATCTTCAAACTCACTGCCGTGAAAACGTCAAATCCTACAACAGTAACGTACCTTTGCAGATATCCCGTTAACTTCAATTTGTTTGGTTCTATGAGAACGGGAGTCCATCTTTGGAGTACACGCGGACCAAACTAAATACAAAGAAACGCAACTTGCCACTTATAAGAATGAAAAAATAATTTTTATCAAGAAATTACAACATAAGATATTTGTACTCCAACTATTTTGCTGTTAGGGATGGTTTGCAGTACATAAAAAACAAACTACGCATTATGGGAACTTTTCCACAAAGTATCTGAATACAGATGTAGATGTCATGGATTAAAATTAAGAACTGTAATAAGAAAATGCATACTTGTACAGTAAAACCCCTCAAGTTGGACACCCCTTTATATTGGACACTTTTAAAACCGGCGAATATCCTATAATTTTACATGTCCACAATACCCTATATCTTGGACACCCCTTTATCCTGGAACTTGGTCACCCCTTTTGTTGTAAGTTGGACAGGTGCGTGCACTTAACTTCGACGCTTTTCAAGGAAAATTTTTCAGTTACATATTTTGTTGTTTTGAATTTCTGACTGATGAATGCCTCTTCTCTGGAGGATTAGCTTATGGTTGAGGGTGTGAGACATTGAAATGCAGTGAAAGTGAATAGTTACTCTTTTGTTAAACCATTCACTGGACTACAGTACGCTGGTACAGTTTTAACTTTGTCAGTACTGTGCTCGCAATTGAGTTAAACAGTGTTAACAGATATTGGAACGGTATGCTTTCGCTCATAATCAACCTGGAATAGTTGAAAATTTATTCGGATTGCGGCGAAAATTAGAAAGAGGATGGGCAAATTCAAAGATAAAAGCAAAAAAGCAGCGTCTTGTGACGGACCTTTTTTACAATTAAGTGATATCATATGTTGAGCTAATGCCGTAAGTACAATTAAAAAAATACATTCTGAACATTTAAAATTTCATTGAGGCTGGGGTGTAATGCAACCATGAGAGTGGGTGTCAAAAGATTATTATTATTATTATTGTCATTAATTCTTAATTCGAGCAAGCCTACAGTAGTCAGATTATGTAAAATAGAATACATTGTCGGTAAACGTAAGGTATTGGTGCCCTTCCCTTTGAGCTTATCCATGCAAGTTTAATTTACTGAAAACAAAATTTGTAAAAGTTTAATTTTCTTATCAATAATTTCCTTTTTGGGAACGGATCCATAATACTTTACAATTACCACATTGTCATAACACCACAATTTGAAAGGATGATTTTCCCCTTTCCCTCTATCCTGGACACCTCTGTAAGTTGGACACATTATCGTGGAACCACAAGTGTCCAAGTTAGAGAGGTTTTACTATATCTGTAAGTCATGATCTGTCTCAGGTTATTCTATTCAACCAAATTCAATAAATATTAAATTTTAAGCACTGTATCTGCATTCGTTTGTGGAAATTCTGTGTTTGCATTCGTGCTAAACCACGATACATACCGATTCTTCCGTGCTTTCTTTCCTTTCTTTATTTAAACTCTCTATTCCCATCTTCAGGATCCACTGAAAAAGATAAGACAGGTATTTGCATCTCTGCAACACAATAACGCACATATAAAACTTAAATATCTCCATCTTCAGCCAGGAATACCTAGTTGCAGAAATGTATGCTCAGATGTGGTGTGCATATTTTTCATATATAAAGACTGTTCAGTAAAGTGAAAGGTGAAATCCCCTGGATTGTTCCGAAAGAAAGTAATCATTCTTTATAACAAATCCCACCCACACACACAACTGATGTCAGTGCAAGTCCTCGAGGAATCACAGTATAAATGTCTTACCTAGTGAACACCAAACAACCAGTGCAAATTTTTTTTATATATTTTAATCCTTAGGTTTTTATAAGAAATTATTAGCTTAAAAATAACTAATTAGCTTCTGTAATTATGAATCTTTCTACTTATTTCTTCCTACATGATATTTATTTCAATACCCACAATACCTTTGGAGTTCTTTCTACAAAAGATGTCCATCGTGATTCATTATGTCTCTGATGAAAAGAATTTGGGACAAATTCTTTATCGGCCACAATACTTCTTTCTGGAATAGAAAACCCACCCAAGACACTGATGTCCAGCAATGTAAGATAACCATATGGCTTTCTCTTGCCTACATTTGCCATAGAAGTGTCAACAGCAGATGCATAACTGCTTCCATTGGGTGATATGATATTCATAACTCTCTTCTGATTGTGAAAACTTTGCCTATCTGCATATTCGTTCAGAGTTTTAGAAATTAGGGATCTCTGTGTGTCTTCTAGCTTTTTCTTTTCTGAGGCACCTCTAAATGACAAAAACATCTGAAATAACAAATTAAGTATTAAGTAACTAAACCTGTTGCAAATGTTGATGTAAACATGGTACATGGGGAAGATTTCTCTCTCCATAATGATAAGGACATCAGCACTTTGTCAACTAGACAGTTTCTCAAATTCAGTTAGATAATGCTATGCCATTTGGGGAACTATATTTATTCATTACTGGAACTAACAAAAACGTTGGAGGAATACAATATGGTAATGCCATACACAATTTTAAGATTGTGACTTGGGGTAAAGGAAAAATTGCCCTGTATTTCAAAGTCTGCCAAGCAATGAGCAGTAGAAAAACGAATCTCCTGGCCAAAATTAAGTGTCTTTTTTTTAAGTTTCTTGCTTCGTTTAGGTTATAAACATGCATGCTTCAAACAATCTTATACAAACTTAACATCAAATCGAGTGTTGGGTTACCATAATTTTTTAAGTTCGAACGTTATATGCATTCTCAACAAATCTTAAAGGATACTTACACATTCCGTTTCCTTATTCATTCTTGTAATTTTAATTTACAAACGTCAACTTAAATACAAATTTCGTTAAAAACTCACATCATGCGCCACTTAAAAAAAAAAGACCATTCGTCAGAGTCACCAACTTTACCAAGTATGTAGAATTTGAGGTTAAATGTTAGTATTTGTGTTCACGGCAAAGTCTTGTGGTTAGTGTAGCGTGGTAGAATTTTACTAACGTCTCTACTCATATGCTATAACATAAAAGACAGACATTAACGTTACCAAGTAAATCAGTTGTTGTAAATCATGAGCACGTTGACCGAGTGATTGGCACTATCGAGTAACTAGATAGTTTCAAACTAGGGAATAGTTTGAAATGTATAACCATTCGAATCAATTCATTCGCTTTGGAAAATACGAAGAAGAGCGACTGAATTTTCTTTCTTCAGTTTATAGCACATATAATTCGAAAGACAGATTACATCAGAGTAATAATGTAGCCACTGATGACAGTAAACCACATTCTGTAGCTTTTATTAATGACAGTTATTTTGTTCAGAAAATTAGCTTTTCTTCTCACCTGGAGATGTCAGAACTTAATCTGGTAACCACAAAAGTGGGCCTACAGATTACCATTAATAGGAAAACAGTATAAAGTTGAAATTAAATTTATCGAAATCCAGAGATACAAAACAGAGCATCATTAAACCTATTATTCTGAATGACCTATCATGATAAGGATAATGTGCTTAAAAAATGAGCAGAATACAATAGAATTTATGTACATTCCATAGAGCGTTAATAGGGCCTAAGCAAAGGATGTAGAATATGTCATAATACATATACCATACAACAGATTAATCGCATAGTTATAACAGCTATTTACAGACACATGTTATAATATTGTATTACAGAAATGTAATTACATCAAGGAATCCTAATGCATGTTATATGTATTTGTAATAACTGAGAATTATTGTTTAAATCCTACTGTGTAGGAGATAAGAGATACTTGTTTAGTGCTGGCTAAAATACTTTTATGTCATGATTTAAGATTTGAGATTTCAGCCATCAGATACACTTCTGATCAGGAATTAAATAGAAGTTTTTGATATATTTATGAAAATACCTTTTTGCCCAATAAGTCCTTGACAAATTTCAATTTTTACTACAAAAGGCACAGGTATTTCTGATGATGAAGTAGGATAGCATTCCTTTTTTGACTGACAAGCTTGCGAACTATTGTCATATGGGCATATTTAAACACTTCAAGGGCCTTCCTCATGAAAGTGTCTTAACTTACATTGTATTTACAGACTGCTGTATCTGCTCGTATATCAGATACTGCCATGCTTTCTTAACTCCTTAGCCATTGCAGTATTTAAGGAAAAGGCTGTTTTTCTGCATTTCATACTTTATCTTGTTAATTACTAATACTAATGGTTATTTAAGAACACAATTGAGGATCTGATTTGTAACTAAAGGCATGAATTATTAATAACTGCCTTTAATTGAAAATCAGATCCACATTTGTCACTGATAGGAGTGATGAAAATTTGAGTACAGTGGTATTAAATAAAAGAGATTAACTTTGTTTTGATTTAATGCAGCATTTCAAAGTTAACAGCAGTAAAGAGACCATTTACATTTATTTGGGTTCTGAAATAAGAGAATTTATAACAGCACACACAGTTTACATGAACTTGGGTTGCCTCTTGTTAAAAGCCAGATCATATGCGTCTTCTCAGGTTTTTAAGAAGCTGGGTTTGCGCATCTTGTATCTTCTTAATAGAAGCATCTTGCTAAAACAAAAAAAAAAACTACAGCTAATCAAATTATGTATTGAGAAATCAAGATTAGAGTGTTCCATCACGTTAAGCAAATAAACAACGTAACAGCTTGTTGAACCATGCTCACCTCTGAAGTTTTCTTTTCGTATAGATCATCAAAGGCTTTGTTCTGTTCCTCATTCTGTCGTTCTAGTAAGTTGAATGTTTCGTCCAGTTCCTCTCTCTTCGCTGAAATGTCAGCCACTTTATCTAGCGCATCACGTAACTTATTCTTCAAAAGCATTTTCTCCCTGGAATACACATCCAGAAAGTCTGATGATTTAAGTGGCGGGATGGTCAGTATAACGCACTTCCTGTATTAACACCTCGCCCTGCCAATAAGGTTCTGGTAGCCAATCTGTAATTTCTTTTTATGGCAAAGTAGCAAAATATGTAAAGTATTGGAAAGAAGACACCTATTTTCTGAATTTGGCTGATATGACCGGGCTGGGATGAATTATAAATTACGAAATTTACTTATCCTTTTCCGAATACTCTCTCTCCCACTAGCACATTAAATTTGGTAGATATAAACTCAAAATTTTGCACAAACTCCACGTTTGTAATTCTGAACATATAATAAAGTTTCATACAATTTCAAGTTGGGTCCATCACTACCAATGGGAAATAAAAAATATAATCTCTGCACGACTCCCATGTTGCTGTCTTATTCTACAAAGATACGAATATGTTACATATTATTAAAGACCTAATGTCACATACTTTTGGGGACATCACATTAACTGGCGTGCATGCCACACCTTGAAACTTTGAAATTTTGCCACGCAGATGTCACTGTTGGCATTTTATATTTTAAGTGGCATGTAATTCATGCCGAGGTTCATTAAAATGTGTCGCTTTAAACTTTTCCCAGAATTCAAATATAGAATATTATGTGAAAAATTAATTTCCATCCTTCATAGAAATTAATAAACTATATCAGAACATGCAATACAGGTTTTCATGCCATGAACATGACTGATTTAATGATGCTATAACAAATTCTGAAGTTGTTTAGGACGATATATGACATGACAGGATCATGTATGGTGAAAGCAGGGTTAAGGAAGAAAGTGGTGGTGGTTCATGTCAAGGGATTAACTTCGTATTTGAATGAATGGTATGAAGGAACCTGTCTGGACAGCCAGTACCCTGATCTTTGAAAACTTAGGCAGCTAAGATACCGATTCAGCTGGTTCACCTGGTCTTTTCCTCGATATTCTGCGCGAGTGCCGTTTTCCTGTTTTCCCACTGCAGGCCGACAGCCATTTTCTGTTCCTGCAACCGAGCTATCTTTTTTAGCGAATTTTGGATCTTCTTGTTCATTTCCTGCTCTTTCGTTGTGGAAGCCTCTTTCTTCTTTTGGCTTCTCTCCTGCTTTTTATCGAGTTTACTGCAAAGTTGGAAAACATTTTGTGAATGAGTTTATAGAAAAACATTGAAACTTGTTTCACGTACAGGTTTAAATCTTCCATTTCATATGGGACTATCCACTGGAAGCAAATAACATAAGAATGGAAATATCTAATCCAACTGTGCATTGTTTTATGATCTTGACATTAATTTACCGAAGATACAGAAATAAGGATACAAACTTATTTTTTGCTGATCATACTGCATGTACCACACTCTGTAAACCACAAATTATTTTTATTTTACTTCTATAAACACTCGGCATATCAGAAAGTACCGCAAATAAAATACACAGACGTTGACGAGACGTATGTTTTACGTTACGCAGGAACATTTTAACGTGAACCATTTTGAAGATCATAATTTAAGTTCCATAAGAGCCTAATGTAATTCATTTGACTGATACAAACAAAAATTACATTTTACAAACAACTTTTGGAGTGAATCCATAATTGTCAGACCTCATCAAAACCCCTTCAGTATTTTCAGAAATGAAACAAATGGGAAAATGGATTTCCTCAATAAGCAAAACATGCAAAGTAATATCATAGTGACTGTTGTCAGGTAGAAGTGTTGAAGATGGAGACAGCATGTCTCTCTTATGTATAAGTCCACACAGCATCAGAATCAAGAACCTCACACCTCAGGAAGTAAAACAACATTAAAATATTTGAAGATATCCGTCTTCTGGGTTGTTGCGCTGTGTAGTCTGGTTGATGTTAACCAACGTTTCAGAGGTCATACTGCCTCCGTCATCAGGGCGATGAATATGCCAATAGGGTGTGAGGTGCTAGGTTTATAGGCCAGAAAGTGAAAGGTGTAGCCTGCCCTGAGCCAATGGGAGCAGGCCTATAAACCTAGCACCTCACACCCTATTGGCATATTCATCGCCCTGATGACGGAGGCAGTATGACCTCTGAAACGTTGGTTAACATCGACCAGACTACACATCGCAACAACCCAGAAGACGGATATCTTCATACTCACCGCTGTGAGAACCTCAAGTCTTACATTAAAATATTTGTGGAAAGTGATACATATTTATGAATCAGCATTCTCTTAGATAAGCATATGAAGTGCCTTGACTGAACGCGTTGGAACTCACTTGATGCGCTCATCAGTAGCAAGTATGTCCTTCAGCTTGACTTCACACTCTTCCCCCATGCGCACAAATTTCTCATACAATTCCTTCTGTCGATCCTTTTCCTGCTTAACCTCCGCTAAGTGCTGCTTTTCTGCTTCGACCTTTTCCTTTAATTCCCGCAGACGATTTAGATCTGCTACTAGCTGGTCAGGGAATTCAACAATTTGATTTCGCAGTTCCGATACTTCTGCACCCAGCTGCAAACACCAACAGACTTGTAAGAACCAGCCAATTAATAATAATAATTTAACAGAATCTTATACAGTACTAGCGCAGGCCTGATCGATTCCAAATTCCCGACGTCACACCTTTTGATATTCCGCCTGTAGCATTTCATTCTTTTGCTCTGCCTTCACAAAGGCAGCTTCAGACAAGGCCATGTCCTCCTGAATTTCAGCGTCTTCTTTCTTCAACTGGAGAATCTCATTTCTTGTCTCCTCATCTGCGGCGAACAACTGTAACACACACAAATATATTCACATTCACTGCAAATATTGAACAGTAACAAACATCTGATGCATATTCTCGGGCATTTTCTTCTGTCTGTTAGTTACTCAGCTAGTTAGTTTCCTAGGTGGTCACTAACATCCCAGAGGAACCACATGGTGACCAAACATCTTACACTTCCGCTTCATATTTTGGAGTCCTGTTAACAGTACGTAAATTGAAACAGAAATGCAGGTTCATTTCACTTTGAGTTTGAAATGGCAGTGAATGTACGTATACACAAACCTCTTTCTTCCGCATTTCTCTCTGGGCACGTTCGCTTGCAGTCATGTTCAATTCCTTTTTAAGTTCCTCACACTGAGCTCGTAACTCATCACATTCTGCCTTACGTTGAAGTAACTCTGCAGAAATATTCTCCACATTCTGAGCTTTCCAGTCAGCAAATGTGTGAAACGCATCCATAGCATTCATCAGGTACAGGGTCCGTTGAGGAGCTAAAGAGCAATTCGGTCAGAATTAGACATGCATCGGTATTTTATCTATGCTGAGCGTAAGTATTTGTATTATGATGTGTTCCACGTGCTTGGCTTGAACTATGATGGATCTATTGGAATGTAAATAAATTCTAGACTATTCTACTAAAGAACAAAATAATTCAGGGCTTACTTGGTTCAGTTATATCCATTATTGAAAAATTATCCACAAAGATGTGTTTATATATATAGGACAGAGCAAAATATAAGTTTAAAAGAGGCAGCGGAGGTCTGTATGCATCTGAATAGTCTAGCTCCTGCACCTGTTCAGGTGACGGCTCTTTCAAATTGTCCACGTCCACTCCGAACACTTCCAGCACCCGAAAGTAATAACTTTGTATGAACTTGGCAGTTGGTGCTTTCATATCAGACATACAAATAGGGAAATATGGCATCTTGTCTTTGGTGGATGTTACAACATCTTCTTGGCTAAGCATTTTGACAATCAAATTTTCTGAAAAAATAAAACCACAACAGTTGTTATTCTGTTTGTTTCTTGGCTGATAAATTATACTTCTTCAACTCATATTATTTACAGGGTTAAATTTTAATAGTGATGAATAAAGTGGCTGAAACGTTACCTACAGCGTCTAAAGAAAACCACAAAATATTACCAGGGAACCAGGCAGAGAATTGAACGCAGGACCTCTAAATATGGAAATGTCACTACTCTTACTTAGAGTTGTAATTACAGAAAACGCCAATCTGTGAAAAAATACACAAGACTGAATGTTATCAAGTGTTTATGTAATGACACTTTATCAACTGTGTGTTAAAATATAACTTGGGTTCAATTCAAACTACAATACAACAAACACTAGTGCACTTTAAAAGCAACATAAGAAAACAAATTCATATTTACACAGTGTGTCCAAATAATATTATACTTGAAGTCAACAGCAATTCCAGTATAATATAATAATAGTTTATTACATTCCATGGATTCATAAGACAGTCAGATGACAATAGGATGTGGAAAAAGTCATAATAATAATAATATTACATATTATAAAGTACAATTCATACTACTATATAAATTACACATAATACAAAACAAAGGGTTCACCTAAAGAAATGATAAGCTACAAATAGATCCACCCATTACATACAGAAGAAAATTTATCACTTATTTGTAAACAACATAAATTCATTGACAGAGTAAAAGGAGTGTGTAATTAAGTATCTCTTTAATGCTGCCTTAAATTGCTCCTTCTTATTTACAAGATTTGATTGTAGACTATTGAAAATTTTGATTCCTGCATAATATGAAATCTTCTGAAAGCATGAGAGGTTGGCAATTGGTCTATGAAGCTGATTTTTATTCCTTGTGTTGACACTGTGTACAGCAGAATTAGTTTGAAAGAGTTCTTGGTTATTTACAATAAAGTTCATTCACGTGGAAATCAATTTACTGCACTTACACTTAAAATCAAAGAGCATTTTAAATGGAATATGCCGTTTTACTGAACTTCACTTACTTTAATACCCAGCACTTCATATAATTTTAATTCACTTCACTTGAAATCCTTATCTTAATTTTTAAGTTAGGCCTAATTTAGTTTAAATTCCCTTATTGGTAAACCATATACTTTTTACATATATTTAGATAGAAACGTTCTAGTTATGGAAATACCAAAATATGTTAGTTAGAGAGTTTCAGAATGTGAATAAAGAACTTATATAGACGGAGCAACTAATCACATGTATATACCTGTAGATCGCTTACCGCCAGACTGTTATTACCGCCTCTCCTCAAAAAAACAAAAAAGGCCAAACAACTGATAACATTTCCTTTCTGATTGGTTGCTCTAGGACATCACTGTAACGAATGTGGAACCATCTGTTTTCTTAACAGAAGAAAGATACTATGCGCTGGAATAGTTTGGTGCATATCATTTAGGGAGTTTAATTTACAAATCATATAAAAATATAGTGAAGTTGTAACATGTGAAACCAGTTTATGTGGATTGAAATTTCGTATTTAGCATTTTGAATGTCTAATTCGCATTTGTTTTTGCCCTCGGGTTTCCCCCGAGCACCGTTGCAAAACGGTATAGGCCGGTTTGTTTGCCAATTGCAAAGAATTACAATAAAATTCTGTAAAAGTAATGGATCAAGTAGAGGAGTAAGGTAAAAAAACACGATTATCATCTCGAAAAATTACATTCTTTGGTTTGAAGGACGTAAGCAGAATCACTTGAAACGATATTGGCTTGGTTTTATTACATGTGGTTTGGATTGTATAGGTTATGTTGGTCAAAATTCGCCCTCTTGGCATTGGAAACAATCGTAGTATGGCTTATATTTTCCTTGCAGATTTAAATTGGAATGAACATGGATTGTGCACTGCAGATTTTCGATTCATTCATGTCTGAATTTCCCAGTTGGTCTTAAGGTTTTTGTATACATGAATCAAATACCACATGGGCCATATACTACATGGACCAGCCATCACTCTACGTTACTTGATCACTCTAACAACACTTGGTGAAAAGTGGAACTCACGTTGCTTCTCATTATGCGTTTTTGTCCATATTTGTGCCACTTCCTTACTTATAGGTCTGAATGTATCTTCAGCACCTTGTCCAAGAAACCCCCCCAATCTGTATCCTCTGTAGTCTTATGGCTTCTGTTACTGAATAATTTTGTAGGTGGTTACCAACAATTCAGAGGACAAGTTTAACAGAATTTCAAAAAGTTTCTTGTGCGGTACAAGTTAAAGAGTAATTGAAGAACCTTCACTGTTTGATATAAGATAAACACAATTTTGAAATCCTTCCCTTAATGATGCAAGTGTCATTCTCATTTCAAAAGTTCCCACGACTGCAGTGTACTTATTGTTAAGAAGTACCAAGATATTTTGTCTGCCATTAGTGGGTTGAGTCACATAAATTGATAAGTCGGTATCTGTAACACTGGTATGTGAAATTGAATCAAAGTGCAGCTATGCAACTTGTTTTGTGCTTGAATGAGAAAGTGAATCTGTGATTTTATATTTCAGGGAGTTTATAGAGAAGGATCTGCTGGACTTTGCCCACAATTATCCTGGTATAGTTGTATATGTTAAGCCAAGAAGACATCATTCTCCATGTCTCTCAGCAGAATACTGTGAGTTTCATTTTTGACACAGTAACTTGTTTGGATTCTGATTACTTATAGTTACGGTGGAAGAGGAAAGCTGTCTCAACACCATGTTAATAATTACCATTGCTCATAACAGTTGCTTACTGCCTCCATCATTTATCTGACGTTTGAATACTTCAGTTTACATGGTGCTTATGCACTCAGTTTGTGATCAGCATATGAATGTTTGTTTCCTTTTGTAGTGAACGGAGAGAGACAGTATGTGAACTGCCACAACCATTCCCGAGATGAAGTAATCAAGTGGGTGAACTTACTTCGCACAGAATCAGGGAATCAGATAATCAGGTTGAGGAAGATGTGGCACACAGATTGCCCCTCGATACAGGGCCCGTGGAGCCCGTTTGTGAACAGGGATCCTCATCTTAACGTCGTGGAGTTTCCAAATGTAAGTTGGACCTTTGTTGTAGACCAGAAGCCTGGAGTACATAAATTGATTCATTTAACAAATAGTTCTGATCGTCAAACCAGTGGGCTGTCTTACCAAGGATTGTTTTGCTTGGTTGGGTTTGACGATTTCTCGTTTATATAACTGAGACTTTCGGAACTTAATACTGCAGCTGCGAAACATTGGTATTTTTTACCAGACTACACGGCCCAGAATCCTGGAAGACAGCCATGTTCTTGATGTAAGGATTTTTAAACACAGTGTACATGAACGTGTCTGTAGGAAAGTTTAATCATCAGTTTTGATGCCATATAATGTGAGTTGTTAACAATGATGTTAATATATTTCAAATACAGAAAATTAAGAGAGCTATTTCTGTTTTGCAGGAGAGTCTGTCTCGCCCTGTGTATTTACCAAAGACCGCAACAGAGCAGTTGAAGGAGATATTTGAGAAGCAACGACAAACTAATGTATCATCACTGGATGAGAAACAAGCAGAATAATGGTAGGTACAGGAAATGTAAGAACGTTTGTGAATGTTTTTGTACATTTAAATAAAATGCAAGTATTGGGTATACTAAATACAGATGTGACATTATTTTTGTTCTTAGAATATGGTATTAAATTTTGTTTTCTGGTAAAGATATATTCCTTCTCATATTATATTGTACTTTCTGTTGATGTAGCTCATCTCCGTCTAACTTTTATTATCTCCCTTGAAATTTACTTACCTTAAGCTCAGTCGGTATAGTGACTGGCTACAGACTGGGCGACCGGGGTTTGATCCTCAACGAGGGCAGAGGATTTTTCCTCTAGCCTCTGCGTCCAAACCGGCTCTGGAGCCCACCCAGCCTCCTATCCAATGGGTACCGTGGTCCTTTCCCGGGGTTAAGTACGGTCGGGGCATGATGCTGACCACTCACCCCCTCTAGTGCCGAGGTTAAGGAAGAGAGGAGCTATACCTCCACTCCCCCCAAGCGCCTACATGGCGTATAGTGGGACAGCTTTACTTTACTTTTCTTTTACCATTTACCACACATCTGATATGCTTCAGTGCCTAGTGATAAGGAATATTATGTCCCGCAGAATGTATGGGAGCTGACGTAGCTCAATCTCTTGTCATTTCAGTGCCAGCAAGTTGCGTTTTTGGTTCTTCGGAAAAAGTACGACGGACAAATCTTGTAGTGTTAAAAAGTGTGGGAACATGTTGAGAGCTGATGGACTCGGTAGTTATTAGCAAAATACTTGTTAAACTTCTTGTTCAGAGTTCATTATAGGTGATAAATAAACAAAAATAAATCTGATGTAACAAAATCCAGTCCTGACAACATTTTGACAAACTTCCTGCTTTAATCCTATGGTTCCCAAAGAAGAAGACGAGTCGCGTGCAGAAGGGCAGTTGCAACGCGTACTACGACTACTTTTTTCAGTTGCGTTCAATCCCCTGGATGACTTTCAGCCAAGAACACAGCAGCATCCAAACAAACACCGGCACTGATATTTTAATATTTATTATTCATTAATTATACATAATAAGTTTAATTTATTTTTTGGTTCCCTTAACCCCATTTTTCCCTGAAGGTCTTATCTTCATGCACTACTGTTCTACCATTTGTGGGGGGGGGGGAGGGGGTTCAAGAATGTAAACCCTGTGGATGGTGAGGGTGTACTGTACATTAAATATGGTCTTTATTTTACGCTACACCACTTTTTTTGTTTGTTTTTTTATTTACATTTTGTGAGTTGATTTGAGCTTCATGTAAACTGGGTAATGTTGGGATTGATAATCCAAAATAAAGTTCACCAAACAACTAACGATGCAGACCATTCAATATTAAATTCCACTTTAACCCATTCAATAATTTAAGACATGAAACGGATGATAAGGACTGATGAACAGACACCTCTCGCCCACTACGTTTCATAAAAAGAATGCACAAAAGACTACAATGTCTTCTTTAACTTCATAATACAGGATGACTTACTTTTGAAAAATATCTTCCCTTTATGGAAACTTTATTACTGTATATTTACATTTAAGTCAAAGGGCAAAAAGTATAAAAAAGATATTCTTTCATGAGACAGGAAGAGACCAAGAATCCATTATCACAACGAACATAACTTATGAGATGCAAAAACGGAGTATTTGACTGAAACTAAACAAATACACGAGCTACAATTACATAATCGTGGCTTTCGGACCTGTGAAAGTGTACGAAGCTAAAATGAAAATTTATCAAATTTTCATGCACATAAACACGATGAGGTCCTGACTGAATAATAGGTTGAAATGGGACACAATAAACACAGAACAAGAAAAAAGACAATGAGGCAAGAACATGAAAGATACAGAGAAGAAAGTGCGAGAATTTAAGATGACGGGGGAGCGACATGTAGGAAGATAGCAGAAGAGTCTTAATTTTAATTCATTCATTTTTTTTAAACACCGGCGAAAGCAAAATTCCGATAGATATATTTTGGCATTCGAGATAAATTATTGGCCTTATAAGAATCATTAATGAGCATATAAGTCACTTCTTTATGCCCTCCTTTCAACAAGCGTTCTGCTTCTCTGTTATGTAACAGCAGCAGCACTAGCAATGAAAGTGTTAACACGACAAATTCCAGCGCATGGATTCTGTGTCTCCCCGTCTGTACAATGGTTGTTTACAAGTCGAGCACCGTGAATACTGCAGTTGGCACGTTCCACTGATACTGTTAAGGCAAAAATTCTACATAGTACGTCCACCACAAATGTAGTGAAGTACAAAAGGTTTTTAAATACAGCTATTTGAGGGGCGGTAGAATGGACACTCAGAAGAATATATGCCTAGCATCTGATGGATTTTGTTCAACTGGACAGTATGGGCACTTCAATCTGAAACAGAAAATACAGGCATTACGACTTACCTGCACATGCCAGCCCTTTACTTGCCATTACTACAAATTCAATATTTATCATGAAGTAAATATTTTTCCTTTATTTCTAGTGGTTTGAAGGAAAATAATTTCTTCTTTGCGACTACTGAGCAGAATGTCTGCTCTCAGGTTTGGTCATGGATGTCAAGTGCCAACAGATTCATTTTGACAAAAACTTGGTAAAAGTGGTGCACATCTTTGCAGAATGAGATGCAAACACAGGACGGCCTGTAATTGCACTTACATTTTGGTGACTATATTTTTTCAATAACGCCATCTTTTGTATGTGAGAACGGAATGCACTAAATATAACGAGGATTTAAGTTTTCCTTTATTTCAAAATGAAATGTGTGTGTGTGTGAAAACTGCATGATAAAATGCGGTATATTCTTTCCTCATGTGTAATTTACACCTTTACATACTCTGTAGGACAGTGGTCCCCAACGCGGTGCCCGCAGGCGCCCGTCAAGGCTTTTTCTGGGTGCCCGCGTTGTTACGGAAAGAGGTTATACTGAATAATGAAGGCTGTTCAACTACGAACATTTTAAAATCAAAGCACAGCTCTCGACTTACTGACGTCCATCTTGACGATTGTTTTCGAGCAGCAACATCATCCTACACTCCCAAATTTGAAAAAACTGGCCGATGAAATGCAGCGCCAAACATCACACTAACTTCCCACTTGAGTAATAATAATTGTACTTATAAAACTACGTATTTTTGATTGCGCGGTTTCTTGTATCATTAAACGTCGTGTTGTTTTGCGTATCATTCGGTGTCCGTATCTTATTTGTCCAGAGAAAAGAAAATTTGGCTTTGTTAATTGGTTGGTGCCCGCCACGATCTGATAAACAATCAAATGTGCCCATAGGCACAAAAAGGTTGGGGACCACTGCTGTAGGATATAAAAAATATTAAATACGGATTTATAACATGTGCTTTAAACTGAGATCTGAAGCAAAACTCTACCATACTCACTTGTTGCCATTACTAAGTTTGTTGAGGGCATCGCGTGAGATCACATGACCACATATAAGTCTCATAGGAGGATTTGATTCAGTGCTCTGCTGTCTCAATATAGGACACGCAAACACAGAATGATATCGGCTGTCCTGTCCGAGGTCAATCTCGATCTGCAACACGGATGATAAACCCTATCACTGCTGGCTTACCACCCCACCTAGTCATTATTAGCAGTTAATCAATAGATCATTCAGTTGGTATGCGGAAAAATATCGCATCTCCGTCATTAAAATATGTAATAACCAAAATTATAAATACTCCTTACTGGTAGTTCATCCTTTCCATTCCAGATCCCCGTTACTTGCCGCTGTTGCATAACCTGTTTTATGTTCAAGAGGGCCGGTAAAGCCGTGCAGCCCGCGTTTATACTGCAAGAGAAAACACCGTCACTCGGATTTATCACGCCGGTGTGAAATGTAAGTCCTAAAAAGGTAACGTCTGATGTTAACGCCGCTGAATATTACGTACTTATAACTGCTTCAATTAGGGAGGTTCAAGTTTTAGAACCTGGGCCCAGAGATCGACCGTCATTCCTAATCATTTGTTTTTATTTTTTCTCAGCCCCACCAGACAAATGTCAGGATAGTACCTCAACCACTTCCTTCCACATTCATTCCAATTCAGTATTCATCTTACCATCTGTCATTACGAGACAAATATGACTGCATCATAAGTATGAAGTATATGTCTTGTAGCGTTTAACTTAATTCTACTTAAGTATTTTGCTCAGACAAAATTAAGCAGTTTATGAGTGGTTGATAAAAATTATAATTTTATGTATTCCATCTTCAAACACGAAAAAGGTCGCGAAAATTGTTGCAACTCACCAAACAGACAGGGGACTGTCCACACTTAGACCAAGCAGTGAGCAGGCATCACGGGTAAACACATCGTAGATCTCAACCCACAAGTTTGGTTCAAGCAGGCGACTATAGGGGGAGGAATTGATTCCATTTGGCAGGAACAGAAACATCCCCATAAGACTTTGAATCTCTTTAAAAAAAATAAAAAGGAGAATAAGTCTGAGTAGAATGAGGGAGAGTTTAAAGGATGAGGAGAAGACGGGATAAGGAGGAAATACGTGACAAAAATACGAGGGTACGATCAGGAGGAAATTAAATGGTGAAGAATCAGACAAATATTTATTTTAAAAACTATTTTTAGTGTTCATTTCTGTCAGAAGACTACACTGTAGGTTGAAAACTCATGTATTTGGACTATCTAATGTAAAAAAAAAAAACTCAACTGCATAATTAATTTCTTAAATACACAATATTTCTTACCTTTCTCGTGCTTATTAATGAATTGCTGGAAATGTGTACGTGCGTAATGAATCGCCTCGGCTTGTCCGGTATGTCCTCGCTGTATCAAGTCAATGAACTGCAAACGATGTAACTTAAATTCTAAAGAAGAGTTCTGTTAAGAAAGAAATGCATGTGTGTGGTACATGATATAAAAATATTCACATAATTTGATTTCCAATAAAGGCAGGAAATTTTTTAAATTCATAAGACTATCCCCATATTTTCCATAAATGACGAGCTTAAAAATCTGTACTCCTCCCCCAATATTGTCACGGTGATTAAGTCGAGAAGAATGAGATGGGCGGGGCATGTAGCGCGCATGGATGGGACAAGAGGTGTGCTCCGGGTATTGGTTGGGAAGCCTGAGGGGAAGAGACCGCTGGGGAGACCTAGACGTAGAAGGGAGGATAATGTCAGGCGGTATCTATGGGATGGGAGACAGGAGTTGAACGAGACTGGATTTTGTTGTCCCAAGAGGGCTTTGGTTAATTCGGTGATAAACCTTCGGGTTCGGTAAGCCATCTAGTTAGTTAGTTATCCCTGTTACCTGTGTGTCAAGACTCTCTCTATGTGACTGAGCCCATTCCAGTGCTGGGCTGAGATCCCTCTGCTTGAGTGAGTCGAGGATTCTGTTCAGTTCGGAGAAAGGTTCTTTACCTCCATCTTCCATTTTTAAACCAGCCTCCTGTTTGAATCAC
The DNA here is from genome assembly GCF_977971745.1 of Zootermopsis nevadensis. Classification (NCBI taxonomy): domain Eukaryota; kingdom Metazoa; phylum Arthropoda; class Insecta; order Blattodea; family Termopsidae; genus Zootermopsis; species Zootermopsis nevadensis. The sequence goes on from NW_028259134.1 coordinate 22,432,858, forward strand.
GAAATTAACTCTTATAACCAAAGCTCTCGTAAATAATACTTATGAATTCAGCCCATACCACAAAGAAAACATGGCCTCCACATCAGGTTGGGTATATTTTTTATAAGAGGGGCCAATTGTGGTTGTTCTGCTGGAACAAGTGAAGTCTTCAAAGAATCCAAGAAGTACAAACTATGTCAAGTCTCTTCATTTCTCTTTAATTTACAGACTTGAGCAGCCATTTCCATCTATCTCAACTTTATGAGCTTTAACGACATAGGTCACATAATGCTGAATGGGCAGGCAAAAATTAATAACGTTATTTTAAAAAATAAGCGAGAGAGGATACAGAAGGAAAATGTTTATTTAATGTTTCCTCAACTGTATGCGTTTTATATTGCTAAATTGAAGAATAACAAAATGATGATTTGGTAAAGGTGGAAGAAGGTACTAACCCAGCATTTGCCTAGAGAAACAAGAAAAACAAAAACAAAAAACACTTGCAATGTGGCAAAAATGTGAACTGTGCCCCTCCCCAATGGAACATCAAAATGCTGTTGTTACATAGACCTATTTGTCTCTCAGACAAGGGCAGATAATGTTGAAATGAATCTTGTGGACTTTACATAGATTAGATTCAGTTGGCAACATAGCTTTGTTGTCATGGTTACTAAGAATGTGTCCTACTATAATGGGTAGAGAATGTGGACCTACCTGAGCCAGTTCATCTGCTATATCCAGCATTCCTTGCCTATAGAAGTGTTGACATATCACTTGGTTCAACAACTGCACTTTGTCTGACCCAGAAAACACATCTTCACGACTTGTTGATGCAAAATCTGCTACAAAAGACTACAAAGAGGAAAACAATTCAAGTTTACACTTAACAGGATTTTCATTTGCTTTATTTTCATAAATGTTTTATTAAACAAAACTGACAATAGCAACACCAATGCTGTTAAAGGTTAATGTAGAAAATCTCAATACGTATTAATGGGAAAAATTGTGTACACGTGGTTTTATCTCCTCTCCCTCCTCATATCTTAATCTTCCTTCCAGCACAGGTCTTCATGATTCTGATGTTGGATCATGTTTTATATGGACAAGTACCACACTTTGAAGCTGAAGAACAAGGCATAATACTGGAAAACTCCACACTTAGTATGAAAATAAAACTTACCCTATCAATAGCTTTTCCTACTTTTGACACTGTGCTGTGTAGATCTCTGTGTTCTGATGCTATTCTATGTACTGTATCCCGGATTTTGTTCATTGTTTGTCTCAATATCACTATCTGGGCAGCTGTCAATTCATGGCCTGGTGGAACTAAGAAAAGTATACAGATTACGGTTTTACTACGTATTTTTCTGCTAATAACAGCTTTGTTCAACAAAAAGTTAATATAATTTACGGAGTACTAACTTGACCTTATATGATATAGGCTACCTGTATACGAACTGTCACTTACGTCACAGTATGGAACTTACCGAGATCTATTTCGTTCTTTAGTGACTCTGTGTTTCTCATTAGATCCTCTAAAACTCTGTCTGCGTGTTCTTTAACGCCACTGAATTTTGATAACACTTTATCAATTTCTCTTTCAACCCCGCTAATGGATTCCATCTTGGTTGTTTTGTGTCTTTTCTGCACAATCAGCCAAAACAAAACAAAGACTCAGCTCGAACATGCGATCGATCTGTTCAGACCTTCATTCCAAAGTTTCTTGAGCCAAGTATTAGGTCTGCCACCTAGTAGGTAACTGTGTAAATCTTTATGTATTCTATGTGAAGTCTACTAGATGGCACCGAAGTTGCTATTTGGACTAAATCCAGTTGATTATGACCAACTGCTATGAAAACCTCAAATCCTACATCAGTTGGTTATCATGAGGATAATGTTTATAACGTAATACCCATTCGCTTCACAGTAATCGTACATTTGCGTTTTAATGCCGAGTATCACAGAAATGCACGGACGTTAATTTGCAGGCAGTGAACTTTGATTACGTGAGAATAGTCATGTGTTACAGAGAAATGGGAAGTCATATAATTTTTAAGACAATTTTACCATGTTAAACACTTCAAATATTGCAATGTCTCACTTATAGTCTCCCCACCACAATACTTCAGTCAGCAATATTGGAACATGGTTCGAATATAGGTCAGTAAGTTTGATTCGTAATACGCATGAATTAAAAACTAGTTTTTTCTCTATTGAAGCAACGATCGTTATTTATTCATGTGTATGATGTTTAATAGCAAATATAAAAATAAAGAAAAAAATTTCGCTGCGGACAGGATTCGAACCTGTGCGGGCAGAACCCATTGGATTTCAAGTCCAACTCCTTAACCACTCGGACACCGCAGCTTGTAGAAAATGGCTTCAAGTTATTTGTAATTCAATAAGTTAAACTTAATTGTAAAGTAAATGACAATTCATAGCTGGAATTAAACTTGGATAACAGGGCAGACAAATATAAGCGGGGTCTCATTTAACGTAGCGAAAATGAATTGGTGCTGCCGATTGTGGCGCTACAATTTCTATAGTCGCTCAGCTAATCAGATATTCCTTATCGTGCGTAGAACCTGAATGTTCATTATCGCGTTTACAAAATTTTGAGCCAGATGATTCCGGCCCACAAGCTCCCGCTAAATTTCATAAGATCTATTTTAATATTATCCCTCCATCTACGCCAGATCGTCTCGGGTGATCTCTTTCTACCAGGCTTACATGAAGACAACTAAAATAGTTTTATTTATGAGACAAATAGCGTCTGTCTGGTACTTGTAATACGGTTTTGTGTTCCCATTTTTGGGAGGGGGGGGAGAAGGGCAGCGACTGACCAGAAATTAAGTGCCGTGTTCCTCACCATTCATTCGATGACACCTCAAACATCGTAAATTAAAAACTGAAAATAGCAGTCGTAGTAACGATTAACAAAACTATTTATTTGTTAATCAGTTAGTTACTAGGTTTGATTACAGGGAATTTTAAATATTTACAGATTGGTAGCCCTGATGTCAAAACAAACGAAGGTCACTTGTCACAAGTTCGAATGCAGTGGCGAACAGAACGCATTATCTTCTCGCAGCTGTTTCAAAGTAGCATGGTGTCCGTACATGTTCCGTCTTTAACCTTCAGCAATGGCTACAAAATGCCAGTTATTGGTCTTGGCACTTGGAAGGTAAGTCAGACGTTGAGTCATACTTAAGCTCTTTCTGTGTGTTCGTTTGTCATCATAAGAGATAAGCTGTAATAATGACATGATGCAATATTCTTGAGTGTACTGATACAACCAAGACAGACAAATCCTTTGATTGTTTAGCGGAAGTGAATACAGTGTGACCAACCTTAATTTGAAGTATGGAGAGCAATTAATGGATTATTCATAAGGGATAATGAGTCTGTCATGGCCTTTCCTTTTGTAATGTTCAAATATCAGGATGCGCCTTTATGTTTCCATGAAATGTAAATATTTAACGAAATAAATCTGATTTCTACGGGAATAAAGAATTCCGGAGGTGTTATCGCCATTGCAATGGTAGAAATGTATCTGCAGACGCAAATGTGCGCTCCAGGATGCATTTTCCAGTCTTGTTTCGCGTTTCCAGTCCAAACCTGGTGACGTACAAAGAGCGGTAGTTGACGCCATCGACGCGGGATACAGACATTTAGATTGCGCCTACATGTACGGAAATGAATCAGAGGTGGGGGAGGGCGTGAAGCTGAAGGTTCAGGAAGGAGTCGTGCAGAGGGAGGACCTATTCATCACCAGCAAAGTAAGTGTCTCTCTGCTGTCCAGACAATTGTACTATATTTTATGCGTTTGAAACTTGTTTTGTCATCTCGAGGGTAGAACACAGATTTAAGGCATAGGAAGGGTCGATGGATAATATTAAAAATGTCATTACCATGTTCAGAACAAGGAGGGTGAGATGGTGAAAATGGGAGGTGCGTACATAATTATGGTCTATAAACTTTAATGAAAGCGACCACGTTTAAGATCAAAGCGTGGATGGGAGGATAATATTAAAATGGGACTTGAATATTGTGACAGGGTATGTACAGGGGACCGGTGGCGGGCTCTTTTGGACGCGGTAATGAACCCGTGAGTTATCTAGAACACAAAATTTATCCTGTTTGAGAAGAAACGTGTTTCCTCGTGCCATGTCTTGTATGGACACCTTAATCCTTGTCCACATTCATTATGTTGCGTAACTGTTTTAATTTCCACAGCCGGTTGTATCGCTGATTGAGTGATATGTCAGCAGATGTTGTCAGCTGTCAACAAGATTGTCGGGACGTCTGTGAACACGATAATGAAACTCAAGGTTCCATAAACGATCAGGAATTTCCTGACCAGCTGATTGACTAACAGCTTTTCATTCGTCACACACACACACACGTGGTACCCACGTGACAGGTTTATTTGGTATGTCCGAAGTCTCAAATATGCGTATCTAAATGGCGCTGATTAGAGTGGATTAGCGTATGTTTCTGATATCAGCAACAAACTCTTTTATGTTTGTCAAAGATTAAAACAAGAAGAAGTGGAAATTTTATTCCACTGAAGGGCACTTTTTTTAAGACTAACATTTGCCATTTTTCATGCTTTTGACCTTGAAGTTTATTTATTGCAAACAAATATATCAATTCTAACTAAACACGACTGATATAATAGATTTACAATATTTTTATTTTATTTCCTCAAATACCATATTTTCCGGAATATAATTCGAAACTATTTTCTGTCTCTAAAATATACGCTCACGTCTTGTTTAATGATTTGAAACCAGTTCAATATATTTTGTGAACATGGCAATGTATCTTATGATTCCATTAAAGACAGGAAATTTATCGACTAGATAAGCTACTATCATCTTCATCTTCTAAATAAGAATTACGCTTCGTGAAGTTACATGTTTCAGCTTTTCAAATTTCCACTGCGTTCCTCCCCTTTCATCCCAAAGTATGGTCACTGATCTTGTGGGTAGTTTGAAGATCTCAACACATCCTCTCCCCGTGAACTGCATTTTCGTTTAATCCCGTGTGATTATGATGGCCGCCAAAGGGTACTTTGACCTTAACATGGGATTCTAAATGACATGTGTGTCCAATACACTGTTTCATGCGATTTTACGAATTAAAAATGTTTATTCGTGTCTTCTACCCTATTAAAATATTATAGTGTGTCAATATTTTTTTTAAAAAAAAATTAATTTTCCTAGGAATTGAGGAAAGTAGCTGATCTTAGTGAATTTTTTTAATCTTTGTTTTCAGTTTCAAAGGTAGTTCTAGCGTTTGTGTTAAGAACGTTCAAGTGACAGTTAAAATTGGTTTAGCCCTGAGCAAGTCTTAGTTCCATGGAAAAACACGCGCAGTCCTGACGACACCCTGAATCTATTTACAGCTTTGGAACACATTTCACAGACCTGACCTTGTGGTTTCTGCCTGCAAAAAATCCCTGAGTCTCTTGGGCCTGGAATACGTGGACCTTTATCTCATGCACTGGCCATTTGCTTTCAAGGTAAAGAGGGATTCAGTATTCCGTGATGTTCAGAGGGTGTCTGTGGTATTGTGTTACACGCACTGATTCCTTCGCGTTGCAGGAAGACGGCGACCTGATACCCACTGACGCTGATGGTAACATCGTATTGAGCGATGTGGACTACCTGGCCACGTGGCGGGAGATGGAGACGTGTGTACATCTGGGTCTGACCCACAGCATCGGTCTGTCCAACTTTAACAGTCAGCAGATAGAAAGACTGCTGGTCAGCGCCGAGGTTAAACCCGCCAATCTCCAGGTCCAAAGGCGTAAATTTGATCAGTTACATGCCATCTTTGTTTTGAGGTCTTCCGATATCTAGCCGACCTCGTGCGTCCGGGGGGAATTAGCCCGTGAACGTCACCATTTTGTTTCAGATCGAATGTAACCCGTACCTGACGCAGAAAAAGCTGATCAATTTCTGTCAGTCGCGGGGCATCGAGGTCACCGCGTACAGTCCCATGGGTTCTCCCGACAGCCCCTACCTCAAGGCGGGAATGCCTCGACTCCTGGAAGACCCCGGCCTGCACCAGGTGGCGCATCGAGTTGGCAAATCCGTGGGCCAAGTCGTGCTTCGGTACCTGGTACGTGACTTAGTCACGTCACGTGAGGAGGCCCTGTTAGGGAGTGGAGGAAAAGCTTCTCGTAATTTTAGCTTTGGTACGAGAGGATTGGTGGATTTCACGCCTCGGCCGTCTTACTCTTGGTGGAAAAGAAACCGGTACCCATGGGGTAAGGGCCTCGGTGGACTCCAGGTCCAGTTTGGGCGCAGTGGCAAGGACAGATTAGTTTCCACGTCGCTACGTAGTAAATTACCAGTTTCCCTTGTGGTCGTGGCAATACAGAAGAGGTATTTTAGGTGACAAAACGGCTGGAGCTTGAAGCTTAACACTAACCGTCAGCAAGTTTGGAGGTTTTGAATTCGTGGAGCTTTACCTCCACTTTCTATATATCTTTTAGTACTTATGGTGCTTAGACACGGGGGGCAGCTTTACCAAATAGAATTTGCACCGCGGTAAAGTCTTTTAAAAAAAGAAATTGCCTAATTTGTGATGATTCTTCTGTTACGTGGCAGGTGCAACAGGGAATCTCAGCGGTCCCGAAATCCGTAACCAAGTCACGAATACAAGAAAACATAAATATTTTCGACTTCGAGCTCAGTGACGCTGATACGAGCTACATCGATTCTTTTAACCAGAATCTTCGGATTTGCCACAGGGATCAGTAAGTAACCTGCCTCGTCCGACAGCGTTTCGTAATTTAACAGCAAATTTAAATAGGAAGACACAATCTACACCGACTCCATTAAGAAAACGTGTTTTCTGATAAAGACCAATGTGGGTAATTCTGTTTGTTCATTAATTCAGTACAGATAAGCTACTCTTGATAAGTGGTGATAAATGATTAAACCAGCTTTACTTTGTATTTTGTTCCAGTGCCAGAGGCCACAAGTTCTATCCATTCAACGTTGAATTCTGATGGCAATAATTTCACGTTACGTCGCAGCGTAAGATATTTTTTATCATCTACTTTCACCTATTATTTCTCTCTCTTTTCTTTATCCCTTGTGGTTTATCCAGTCTCTAACTCAACATTTATCTTTACATCAACTTAGAGAATATCCTAGATCACGTCTTTCATAATTGAAAATTCTTCGCAAGTGTTGAAGAAAATTCATCAGTTGATTTTTACCAATGACAGTCATTTGAAGAAGAAGATGATGATGATGATGTTGACGACAAGTAACTGCTGTATATCTTGTGGATCAAAATAAATGCGTATATTTTTTTCATTGCTGTGAATGGAATTTATTCTTAAGTACACATAAAACTTTCGGTAGAAACTGAACGGATTTCGCGAAAATTTCCTTCTGCGTTGCTCCAAATTCTTCCGAGACCGAGATCGCACCTCATTTGTTTCCCCCCTCCTCTTCCCCCACTACACTTTGATTATTTACCCTCTCGCGCTTGCCAGTGGACACCATAAAATAATCATCTTTTAGATGCAAGCACGTTGCTAGGTGGATGCTGATTCAGAGGAGCGTGTACTTTGCTATATTAATCGCGTGAGATTGTACCAAGTATCAACAGAGTCTGATAAAACTCAAGGCCGACTGTAAAATGTGATGTAACACGTTACTGCATTATTTCGGTATTAAAAATTCTCGGTTACATGGGCTTGACGTGTGAATATCGTATCATAGCAACACAAATGCTGTGACCGTTTCGTAAGATGGAGGTTGTAAACACAGCCTGACGATTTGGTCGTCTGTGAATGAGAATTAAAGGATTACGTCACTAAACTTTTATTTTCAGAAGAAAAAGAAACTTTTAACTTGTATGCACAAACGTAATTAAGTCGTTATTTTATTCTGTCAATGAATGAAAAGTCACGCAGTTTTCAATTGACCTATTAATAAGCAGAATTTCTATCTTATCTTGTTTTGACTTCAGCATTTTTAGTGTTGTTATTCCACGACTCTAGAATCCAATATTGCTACATGTCAGCGAAGGTTCTGGAATTTTTCCAAGTTCAGACATATCTTGTCACGTCATCCTTGAAACACTGACGAGAAGTGTTAAGCGGTCGTTCAGGTAGTGCCAACAAAACATTCGGTAATGACGTGTGTACTTGGACGTATTTAGGGTTTAAGTAATACGTTAGTGTGGAATATCATGTCTGCGGTTAACTTTATCCCATTCTTCAGTCATTTATGTGCACAGGCTTCCCTCATGGAGCATTGAATTTAGTCTTAATTCACTTGAATTAAAGTTTTCTGTAAAATACGAAAGTAGACGGCCATGCAATGATGATCGCTATTTTACCGATCAAGCTCTTGCCGCATCTTACATCATCGTAATAGTTACAGTGATCGACATTTGGCAACAGAGTTATATCGATTGCTTGAGGCTCGCCGACTAGTTTCCACTCATCTGTTTAAGTGAAGTGGCCTTCAATTGGAAGTAAGAGCGAGTCGTTACTCAACCGGCTAGCTGATAAAAAATACAGTAATGTCAACAAGCGTCCCAGTGTAATTCAAAAAGGAAAGTAGCTTGTTGGTAGGAAGTGTTGTTAACGTTTGCGTTCTTCGTTTATTTGTTATAATGGTGTCGAAAATATTAAAAACTCCGACTGTCAAGTTCAACAACGGGATTGAATTTCCTATATTTGGCTTAGGAACATGGAAGGTCAGTCAATTTTTAGCGCGTAATATTAAACTTTGAAATACATTGTATGGCTATTACTTCAGAGCGTATATGATATTACAGGGTTTAATTTTAGTGACTGCGCGTTTGTATTCATAATTTTATTAAAGATTACTGTTGTGTTTGTCGTACCGCAAAACATTTTTCCCATTTTGATCGTGAACAAGTGTGTTTGTACTTCACCGGTGTCTTGTCCTCGAGTACCATGTTGAAAATTTTCTGAAATCTGCTTATGCCGAAAGAAATGTTTCGATGTCTTTTCTATCAATGCTCCACCAGAACGGCTTAAATCAAACATATTGACCTAAGCTATTCTCACCAAGCAGATATTTTTGTGGATGACCTTGGATTACGTAAGACGTGTCATCTAATTCAGCAAACTGTTTCATCTTCCACAAGAAGCTTTACTATAATCTGCAATAAATAATATTTGCTACTGACAAGCAAAATCTTAAGTCAAATGGAAGCTTATATTCTTAGTAAGAATGTGAGCTGAAGAAATGAATCAACATTAATCAGTAGATATGATTGTACCAATGTCTTGTCATTTTACTGATATTCCATCTTTCCTTAATGTTGAAATTAGTATTAAAGGTCAGGGATCTGTGGTGTTAGAGGTATTGGAATAGTTTTGTTAAATTATTGAATAGAAAAATAAGAATTGACCTGTTGAAGTTAATGAAGTTTTTGTGAAATTTAATAATTTTATTTTGCTGTCATACTCAGGAAATTAAGACTGTTAACCTTTCAAGCAAAAAGTTGTGTAATATTCATAAATGCTGTAAACTATCATAAAATTTGGCCCTGGTCACAGGTAATTGAGTTCATTTAATTTTTGCACGGTATTGCATCTCAATTTCAGTCCAAACCTGGCGAAGTTACCCAAGCAGTGAAGGATGCCATTGATATTGGATACCGACACATTGATTGTGCTCATGTGTATGGAAATGAACCTGAAGTTGGCGCTGCAATCAAGGCCAAGATTGATGAGAAAGTTGTGAAGCGTGAAGATCTTTTCATCACAAGTAAGGTAAGATATAGCTTTTGGTTCTTTTGACAGGTTTTAGTTTGACTTTATGTGCATGTCTGGTCTGTTATTCCCGGATATAGACATCAGAAATTGTGTGCTTAAATAAATTGAACCTCTGTCATGTCACATTTTCCGAATGGCCGAGAAAGGAAGGTGATTGTGTGCAAATCGGCTATAGTCTTACAGCGTTTTCTTTCGCATATCTCTCCAGCTGTGGAACACATTCCATCGAACGGACTTGGTTGCTCCAGCCATAAAGAAGACTCTGAGTGACCTGGGTTTGGATTTTTTGGACCTGTATTTGATTCACTGGCCAATGGCTTACCAGGTAATATGGAGAATAATTATTACAAATTGTCACATTTGTGAGGTAGCGCAATTAATATGGTGGTTCTTGAAGAAAATAAAAAAACTGGCATGCTATTTTTTCATAACCTGTGCGGTTAAGAACAAGCCATTTATTGAACTAAGAGATCAAACCTCTTTCTAACATGACCTTTTATTTTATTGTATGTAAAACATATCAGTTTTGTTAATTTAAAACGCATGTCGCTGACTGCAGGAAGGTGGGGACCTCTTCCCAGAAAAGGATGGCAAAACACTGTATAGTGACGCGGACTATGTCGACACGTGGAAGGCGATGGAAAAGCTGGTACAGCAGGGTCTCACCAAGTCAATTGGAGTGTCCAACTTTAATTCTGAACAGCTGGAAAGGATTCTGGCAGTCGCAAGCATCAAGCCTGTCACGAACCAGGTGTGTGTCCTGGGTTTCGAGATAAAACCCTCGCGAATGTCGTGGCACGTAAGACGTTCGTGTTCGTTGATTCCCGAACACTGCGACTTTCGTTTGAATAATTTTTGGGGTACATAAAATGGTCGCTGCGAAGCCAGGATGAAGGTAGAAAAGTTCCAAGTATTGTTTTTAATTTTATTTTTCTAGCGCACCGCATAAAATTAATTCATAATGTCGCCGATACAGTCTCTGCATCTGCGTATTTAACTCCATACCTAGAATTTGAACTCGGGGTACTGAGAGTGAAAGTACCGTACGTACCTTATCGTTTTATACGTTCCTTGGGAAGGCACCCCAGTAGTCGATGGATAGGAGGCTGCGTGGGCCCCAGAGCCAGTCTGGATGCAGAGGCTACAAGAAAAATTGTCTGCTCCGTCGGGGATCGAATCCCGGTCTTCCAGTCCGTAGGGACTGTACCGAGAGATCTAACAATACCGAAGCAAATGACGTTTTTCTGATGCCAATGTTTTGCAGATAGAGAGTCATCCGTATCTGAACCAGAAGAAGTTGATAGAATTTTGCAAATCAAAAGATGTGACAATCACTGCGTACAGCCCGCTGGGATCTCCAGACCGACCGTGGGCCAAGCCTGACGATCCGCAGCTTTTGGATGATCCGAAGGTGAAAGAAGTGGCCGAGAGGTATAAAAAGACTCCAGCTCAGATCCTTATAAGGTACCAGGTGAGTGGACGAAGGACGCCTCATTACAGCCTTTGTGAATAGTTTCTTTTCGTCAGAATCTCTCTTTAAGATATCTTCTACGTAGCAAACTTATAGGCAATAACGTAACACGATTAAGTCATCCGGTGGTTTTTACATACGTTTTCAGGTGCAGCGAGGTAACATCACAATCCCGAAGTCTGTGACAAAATCGCGTATCGAGGAGAACGCTCAGATATTTGACTTTGAGTTGTCAGAAGAGGATATCGCCGTCATCGATTCCTTCGACTGCAATGGGCGCGTCTGTCACCTGACTCAGTAAGTAATCCTTTTTTTACTTTAGATATCAAAAATTATAAATCGTAAAGTTTTTCACAGGACAGGATTGTGAATTATGTGATGAAATGTACGTCCTTTTTATTTCAGCGTTAAAGACCACAAGCATTACCCGTTCAACATCGAGTTTTAGAGAACTGGAGAATTTTGCGTTGCCGAGGTGAAGTTACTTCCATTTCTTGGCGTGAGCGGTCTAACAAGAAAAGATACCTCTGTGAAGAATACTGCAGTCTGTATAAGCATCAGGAGTATGCGACTCGTCGGCACCGGGTCGTCGTCGGCGACTACTACGCCGACGTCCTCTTGATGAAAAAATTGTTTTGTTATGACACGGATAATAAAATATTAAAATTTCATATTTCCAGTCTTTCCTTCATTAATTGAATATCTTGTTTTGTTAATAATTTGTCCTGTCATTAAACATTTTTCTTTTTATTAATGATACTAATTGCATTGTTCCACGATGTTAAAAAGTGAAATGCTCTGTGTGTAATGTTTATGGGTGTTATGTGCTTTGACACATGGAAAATTGTGAAATAAAGTGACTTCATCAAAAAAAAGTATTCAGCATTTATTTCTACTTTATTTTTACAGACGAGGACATACAAATTGACGTGCCACGCAGTTGTAACTTTGACAAAGTGGCAGCAGATTATAGATATACTGTTTGTACTCGGACCATTTCACGAAACATTCCATGTTATAACCTGCGTTGCGAAATAACTTGACCAGTCCCTCCTCGTTGGTTTGTGTGTGTACGTTTTGGGCATAAGGCACTATGAAGAGCGAAGAAAATATTTTTAATGGGCATTAGTAATGTAATGCTCGGTAACATGATACAGTATCACAGAATACATCCAAATCTTCATGTGAATAAATTTCCACTTTCAGTGGCAGATGGAAGAAAGCTGCCTCTTCTTATAATTTATACCGACTAGAACGACAAAGACTTTTCCTTCAACACGAAGTTCACGTCTAGTCTTTTACATCACAGCTAACTATAAGTCGGGGTGTCATCGCTCAGTATTGCCGAGCGCAAAGTACTTGACGGTGGCTAGTATAAAGATGGGTTTCTTCTGGATTGTTTTGGCTGCATCATGTGGTAAAAATTTACTTTCGTTCCGGAGGCGTTGCTGCCTCCATGTTCGGGGTGATTGCCCTGATGGAGGCGGCGAGCACCTCTTAAATGCCAATAAATTTTTACCAGAGTACACGGTGCAACAACCCAAAAGACAACCAGCCATCTTTATTTTAATGAAATGGAGTTATGGTAACTTTATTCACCTGCGTGTGATAGTTCGTCTTGTTCGAGGATGGTATTTGCGCTCTGTATGCGATTTATATGTTGTTTTTTTTATTCTTTCTTACTGCAGAGATGGGACAGATGTGCTGCTTGGAACAACGGTATGAACTTTATTTCCTGCCGTCTCTACAGATTTTGATCTCGTCGCAAAATTACAGTTTTTACTGTTTTCTGCACTTTTATGGCTTTGCAGCAATATTGACATTTTAGAATCTGGAACATCTACTGCATCGAATGTTAGTGTACAGTCTTGGGTTACTGCTGTCTGGTGATTTGTAATGGGGCTGGAGTCCGAGTGAACTTCTGCAGATTTAACTGTGCCACGTTTGGGCGATTCCTTACTCTCGGACCTAATTATCTCATCTGGAGTGGAGCTCAAATTAAAGCGAGGTTCTGTGTCTGTAGACTGTAACCTACAGATCTTTGTAGTCGAGTTTTCTTCTGTACTGACTAGATTAGATATATAATCTACAACAGACATTACTTGACGAAACTTATCAGTAGAAAGAGAATTGGTTTCTGCAACTTTGCTATGTATGGGCTCCTTTGTGTGAACCATTCTTGGTTCTAGAGACTTTGATTTCTGGACTAGAAAATCCTGTCTTTGACTCGTCGTGCGGGTAGAAAACGGAGGGACGGAGGAGGATGACACCTGCCGGCTCCGAGCTTCTGGTAACCGTGACTGATGTTGACCACTTGAGTCCTTCAAGCCTTTCTTGCGATGATGGTGTAGGGGATCCAGCACCCCTATGATTGGCTGTACACCAAACAGATGGTTGTATGTTGACTCACGGTTCATCAGTTCAAGCTGGCAGAATCTCTTCTCTTCCGTGAGACATGTTACTTCACGATCACGTTCTTCTAACGCCTGCTTCAAATGAGCGATTATGTCAAGGTCTTCTTTTCGGGATTCTCTGTTCTTGTATTTCTGCTCAGATTCTTGAATGCTGAGACAAAGAATGTGTAATTTTAGATTCTGTGTAGGGGGGGGGGGGGGGGGGGGGGGTGAAACTGAGAGTCGGTTTGTACTGCTGCCCCAGATGTCTGCATAATTTACGCTAGAACTTGATGATATTTCGCAACCTAAACTGCATTTGCATGTTTTGTGTTTCATTGACATAGGTAATACGCTTGCCAAACTTGTTCCTTTTGATATACTACCCTTAACACACTGAATGTAAGTTGTAAAATACCTCATTACTCAGTTTATTAGTACTTCGTTAAAGGTTGGTATTTTCTACTCGGCATTCTTGAGGGAACGTTCTACGGCTACAGATTTACAGTTTAAATCTATTACAGGCTCTCAAAATCCATCAGTATTAATTAACTTGAGATGCATGGATGAGTTTATTTATGGAACGCTGGTGTATATAACTTTTTTGTTATTTTTACCGTATAACAGAATATAATAAATCAATACTTTTTAAATTTTTGCATACCATAATCTATGATATGAGTACTCACAGTTTTGCTAGATAGTTAAGCTTTTGCTGATTTTCTTCCTTCAAGTTTTTCATCTGCTCCTGCCACTGTTTCGATTCCGCAGCAAATTGCTCTTTCAACTCGGACAGTTTCTTCCGTTGCTCTGCCTCAAGTTGTGCTTCGCGCTCTCTGTGTGGGTGGGATGACAGATGAGCGATTAGGTGGGGTGGTGTAGAACAGAGAAGTCAGTAGAGAGGGTTAGGAAGTGTGCACAGCAAGAAAACTGATGTGTTTTAGTGTCTGCATTTTAAGAGTAACCCTTACTCTACAGTCATAAGAAAAGAGATTCGTTTTAGTAGAATTTTCAAGTGTTAAACATGTAACTTAACTGAAAATCTAAAAATATTCTCCATGTTGAGTACCAAGATACCAAATTTTCCCAGTTTTTAATTTGCATTTTGTCAGTTTTACAGAATTTATTGATAAGTTTGTATATAATAATACGTTGAGACAATAATTTAACGTCATCAATTTCGCTCTGAGTACGTGCGTAAAGGTAAAGGATAAATTTCATTCACATATCTCAACAGCAGTTGCTATCCCGTCCCAGAAGATAACAAACTAATTTCAGTAGATAATATTTTAAGTGATAGCTGAACAGAAGTCAACACGTGCAAATACTGTACGCAGTTTTCTTTCAAGGAAACAAGTGTGCATTATATTTGGGGAAATAAGGTACGATATACCCTATTACTGCAGGCGGTTTAGTAAATATTGCATGCGTGAGCTGTTGGGTTAGCAGACTATCACAAGGAATTTTATGGAATGTTTTCTGCAATATAGTCAGTTCTTCAAAGGATAAGAATACAAGCAAATAGCATAGCATATCACAAACAGGCACATTCTACGTAGAAAATACAAAGAAATCACACATAATATGAACAATTTATTTAATTAGAGATTAGAAATTTCAAATGTTTTTGGTATACTTTAGTATTTGTTAAAGTATACATTAGTATCTTTCATTTTAAAGTGGCAGTCCGTATCATGCAGTTTGTACGAAGATCCAATTAAAATTTACTAATGTGTCTTAAATTCCAAATATCATCAAAAGTTCTTTTATGCAGACACGTCACAAATAATTCCTATTCAATATGCATGAGGTACCTTGTTTAGAAGTGCTGAGGCTTCAGCTACTGATTAAAAGAAACTTGTTCCGTCATCTCTAAATGGTTAAAACAAACCATTTATGTTTTTACAGTAATACGTATTACATCTTACCATGAAATTTTTTACTGAATTTTCTCTAAATAAACATCAGCACTTAAAACATAATGCACGAGGTCTGAGGTTCTCATGGCAATGAATATGTCAGTGATGGTCTTCTGAGTTGTAATGCCACGTGAACTTGTATGTAGATACGAAAATTTCAGGGGAAAATACTGCCTCCATCTTCAGGCTCGAGATAGTGGCAATATGTTTCTTCAAAATGTTGAGTTTCCACCTGCAAGTCCATACAGCATTACAAGCTGTCAACACTGATAGGATAATTCATGTTTACCAAACAGCTCCAATAATCTTCCCAGAAATAGTGATAAGCACTAAGTTGTACTTGGGACTTGATCGCCAAAGTCATGCATGAAGGGTTAGGGTAAGATAAAAGTTATGACTCGTTCAGTTCAAATACACAATAATGTAGAAAATTAAAGTTTAGCATCAAATATGGATTTCTTGTTTTTCTCAGATAACGCTCTTTGGATTGTCTTCGTTTGGCATCTATCGATACAGAAATAGAAATATAACAGTAGTTTAGAATCATGCAAGACGTTGCAATGTAAGCCTAGAAAATAAGAATGTGGTAACTATCATCAAATATTTGTTCTCTTCTCCTCAAAAATATTTTCTGTATATGTCTGATTCACTCTGTTGAGATAACTTGCTTCATCTGGTCCAAGGACCGCTGACGCTCCTCAACTATGCATTTGGAATAGATTATGTAACAATAGGATAGCTGTAATTAAATTTTAAATATTCCTACTTATATTTTCCAGATGTGTTCATTGTGATTTTGCGAACGCCATTGGCTCTTGCAAATCCAATAGTACAGACAGAAATTTAAGGTTCTCAAGCAAACCATGTGACATAAAACATTTCGTAAGAGTAATAAATTATTTAAAATTATACAGATCATATAAAAATTAAACAATACTATAATACATGACAGACAACGCAGTGGATACACTTTATTGTTTAACGTTCATGTTGAATATAGCAATATGCGTATATGTATTTATATTTATATCACAGTCATTCAGCAAAGTTTAAGTTACATCAGCCTGTGAATTGTAACAAGTCAATCTGCAATCCTCAAATGCTATTGTAACCTATCATAGAAAATAATAAGCGCAAATACAAGAACCTTCAGTCACAATGATAATAATTAATTTGTATACAAATATGTATACTGTTATCTACAGTTATTTAAAGTAGATTCATCGCTTGAAGTATATCATAAAAATGTACAAAAAGTAGAAATGTACAAAAAGATACATATTTTACACTTAGAAATACAGATTAAAAGAAATAATTTCCAAAAAAAAAAATAATATAAGATTGAAATCAGCCTGCATATAGACGCTGTATACATTATAACATGCATAGACGCTCACATTTAAAGCAATAAAATAAGTCGGTTTGTCAACACACAGGCATAGGCAAGCAACAGACGCCCCTGGGTTAAGGGGACAGTGGTATGAGACTGAAGTGACACTTTTGCAACCAGACAATCTGTCAGGATCACATCAACAAACACGGGAAATATTTCTGCGACAAACTAAATCTCTACAAGAGTTATTACTCAAGTGAGAATTAAAGTATTTCATACTGTTAATAGGTTTGGTCTGAGACCAACCCCTAGCGAACAGAAACTTTTGTGTGTCGACTCTGGAGGGCGAGCGAGAGCGTCAGAACCTGCGGTAAAGGATGATGGCAGTCACGATCAGAATGGAGGACAGAGTAAGTGAGAAGGATCCAGTGAAGAGCCAAGAGATTAAAGAAATTAGGAACACTGTAAGAGCAGTGGGTATGGTGCTGACAGTGCTGCCATCTTCATTGGTGGCAGTAGCAGCTCCAGGGCTACTTCCATTGCTGTATAGAACCAGTAGAACAAGCCAAAATTAACACTTTCATTTTTTGGTAGCAAGAAACATGAAATTTGCTTTCCACTGCATTCACAAGCACTTATAGTTTATCATCATCATAAATTTGCTTCTGCAAAACAGTTACGTACTTTTTCTTATATGGAGGACTGTGCTTTCTTCTCCCTCACATTTCTTATAAAAGTGTCAATAAAAATAAACTCCTTTGCTGTGATAATCAGTCAGTTAGTCAGGCCTGGTGCATATGTAAGGGGATGAGAGAGCAGTGATAGAATGATGGCAGAGGAATCCATAAATCTTGGCAAAAAACCTTCCCCACTGTCATGTGACCACCACAAATTCTCTATGTTCACATGTGATTGAAACCTGGTCTCTTTTGTGAGAGGTAAGTGTCTACTTGCCTGCTGTGGCGCAAAATTTAGCAGTGCTGTGACTGAATATTAATAACTTTCTGAAGTTACCCCAAGTACAATGTATATTATACCAGAATGTACATATCACTGTGAAATCTGTTTTGGCAGGTGCTCAACTAAGCACCATGTCATGCAGATACATGAATGAGTGGTGGTATATCTCCACGCATTCTTAATAGACCTTAAACATTGCGGAAATTTTGTTTCTTAATTACGTCTTAACAAAACTTGTAATTGTAATTTTCTGGCAGCATAAATGGAACTGAAGCAAACTTTTAAGTGTACACAGATGCTAACTATTAGCCGGGAAACAGTCCTTTTTATATTTTAACAAGGTGTCAAACTAATTTCACTGTCATCGCTCTGTGTTACAAAAGTGACATTCTGATTGCTGCAGTATCCAACACAAAACTTGACAACCAAACATAAATACATTTTTATTTGCACTTTTTCACACAAAATAATGTCAGACAATTTTCACAACATGCAATGAACAAATAATTTTTCATGCAGTTTTGATTTAGAGCTAATTTAAGTTAATATCATGAGTGGAACATGTGTTAAAAGGACTCTTTCATAAGGAACCACTCAGACTTTCATATGACGCCACTAAATTAAGCACTATAGTGAGGTTATGTGTGTGGTCAGCTTCAAGCTTTGTCCACTTTACCCCAAGAGAAATAATCCCTAGTACCCCATCAGACTGGGAGCTGAGTGGGCCCCAGAGTTGTTCTGAACTTGATATTAAAGATAAGAATCCCTGTCAGGGCTGAAGGTAGAGACAATATGTTCCTCCAAAATGTTGATATCTGCCTACAAGTCCACATGGTGTTGCTACCCACAAGACCACCAACAAGTATTATGTATACTTTGATGGAACAGTGAATTTTTGGAAAATAGTACAGAATGTACATTGAAAAGCAGAGGAATCACAGAGACACACAAACAGTATTTCTGTGCGTACTTGAGATGCTTCAATCTCTTTGCTCTGAGATGGTATGTAACATGTGGATCAATCGTCATTGCTGAGCTCTCACCTAAGTTTGTGGGCTGCCTGGGCCTGTATGCGCTGCATTTCCACATTCTGGGTGCTTATCTCTTGGTTCAGGACTTGCATTCCTCCCTGCAGTAGGTCAACATTCCCCTGCAGGTCAGTGACCACTGCTGTCTGACCCTGCAGCTCTTTCTTGAGATTCGCAATCACGTCCAGCAGCTGCTACCAAAACATGACACATCATTCTTACACTTCTGCCTCAGTTCTCGTAACTCAGTTGGAAATCCCAGGTGGTAATAATAACTACTTTGCTGGCTGACATTATATGTGGGACTGAATTAATTTCTCAGTCAGTTGATGATTATGTCCTTGGCCTACCCTTTAACTTGCGGTCACTTACCTCAATTTCCCTGGAGTTGTTATTCTTGCTTGCCTTCTCTAGTTCTATTTTGATGAGCTCCACCTGGGTCTGGTGTTTCGCTTCTTGTTCTGCCACAGCCTTCTCCTTTTCGTTCACTAACCTCTCCCACTGGATGTCTGTGTAACAGACAGGTCCTTCATGGTCACATCTCAGATTACTAATGTACAGTTAACACATATTGAGAAAATATTTTTTTATCAAAATTCATGATTCATAACACTTACAGTAAAATATAACTGCAGCCATTACAACTCTTACTTCACACATTGACAGACACTGAATATTGGTTGTACGTCTGCTGAACAAGGGATGGCTCCTACAGTTAAGCATCTTGAAAGTTGACTAAAAACTCGGAGAGTTTAAAAATTAAGAATATCATGTTGTCCATCTCCACGGAACAAGAAGTTGTATAACCTTTACAAGGCAATACACTTATTTAATCTACAACCTGCTAGTCAATTCCACCAAGTTCATACCAAAAGATACTTCTCAGAAGAACCAACATAAAAAATCCACATCAGAATACACATAACATAACCTCTAAATAGTACTATGATGCAAGAATATATTAATAAAAGAAGTTTTAAAAAAATAACAACATCTAGTGCAGTATCGCTTGAAATACTTTAGTTAAATACCCTATTCATTATTTATTTTCTAAATCCAGTTTAAACCATTTGATTAAATGAATTAATTTCCGTGATGCCACTGAAGATGACCTTTTGAGGTTGAAACGTGTGTGGCAACAGTGTCTTTTTTATAGTGTTAATAGTTGTTTGTTTGCTTATTTTATATTCTAATAAAAGAAGCTTAAAACTTATTTTACTAATAGTAATAGTGCAGTCAGTGTAACAAGTTAGGGACGACAATATGAACCAATGAGTTTGAAACATGTCACCCAGCAGTGGAAAAATAAATAAACGTATGAGCTCGTAAAATCTGTATAACTTGTGCGAAGATGGACAACGTAATGTTTTATTGTTATTAAAACCACAACATGATGCTCATATATAATATTAAAAAAAACACTTTTGCAATTAAATTATTTAATGACATGTAACCATACAAAATACTGACAATCTGTTTTGACGGTTCAGTGTAAACTTGTGGGATAGTTAGACTCCATGCCCCTGCTAACAACTGTATCTTCTTCATGCCACTAAAGAATTTAGGATTATAAAAATTAGAGTTTTCAATGTGTCTTCTATCCTAATTACTTACATTACAAAGAGAATGCTATTATACAGTCCATCACAGCATCACAAAGTTAACTCTCCAACATATATCACTAGGAAACAGGCAACTTTCTGAGTGCTAAGTCAACTTAACGTCCCGCGCCGTAGTCGCATGGTCTGAGGCATCACGCTTCGGACCGCTGATACGGAATGCACGCTGGTTCGAGTCTCGGGGAAAGAAATTTCTCATGAGATTTTCAACCAGTGTATGGGACCTGTACCAAGCCAACATCGTGAGGAAATTGGGGAGCTACAATGAGTAGCGTAATCCGGTCAGGAAAGCTAGCGATGGCTGGGGGGGGTTCGTCGTGCTGACCACACGTCACCCTACATCTGGTTGGATGATCGTTCACCTCTGCTTAGGCATGTGAACGTGAGGCCAGCAGTCAAGCTAGTCGGCTTTGGCTCTCTGGAGCTGTTAAGCCGCGGATTTAATTTTTAAGTCAACTTAACAGATGTCACCAGGAGACATGCATAAATACAAACACCTTTTTGAGTGCTAAGATTAAAAATTAAAAATTTACTAGGCAAGTATAAATATGTGGTTAAATAACCTAGAATCCTCATAAATACAGGTATGATACATTACCACTGAACTGATTAACTTCTACGGTGATGTTAGGTCTGAATGTTACATTGCCAAGTGTTGTTTACCTTCTTATCATATTAATGCATTACCATAATTCTAGCACACATGCACGCGCACACACACGCAAACAGACACACATTTATGACACCTGCTGTGGATGTCCCCCAGTGCAGCAGGCTGGGGATCACGCAACACTCTAAAGAACTGTACTTGTGTGCACCTAGCTGTTTATGATGCTTCTCCTCTGCAGCATCCAAGCGATCTTGAGCGTCTCTCTCCATCTGCTCCTTGACCAGTTCCAATGTTGCTCTTGTGGAACTCATCTGCAATTGCCAGTTCTGTTCCAGCTGCTGTATTTTCCTGTCAGATTCCCAGTTCAGTTGTTCTGAGATAAGAAAACAGGCGCACAGGTCACTATTATTGACCAACACTTGACTTTTGTGTGTAATTTCTTAACTAACTCTATGGTGCAGGGTCTAACTTCCATTTTGTCTTAAAAAATTATTCTTATTTATTGTTAAGTGACATGGCAGAAATTTTACTTGTGTAAAGCATGTCAAATATAGGTCTAGAAATGGCTTTAAAATGTTAAGCTTCCTTATTCTATAGATGGCTGTCTTCTTGGTTATAGGGCTGTGTAGTCTGGTAGAAGTTTACAATTGTTTCAGAGGTCCTTTCTGCCTCCATCATCAGGACGATGAGTCAAATCCTTATTTTATGGAGCCTCAAATAAGGATCATTGCTGTGATGTTTTGCTGGCTGATCAGGTGTATTTGCACACCTTGTGATATATATACAGCAACTAATTGGCATAGAAATACAAAAATGTGGAGAGAATCCTGAATGACCAAGACTTAATCCATCACAAATCCTAAATGGACTTGCCCTGTAATTGACTACATGCCTCTGTGAGAAGCCAGCATCTAACCACCTGAACTATGGCATCATCACTTAAAATGCTGTTAACTACACAACACGCCCAGAAAAAGAGGTGGCTGTGCATTAATGCTAACTACTAAACCACAATGTTTTTTGGTCCAGTACGGAGCGGTATTATATCTAGTAGTAAAGTATTGATGTACCGGGTGTCGGTTGGGAAGCCTGAGGGGAGGAGACCACTGGAGAGACCTAGACGTAGATGGGAGGATAATCTCAGGCGGGATCTATGGGAGATAGGAGTTGAAGGAGACTGGATTTTGTTGGCCCAGGGCTTTGGTTAATTCGGTGATGAACCTTGGGTTCCGTAAGCCATCTGGTTGGTTGGGTCCACTGTTTGGCAAGCCTGATGGAAAGAGACCGCTGGGGAGACCTAGACGTAGATGGGAGGATAATCTCAGGCGGGATCTATGGGAGATAGGAGTTGAAGGAGACTGGATTTTGTTGGCCCAGGACAGGGTCCGGTGGAGGGCTTTGGTTAATTCGGTGATGAACCTTCGGGTTCCCTAAGCCATCTGGTTGGTTGGGTCCACTATTTGGGAAGCCTGAGGGGAAGAGACCTCTGGAGAGACCTAGACGTAGATGGGAGGATAATCTCAGGCGGGATCTATGGGAGATAGGAGTTGGAGGAGACTGGATTTTGTTGGCCCAGGACAGGGTCCGGTGGAGGGCTTTGGTTAGTTCGGTGATGAACCTTCGGGTTCGGTAAGCCATCTGGTTGGTTGGGTCCACTATTTGGGAAGTCTGAGGGGAAGAGACCGCTGGGGAGACCTAGACGTAGATGGGAGGATAATCTCAGGCGGGATCTATGGGAGATAGGAGTTGAAGGAGACTGGATTTTGTTGGCCCAGGACAGAGCTTTGGTTAATTCGGTGATGAACCTTCGGGTTCGGTAAGCCATCTAGTTGGTTGGGTCCACTATTTGGGAAGTCTGAGGGGAAGAGACCGCTGGGGAGACCTAGATGTAGATGGGAGGATAATCTCAGGCGGGATCTATGGGAGATAGGAGTTGAAGGAGACTGGATTTTGTTGGCCCAGGACAGAGCTTTGGTTAATTCGGTGATAAACCTTCGGGTTCGGTAAGCCATCTAGTTGGTTGGGTCCACTATTTGGGAAGTCTGAGGGGAAGAGACCGCTGGGGAGACCTAGACGTAGATGGGAGGATAATCTCAGGCGGGATCTATGGGAGATAGGAGTTGAAGGAGACTGGATTTTGTTGGCCCAGGACAGGGTCCGGTGGAGGGCTTTGGTTAATTTGGTGATGAACCTTCGGGTTCGGTAAGCCTTCTAGTTAGTTAGTAAAGTACTGATGTAGGCACTGCAATCTTTGTGTTTCTCACCTATTTCTTTTTCATATTTATCAGTCAGTTTCTCCATCTGCTCTTGGTATGACAGATCGATCTTATCGAGCTTCCGGCGGAGATTGAAGATGTCTTGATCTGCATTTGTCTGTGCTTTCTCTAGTTCTCCATGATAGTACGTATCTTTTTCTGTTAAGCGATCCTTCAGTGTAGATATCTATGGGAACAAAACGTGTGTACATCAAACAAGACAGATCACTGCGCAACATGGTTCTGATGTAGCTGAAATTAATAACTTGTCTTCAGTTTTATACGTTCTCATACATGTATTAGTAAGAATATGGATCTGTGAACATACTTTTAAAATTTTCACCGAAATTTTTAGAAGCTTAACATGGAAAAATGTTGCACAGATCACGTATGGATTACATTACAAAAGTGTGCTGAGTTTAAGGATGCACGAAGCTTTACATCCATGCCTCCCGTAATGTCTTTGTGACATATTGGTTAGGCACAAATCAATAAGGTTTTGGAGCAAGTTTGGTACAATTAATGACAGCCATTTCCTCAACAAACCTTTGAATATCAAACATAAAATATTCTCTTCATAGGAAGTGAACAATCACAATCAATCCAGTATAAAATGCCTTTGGACTAATTTCATAATTTATACTTAGGTTTTTATATTTTCTTTATTTTATGTAAAAAATTGTCAGCGTGAAGTTCCGTTGCAGTGCGACCAGAAGAAAATTCCTATCCGACAGTTTAATTTTAGTCTTGGATTAAATTCAGAAGTCTTTATATTACGTGTAATCATGATTTATAAAACAATATGAATAATTTCTAAATTTATAGTTTTAA
Source organism: Zootermopsis nevadensis (assembly GCF_977971745.1). Classification (NCBI taxonomy): domain Eukaryota; kingdom Metazoa; phylum Arthropoda; class Insecta; order Blattodea; family Termopsidae; genus Zootermopsis; species Zootermopsis nevadensis. The sequence goes on from NW_028259134.1 coordinate 22,457,040, forward strand.
AGTTAACGAAGAAGTGTTGATACTGACACGGGCTTATATAGAATTAGTAATCACATAGTTAAATATAAGACATTTTTTAAAGGTCGTAACTGTTAATATATGCTGCTTCTTATCAAAGTGATGCATTTCTTTCAAGCAAGTCTGTTTATTTTGATTTTCAAAGGGGAACGAAATGCTATACCCTACCTCCTTAAGACATTGTTGCATTCTTAGGTCCCAATTCAGCTTAGCCATATTCATTTCTTTCTCTTTTTGAACTTGAACAGACTCAATGGCCAGACGCTTCTCTTCGCTGTGGAGTTGATCGAGTTCTGATCTGAGTCTTGAGCATTCTCGTCTCAGTCTGTCCTCCCACTGCAATACAATCAGCGAGAAACTTTTTTGCCGTACAACAAGATTACATGTAGTAATTCATTATTATAGACAATTTTTCCTACTTTCCTCAGCCTAACACTAATTAATTAAAAACAATAAATGCTTTTCCTATATCGATATAACGTATGTTTTATAAAATGGTTCATCCTTCAAAGTAGTTTTTTCTCTCAATTAGCTTTTATGAATTTTGAGTATAAGTCTGACTTAGACTTTTTTCACTTCCAGTTCATTTCTGTTATATATTTCTTATGTGAACTTTCAATTCCTATAATTCTGTTCAAGACTGTAGGGGGAAACGCAGAGTTAAGTATACTTAAAACTGACATCTGCCTCATAATTACAGTACTTCAGAAATCAGAACTGCGTAAACCATGTATAAGTCTCAGCCACATTTTTAAGCTTTACATTTTAATAAAATATGGCATGTTGGTAATTATAACTGTCACTTCTCTGCTAAAATAAAACAATAACCAAATTTAAGTTACCTGAGCAGTGATGTCACTTTTCTGTTGATCAAGGCGGACTTCAAACTTCTTCTCATTATCAGCCATCTTTTTCTCGTGTAAGCTCTGTACACAGAAGACTAATATTAGAAATATACACACATTTGTTTAAGCAAAGTGTATTAAGTTTAAAATTCCAAGAGAGATATTTGTGTAAAAATATTTTAATATTTACTCTTTAGTGAAAAAGGTACAATGGAAGCTACTTTCATGAAATTCATAAGGCTGCTCCAGATAATTGATCCAAACAGAATTTTTAAAACAAAAATTACTATATTTACCCAACATAATTTGTTATTATGTGATTTGTCCTAAATTATATTAAAATATTTGAATTTATTTTCTTTGATATTTTATTTCAACCTTCACCATATTGGATGATGGATTGCAGTTATTATATTTCAACCTAACCTAACCTAACCTAACCTAACCTGCATGCATATTCCGTGGCTCTTCTCCTTGTCGAGCAGCCCTCGAAGTCGGGTAATCTCCTCCTTCAGCATTCGCTCACTGACCTGAAGCTGCTCTGTTTGCCGTGTGGTAACCCGCAGTGACCTCTGTTGCTCAATGGTTAGACCACGCAACTGTATCACCTCTGCCTCATAAGTCTTCAGTTGTGGTAACTTCGTAAAAAAAATACAAATCCTGACTAATGATTTTGCCATTTTATTTTGAGTGGGTGTAACATGGTCTGTTACTTCGAGGGAACTAGTAATCCACTTTATTAGCCAAACCACTATAGTTATATAAAATTATAGTTTGCGCTGTATACGGTGACCAAATTTTGAAAAATTAAAAAATAATTTTACACATTAGTCATACAAAATTTATCAGACGGTTTCTAAGAAAACTACCGATGTAATAAATTTACAAGATTTCCACAACTGACAGTTGTATCATCATTATATTTGCGAGTTAACTTTGTAATTGAAAATATATTCATCTGAGGATGACTTGCTCTGTATCAAAAAGTGTAGGCAACAGCTTTTAAGCAAAAATTACGTGCATTGACAGATGTGCAGTATTACAAGCATTATCCTATAAATAAACAGAGGTTGGTACCTCCTTAAGCTGTTGTTCTGCCAATTTCAACTTCAGCTCCAATTCCTTTCTGCCCTCCCTGAGACGCTCTTCTACAGTCTTGTCTTTTTCCTCCAGCCGTCTCTTGCAGGCTTGCTCGACCTCCCGAAGTTTCCACTCAAAGTCATCCAGGAGCTGCTGTTCCCTGTCTGTGTTGACTGTACGCAGCTTTTCAAAGTCCTGCTCAAAGCGAGCCAGAATGAGGGCTTTCTCCTCCAGTGCTTCCTCCAGTGCCTGGAACAAAGTCCTTCAAATAGTAATCTACAAATAATACTCTGACATGCCTCTGCAGACACAAATTTGGCAAACTAATATTCCAATAGAGTACGTATTTTCCAAATTCATACTTTGGTAATTGGCCTCGATGTTGATTCACATCAGAAGAAAAATCTATTACTGCAGAGGTAATCAAAGACAGAAACAGAATCACCTTAATGACAAATTATTTAATAAACAGGAAATGTTGGTAGCTTCGCTGTTTGGCAATCATCTGCTTTTAAGGCATTTTGTGCCTTACGAGATAATTTTTATGACTGTGTATGTTTACTACATATTTTTCCATCATTCTTTGTGGACAATCGGTGATTTGGATAAAATCTGTAGATCTTAATAATGAGATCTATTTATTCATGTCGTACAAAAGTGTACAGCGAGTTGGTTTTATTGATCTTAAAGTATAGGACTCAAGTTTTCTTGACAGATTTTCGTGAATTGAGAACATTTAGAGATTAAACATGGAGACAAATTGACATAATAATTATGAAAAAAATGTTTAATCCAAATTGAGACACAGCTTTTCATTCTTATCATGGTCTTTTTTTCTTTTGATTGAATTTTACATTTAGCAGATGTTTATGTATAAGCATAAGAGTTTAAATGAGCATAACCAATCGGTGAAATCAGTCAGTTAATCGATGGACCACTGAGCTACCCAGTTTGGTCTCAATAATTTTATCTTCCTTGAGACAAGTTTGATTTTCTGTAAAGAACAAATTCTGTGGTACAGTTTCCTTGTGGTCAGGGCTCATCCTTTCATGAAACACGACTGCGCTCTTACCCTTTCTATGATCTTTATCTCCTCCTCTCGATCTGCCTCCATTTCTGCCCTAGCCTGTTCCAGTTTGTCTCGTTCCATGCACACCTCTTCCAGCTGAGACTGGAGTTGCTGAACTTTCTCCTCCAGCTCCTTGACTTTGGACTCCAGTTCTGCGACTCTCTCATTGTCATCGTCGCTGTCACTGTCAGAAGAGGACTGTATTTCCTCTGCAAGCAGCAGACGATTGTTAACAAGATCCAGTATTTGTATATAGTGAATATAGTGCACAATACATTTTTGTCTTTGAATTGTTCTGTGAACAAGATTTTGACACAAAATCAACGTTCCTGTGTTAAAATTAGATGCGGTCATTAAATCAAAATGCTTTGGAGCTTAGTAATTTTAGTAAAGCCAAAACAGCTAACAAAATTATGGCAGTTTGTGTATGCATCTTCAGCGTTACGAGAAGCAGACGCACCTGCTTTCTTCTGTAGCTCATCTTGAAGCTCTCTGTTCTTCTCCTTGAAAGTTCCCAGGTCTTCCTCCAGCTGACGCAGTCTTCGCCGCACGCAGTCTGATTCTTTGTGTGCTGCTTCCAGCTCAGCTTGCAATCCTGCAACATTGCAATGATAGTTAATTAATTGAGTGTTGTTGAGATTTGAAAGAAGTTAATGTACAACGCAGAGAATCTCATATGCTCTTACTTACTACAAAAAATATCCATTCATTTATGCCCAAAAATCTTTTGAAAACTTTAAACACAATATTTTGTAGTTTTAAGCAGCGCTAATACCAGCCCACAGCTGCGCAGTAAATTTTTCATTCAGTTCATATCCATTTACATAATTCATTTTCAAAATATATTTTGATAAGATCTTTTATTTGAGAACCACAGTGAAAGTTATGAGTTGAATTTCATTTTGAACCAGTTCAATCTAAAGTAAATGATACACTACATGAAATTTGAAGTAAAAATTGTTGATATTTTTCATGCAATAATTGAACACATAAAATATGTCTCTTACATCCAAAGCTTTTTATTTTAAATATTTCTGATTTTGCAACGAAAAATACGTTATTTCTTCCTGCAATGTAAAAACGCTGATTAATTTTTGTCAGCAATGGATTTGGATCTGCAATAAATGAACATGAAGACCACTCAGGGACTCTGAATCTCAAAAAAATTCATACACAAATTGTTTATATAAATATTTTCTGTGTTCATGATATGCTCGTCCCACTTATTAATTCTGAAGTTTATTAACCCATATTTTAGCTGCAAGGTCTACAGAGGAGATCACGTATTGGCAGTGAACTGTTGGTCAATAGCCAATACTCTCACTGCAAATGTATTAATGCGTCTATTGTACTCAATGACCTACAATATGACAACTAAACATTTATTGAAATCTTGGAATCAGGCCAGATTCTTAATGGGCATCAGAGTCGAGTTGTGTGGTTAGTGACCTATTTAACCCTTCGACACCCAATTTTCATACCTAATGAAAGTAACATATTGAGAAACTGTGACAATGACTACGAGAGAACTTTATCTCAAGTGATCCACCAAACATTGCAGCCGATATTCAGAAGGTTTGAGGTTCAAACCTCGTCTTGGATGTGGCTATCATGAGTTTTTCGTGTTTCTCTTCAGTCCCTCCAAACAAATGCTGGTATAGTGACTTAAATTAGGCCACGACCACTTCGGTCCATATAATTTCTGCCTCATTTACTAATCATACTATAATCTGATGCTATGTACTCTGAGCTGCTGACAGCGTCGTTAAATGAACTACAAAATAAATAAATAAATTAATTGTCCCAAAGTCTTTGAAATTGTACGTAACTTTTAATTTTTGTGATTTTAATTCGAACTCGTGTGGCTAGAAACATTTGTGTCCTTACTCTTCACCTAATATTTTTTGTGGGGAAAGCACGAAATAAAAAGTGCGTACAAAATTTTTCGTAAAATTTTTTGAGAGACTTAATTGTAGAAGACAGGAAAGGTGTTAGAGAAACAATGAGTGAAGATTTTGATTGAATTCAGCTGGCTCTATATATACAGTGCAGTGTCGGATTTCTGTGAACACGGTTCTATAAGCAATGAACATCTTGTCCATCTGTTTAACTGTAGAGTCTGTGAACCTTTTAAGAACACCCGTCTGCCGCGTATTCGGTACGTTCTGCGTGGCTGTCTCATTTTATGAATAGTTATTTGGGGAACAACTGTCTGATCCACTCAGTTTCAGGGTGCCTGGCGGTCCATCAAGTAGGAGGCGATCACCCAAATTTTGACGATTTACGTCGCCGGTAATTTTTCATTGTAGACATTTATCATGAATCCGAACATGGCGTCGGCCGAGTTCTTTTCCGACATTATTTTCCAAATTAATTCTTTGCCACGTTACGAACTTCACTGGCCCTCTAGTAAATTTATTATAGACACAAACCAACACGCTGTTGCATAAATATACCCGCATATTATTGCAGTGTTAATCTCACTGCACGATAATAAATTTCTCCTAATATTACGTCTAATATTTGCTGTTCTGAAGGCAGTTTTATGTGGAAAGCGTATATCTTAAAAATATCTATACTTCATGTTTAACAATTTGAAACCCTGCTTGAACATTCAGCATATGTGCATTATGTCCACAGAGTGTGTTTATAAACAGCGATTATTTCTTTAATCAGCGTTAACCAGTTGATATTTGTAATGGTGAAGTGTAGTGTTTTCTTCGCGGTACGGACTGGATTCTTAAGTTTCATTTGAAAGAGCTTCGGCTCCAAAGGTTAATTAGCGTTTTAGACGTATTACTTCCTTAAACACGGTTAACCAGTTGATGTTTGCAATGGTGAAGTGTAGTGTTTTCTTCGCGGTACGGACTGAATTCTTAAGTTTCATTTGAAAGAGCTTCGGCTCCAAAGGTTAATTAGCGTTTTAGTCGTATTATTTCCTTAAACAAGGTTAACCAGTTGATCTTTGTAATGGTGAAGTGTAGTGTTTTCTTCGCGGTACGGGCTGAATTCTTAAGCTTCATTTGAAAGAGCTTCGGCTCCGAAGGTTAATTAGCGTTTTAGTCGTATTATTTCCTTAAACAAGGTTAACCAGTTGATCTTTGTAATGGTGAAGTGTAGTGTTTTCTTCGCGGTACGGACTGAATTATTAAATATCATTTGGACAAATTTCGGCTTAAGGGTTTATTTAATCTTTTTTTGTCTCATTGGCGGGATTTTGTCACTGCTGCTATGAACGATCGTGTTCCAGGGTTAACTAGCTCCCTATAAATAGTGTCTGGATTTTTCCTGTCGCCGCGCTATTTGCAGAGAAACAGCCATGAGTCTCCCATTTAGCTTGACTGCTGTCTGGTGTATAGTGAACGGGTTTATTTTTACAGTCGTAAACAGCAACGTGTTCGCAACTTCGTGCTATGCAAATTAGAACAGACTTCGCTTCTTGTAGATCGGACCACCGAGTTGGTGCGTTACCATGGCCACCTTTGAGTTCCTCACGAGATCACGAAATTGAATGAAAGGCAGACATCGACTCAATTCCTCTGTCTGTCTGTCACCCAAACCCCCCCCCCCCCAATCATTGTTCCGGCCAACTTTCTGCCTTCTGTGAAACCCCTCTCTTTCGCGCGCAACCTACACTCGTGGAGACAGAGAACCTCTCTGAAACGTCGGCCAATTTCTACCAGACGAAACGGCGCAAAATCCCAGATGACAGTCATCTTCTGCACGAATTTCTCATCTCCCCTACACGTGCTGCTTGGCACTTATGATTCTGGTCCATACAGTGACTGGACAACTCGTACAAAACTTTGTTTTGTGCTAATATCCGCGTCCAGTTCCAGCCAGAGCAAAGTTTGGGAGTACAAGACGTTTTCTATTTGTAAACTCGCTGTCTTTCCCCTGTCAATGACTACTACCAAATTAGGAGCGGCGTGACGTCGGAAAGACGTCATTACGGATCGGTTTCGTGGACAGTGAAAAACTCCATACTGCCACCTGATTGGCGAATATAAATACAAACCGCGAACTGGTTACAGCATCGTAAAATTTATAAAAATTAATTTCTCATACAGCGAGCTTTCTCCGCCGTATTTTATAACATCCAGAAGTCTTGGATTGGCCTAATGGTTTCCTTAGCATTTGATTTGCCTAATGGTTTCCTGAATCTTGGATTGGCCTAATGGCTTCCTTATCATTTGATTGGCCTAATGGCTTCCTTAGTATTAGATTGGCCTAATGGTTTCCTGAATCTTGGATTGGCCTAATGGTTTCCTTAGTATTATATTGGCCTAATGGTTTCCTTAGTATTGTATTGGCCTAATGGTTTCCTGAATCTTGGATTGGCCTAATGGTTTCCTTAGTATTAGATTGGCCTAATAGTTTCCTGAATCTTGGATTGGCCTAATGGTTTCCTTAGTATTAGATTGGCCTAATGGTTTCCTGAATCTTGGATTGGCCTAATGGCTTCCTTATTTTCTCTTTCTCCATCCAGGATGTGCTACGACCACTTCCTCCTTCCATTATCTTCACACATCTCTCGTTTATCTCATTCTTATTCGTTTTTAGTAATCTCTGTCAGTTGTACTCAGTTTCTGCCGTGCTCCAAGACCGACGCTTCAGGACAGCCGGACAAATGACTTTCTCTCGAGCTGTCATCATCTCGTGGTGTTCTAATGTGTTATACCAAGCGAAAATCGTAATCATTCACAAGGACAGCAACTTAAGCAAGCAGATCCGGCCAGAACTAACAAAGTTTACTTTCTCAGTGCGCAGACTCGAAGTTATGCACTTATCTAAATAACGTAAATGTATATTCATCGGTCAGCCATTTACCTATTGTATAAATAAAACAGCATTACTTTGAGGTAGGCTGTGTTGGAATAACGCTCATATTAAATTTTATAAAAATCGGACAGCTGGTTCAGGAATTGAAAAGCAAATAGACACACCGTAGCCAATAAACTGATTCATCTATCATGACAGACATAAACAGATAAACGTGATGAACGTAGAAGGAAGATGGAGGTAAAATAAAAACACAAATGCAAAATAAATGAGAGAAAAACAAATCAAATGTGCACTGAAAACAGTGGCGTATCGTTGTCTCTCACTTTAACTATTTTTGGTACGTAAAGCAAACAGCTGTTGAGTGACGTCATTCTGTCCTCTGCATGAACGACGTTAGGGCAAAATGATTTTTTACAGTTTCCCAATTGGCACGGTACGTCCTAATAAGCGTTTCTTGTATCGTGCTGACTCGCCTACAACGTAAAAACACACAAAACTGCTTTCTTGCACCTAACTGTGGGGGTGTCAACAACCTGTCAGTAACCTATTGCTCGAACAAATAATTTTATGGGGGTGTCATCCTTTCAAGCGTTAATTCAGTTTCTGCCCACTTTATTTTCTCCTGAACATCACGAGATCCTATTTTAACCCAGCTGAACGAACTAACGTGGGAGAGACGTTGGGCAGGTTCTTACTGCGTTCAAGTAGAATTTTAAATTCTGGCATTAACTTTTGATGGACTGCGTTTTGATGTCAACATTGAGGAGGGAGTTACTTTAGGGCTCAATTTTATGTTAATATCGGGAGGGCTGTATGAAAGGTATGTAGTGCAACGTGGAATTTGTTCACCGACTCACCATTTCCTTTAAAACAGAGGAAAAATTTGATCGATACGAATTAAATAATATTTAAGATTTCAGTCCGTACCGCGAAGAAAACACAACTCGTCACCATTACACAGATTAAATGGTTAACGCTGTTTAATGTAATAATACGACTAAAACGCTAATTAACCTTTGGAGCCGAAGCTCTTTCACATGAAACTTAAGAATTTAGTCCGTACCGCGAAGAAAACACTACACTTCACCATTACAAGGATCAACTGGTTAACGCTGTTTAAGGAAATAATACGACTAAAACGCTAATTAACCTTTGGAGCCGAAGCTTTTTCAAATGATACTTAAGAATTCAGTCCGTACCGCGAAGAAAACACTACACTTCACCATTGCAAAGATCAACTGGTTAACCTTGTTTAATGAAATAATACGACTAAAACGCTAATTAACCTTTGGAGCCGAAGCTCTTTCAAATGAAACTTAAGAATTCAGTCCGTACCGCGAAGAAAACACTACACTACACCATTACACAGATTAAATGGTTAACGCTGTTTAAGGAAACAAGTGCGTAAGAACGCGTTTGAATTAAGTCTGTGGTATATTTAAGACAGACTCTGCTTAAGCGTAACAGTTAGTTTTGTTGTTGATTAGTAATGACAATTTTGATAATCAAGGAAATATTGAGTAAATGAATTGCCGTCTATGAAACTATATCAGTTTATTTCTAGAAGTGGCCAATAGTTTACCCTGGACTGCAGTCGGAATGTAAGAATGTCCGGCGGTCAGACATGACGAAAGAAGGATGTTTCTTCACGTGACTTGTAATTCAGAAAGTGTTCGTACAGTCACTTGAATTGATATTAGCGCAGATGACGTGTACACTGACGTACTAATAGTGTAATACCTGCAGCTGGTACGGAAGAGATTTTCAAATCTCTGTAGAATCTAATTATCGACATGACGCGGTGCCAGCTACTTGAAGAATCTGTTTCCATTCTTTTTGTATTTAGGTTTCGTAAGATTCTTACAGTTAACAGCGATTATTTCTTTAAACAGCGTTAACCAGTTGATCTTTGTAATGGTGAAGCCTTGTGTTTTCTTCGCGGTACGGACTGAATTCTTAAGTTTCATTTGAAAGAGCTTCGGCTCCAAAGGTTAATTAGCGTTTTAGTCGTATTATTTCCTTAAACAAGGTTAACCAGTTGATCTTTGTAATGGTGAAGTGTAGTGTTTTCTTCGCGGTACGGACTGAATTCTTCAGTTTCATTTGAAAGAGCTTCGGCTCCAAAGGTTAATTAGCGTTTTAGTCGTATTATTTCCTTAAACAAGGTTACCCAGTTGATCTTTGTAATGGTGAAGCCTTGTGTTTTCTTCGCGGTACGGACTGGATTCTTAAATATTTCTAGACGCGATCAGTTGATTTTGTAATGGTGAAGCCTTGTGTTTTCTTCGCGGTACGGACTGGATTCTTAAATAGCATTTACATGAGCGTCGGCTTCAAAGAGTTGTAGGTATTTTGATTTCCTTGAATAAATTACTGGGTATTATCGGTATGCATTTCGACGTAACAGATCAGTAACTGGTCAGATATTCTGCACTCGTCGCATTCCGGAACTGGGGGGCGGGGGGAGAATTTATGGATCTATGACTCAGGTCTGAAGTATCCTAATTCAATTCCACACAGGCATGAAACTAGTTAGTCTCACTGAAAAGCACAAAAGCTACTTCAACAGCCGATAACCGTAACTTCCATCTAGTGCCATAGTTAAATAATTCGTGGAGCTACACCTCCACCCCCCCTCTTCCCACGCGTGTCCATGTGCGTTAGTATGAAAACATTATTTCACACACTCACTGTCCATCCCAGAACTCTTAATGAGAACGTCTCTCTGTAGGTCCTCCATCTGGTATCGCAGTTTGTGTGACTCGTTGTCTCTCGCGGTCAACTGCGCAGTAAGTTCGGCCAACTGTTCTTGAAACCGGGCCTCCTGATTCACAAGACTCCTCCTGTAACAAATGTAAACTTTAGCCCTGTGTAAAAGCAATATAAACATCTCCAAAACTTTCTTCCGAATTCCACTCATCATGATATCACATTAATCTTTAAACTTTGTTAAATGACCGAACTACAGGGATGATTGACGACTGTGCCGTTGGCACGGCCTTTCCGCTATGCGCGATCACTGTATCGGTCGCCGCGTTTCATAGTCACAACGGCACAGCCGCCAAATATCTTCCCTGTATTTTGTAAGACGCATTATAGTTTACGTTAAAATTTAACAGATTAGTAACAAGTAACCGAAGTGGCGGAGTACAGAGGCTAAAAATATATATATTTGGGTAAGAGCATTGCGTACGTTACCACACGTGTAACCCGTGATTTCTTGCTGTGGACGGGAAGAGGTCGAATTTGAGTTTGTGGTTAACAGCGGCTTATCATGAAAAATTAGCGTCTCTTAACGCAAGAGTTCTGTTGTGTAAAGACGTAAATGTTGCGAGTGAATAATTTTTGATTATCGCCTGTGGCGAGTGGGCGTGTTGCCATGGAAACTGAAGAGCGTGGAAATTCCTTTAACCAGCTCCACGGAGCTGAGTCCTGGTTAATAGAACAATCAGCTCGTCAATAAATTCCAAAGTTTCATTACCGTATTCACAAGAACCTGCCATCGGTACCTATCCTGAGCCAGATGAATCCAATCCATACCCTCCATCTCTGTTTTCCCAAGACTCATTTTAATATTATCATCTCATCTGCGCATCCCTTCAGATTTTTTTTTTTGGCATTCGTGTTCCCTGTGCGCGGTACGTACCCCGCAAATCCATTTCATGCAAGAAAGCTAGAAGAAGGTTGGAACAGTAGAGGGTACTTTTTTATACGTTTCCTCCACTCTCGACATCTGAACATCCATCTCCGAATACAGCCACAGACAAATGTTAATGCCCTGGGGTCGACTATTTTTGAAACAGAAGATACTCTTAATGCGAGGAGGCTTCGGAAATAAGATCCGATATTTATTTGGTCCTCAGTCTCTCACGGTTGGCTTTCTGACGTCATATGTTTGCATTGTCACATCTGCGAGATGTTTTTTTTTTCCTACGCTGTAGCAAGTTTCAGTCAAGGAAATGTCAACAGAAATGTTTATCAGCAACCTGATAACGCGTCACGTGATCAGGTGTGAAGCCTCTTTGCTGTGTGTCTGTTGTTTTCACACTTGGGGAGGCCCAGGTGTTTGCCGTGGGACTTGAGAAAACTTTTACGACATTTCCTTACCGATCCGCCACAATTTATCCCACTCTGGAATGCCGACAATTAAAAAGGGAGGTGTACTCAACATTGGAGTATCCGCGATTTCCAAACGCATTCTTGAACGTACCTACTGGCTCTTGGCCAGTAGGTACGTATTTGAAGCTGGATGAAACTTTTACTTTGTACAAAATTTTGATTCTGAGACGTAAGAAAATTCAGACTTTCATCAGTGATAATCAGACCAAAGAGGATGTAATGGGTTGATCACGAAGCACGCATGGGGAGATGAACAATTTTCCTAACAGAATTCTGCGTGCGTGCGTGCGTGCGTATTTCACAATCCTTGTTCAATTAACTGGGTTAACAAGTAGCTGACTTCATTACTTTCCTCGTTATCATAAGATGGCAAGCGGGAGGCTGTGGTCCACAGAGCAAGTGGGAACAAACGCTCCATTTGGTAGCAACACATGTCAGGATAATACAACGGCTCCACTCTGCTATCAGGGGTTCTCAAACTTTTCCAGGCCCAGAGACTCAATCACCATTTTTTATCGACACCCGGGTCGCAAGATTAATAAATTGTTTAACAGTAAATAACTGTGCATTTTGTATTTACGTACTTTCGTAAGATTCTCAAAATAAACAGCGATTATATCCTTAAACGGCGTTAACCAGTTGATCTTTGCAATGGTGAAGTGTAGTGTTTTCTTCGCGGTACGGACTGAATTCGTAAGTTTCATTTGAAAGAGCTTCGGCTCCAAAGGTTAATTAGCGTTTTAGTCGTATTATTTCCTTAAACAAGGTTAACCAGTTGATCTTTGCAATGGTGAAGTGCAGTGTTTTCTTCGCGGTACGGACCGAATTCTTAAATATAATCTAGACGAGCTTCTGTTTCAAAGGGCTAGCCTAATTTGTTGTAATTTTTTCAAATGCATTTCCTAACTCGTTTATTATGGTTACCGTCAGTTGTCTGAAGAAATTTTACGTATGAATTTTTGGAGCAAGGTCCCTAGCTGTAATTTTCCAAACTTGTAATGCGTTCAGGTGTGGAATAACCGGTTATCTCCTTTCCTTTTTTTCGATTTCCCACATATTATGGGTCTCTTTATTTTATAACAACTCCATCGTCTTTAAATAACCCAAGTGCCAAATGTCGCGGTTCAGTCTGTATACCCCTGTTCCGTAATCGGGAGGTCACTGATCCCATTCTCGCCCCCCCCCCCCCCCCCAGATGGCAGTGAACCTGTGAAGTATTTTCGTGGTTTTACTCTTTCTATCAAGATAAACGTTACAGCAATGCCTTCAAATACGCAACGATCGCGTCCTTCCAGATTCCTCCCAGTTCATTTGCATCCTGCACGTCGTTTCATGAACAACGAGACGTATGAAGCCGAGGCGCCTACAGATTCTCATTACTTTCTCGAGAGAGAGAGGAGACACTCGCAGTGCTTTAAGACGTTTTTGTACTCCAGGATGAACAGCCCCATGGTAATGCAGGACGGGCATTTGGGGTTATACCGTCTTGAAACATTCACCTCATCGCCATTTTTAAATAGTCTCAAAATACATTTTTCCCTTAGGTTGAAATTGAACGTTTCACATTAAAATAAAAAAAAACCTGTTAGCTTACAGAATTCGAAGAATTTCTTACGCTTGCAACATCGGTATCCTAGCAACCAAGTATCGCAAGACTTTGACACCTGCATGTTATATGACAACTACGTTAAAAACTTCGTGTTAGGAACCTACTTTTCGCTTTCCGCCTGTCCCACTTGCCTCCCGGACGCCGTGGATTTCCCCTGAGAAGCGGATGAGCTCGCAGATTCGGGTACCCTTGGCGTAGCTTCGTCGACTTGTGTCACGACTCCCATTTCGACCGGGGTTACCCGCGACACAAAGACGTTTCTCTGGTTGCCAGCTGTCAGTGTCCCTGCCACCTCGTGTTGCGATTTCTCCTTGTCCTGGCTGGTCTCTGCGTTCGTGTGGGAGGTGGCCTCAGACATTGCCAAGTCTACGTCCCTGCCAATATCGCCCGTGTCGTCTGACCAGGTCATTGTCGCCGCTACACCGCCCATGACCTTTGTCGTACACGTCTCACGAACGGGTACTTTGCTATCGCTGGCCTTCACCGTCACCGATTCTTTCTTGTTACCTCGCTGATGGACCGAGGACTTCTCTCTCACCTCGCCACTTCTGCGTTCTGTATCTTTCCTCTTTGTTCCGGTACTCACAGCTAAATCAGTTCTCCTGGTGTCGTAACAGCTGCTCACCAGTTCCTGTTCCCGGTTGACTCCTTTATCCTTCGTTCTCGTGGGAGTAACGGGCGATGCACCTGTCTTATCCTTATCCCCTTTACCGTCACTGTTCGCATCCGTCACTTGTTTGAATTTTTTGAAGAAACTAAACATCTCGTATCCGTTTCCTTGGTAACCAAGGAATTCGCCTGACGGGGGAATGTGTCAAAGGCTGATTTCTGCAAACGCGCGCTGACGAATGTTACGTTTTGGAAGTTTCTCTACGCAAGTTTAAGTGCACAGAAATCTGGTCGTCCCGCGGAGTCCCCGACATTTCAGCGCACTCTGTTACTCCGACGTTCAGAACCCCGCACGTAGCCACCGACTGGCGTCCTTGCCTCGGCAACACGCGGGGATCTCTCCCGCCTCTTGTACTAGCTTGTCTGCAAATATCCACCCCTCCACTCTGTGCTGTCAACTTTAGTCACCAGGTGGCACCCGATTCCTTCAGAGAACTAAGTGACTCACAGGATTCATCGCCTGTCTGTTCATCGGCGTAGTGCCTTGACGAAATTTTTGTATCGGGCGGTCCAAATTTTTCCGCTCCACCAAATACATTTCTTCTTCTCGCACACCGTCCACTCTTGCTCTGAATAAGTTTCGTCTCCGATAATATCAGCAAAAGCTCCTTGTTTCTGCGTTTCCTTCGTTAAAGTAAAAAAATGTTTTATCGAAAGGAGTCATGGTGACGTTACCATAGACACCACGTACGAGACAAATCTGCTACATAAAATTCAACCCTCAAAGGATTGATTTAGTTAAGCTCCTGTAAAATAAAAAATGGCTTCCTTATCTCTTTGAGACTTAACAGCTGGTCACTAATTCGATACCAGGTGGGAACCATTCGGATTCATGTGCCTCGGAGTGGCTCTGGGGACCACCCAGTCTCTTGACTATTTCTTGTAGGGAAAGACGGATTGATCATGAAGCTGACCACTGCAGTTGTTAAGAAGCGTAAATTTTTTACTGTTTGAGTTCAGCGTCATTAACCATTTCCATGCTACGCACGATTCATCTCGTTCCTTTGATGTCAGAACATCAGCGAAGAAATATTGCCTCGTCATTCACGAGTCTCTCCTTTTCCGCCTGTCCTGGTCTCAAAGGTCACATCACCTGTACAGTTGAGTTGACGTCGTTACAGAATAATATTAAATCCAATACATCGATTCCCCCTCAGGGGCCCACATCAGTGGGTACGGGGACTGGCACCCCCGAGGTACCCGAGCTACCCCAATACCTGGGGGTATAGCTGGTCCGCCCTGTTTCCGGGGGATAGAAATTCGGAGGTATGGTCCTCCAGGTTGGGGCTTGGGCGTGGGGCTAACGACCCCATCCCGGAATAATTATTTGAAGTGAAACAAATACGCGATAGATGGAGATGTTTCTACGTTCCCAGCTGTGAGCGACAGGAATCACGATGGGTGTAGGATAATATATTCATCTACATCTCCCCTTTAAAGTGCTTTTTTTGCGCGAGTTTCCCCATCAAAATATTGTATACAAGCAGTGTTTCCTCAGAATACTCTGCTTGTAACATGCATTTCAAATTTATTGACTTTACTAACACCTTATTAATCCAGTGATTAATGAACATTTAAAACTTTTAAGCTACTCTCTATGTAATTTTCTCTTCTCCCTGCTACTTAATTTCTTTTCTGTACGGATATATTTCAACACTTCCTTTCCAAATGCTTTCCATATTTATTGTTCGTGGACCAAAGTCCATCCATATACAAGGACTGAGCTTTTTTATGTACTGTTCAGCCTTAAAACCCTTGTAGTATCGGCAACTTCTCCGACACTTCTGTAGTGCGCGTAATCTGAAGTATAACCTGCCAGGGATCACATCATATTCTCTAACTATTGCTGCTTCTCAGTTTATTTGTTGGTGTCTGTCGCAGACGGAATGAATTTGTAGGTTTTATTTGGTTCGCAGACTAAAGATCAAACATTTTCCCGAAAGAAATTAAAATATATTTGTGACACTTACGTTACTCATCCTTGTTTTCGGAGACGTGGAAACTTATCGGACATGTAAAACGTATAATAACAAATACACCTTTAAAAGTCGATACCGTATTTCGATAAAGTCTCGAAGTTGATACGTTAAATTTAACCACCATTCCCGTTATGTTCTTACAGCTCCATGTGATGGTTTATGGTTACGTATACGTTTACCATACTCTGAAGATAGAAGCGATTTATTCCTCCGAAACTTTGTTAACCACAGACACGACTACACGATGTCACAACCCAGAAGAACGTAATCTTTATCACGTTAAAACTATTTACACTAGACACATGACTTGCCTTACGCATTTGCAGTTCATCGCCCGTGTAACACAGAACAGCCAATATGTTTCAACACTTCACTCTGTTCCACCGCTCGAACAAATGCTTGCAGTTTCCGACAGAAATCAACGGGCAAAGGATGTAGCTGTAGATAAGGAAGGGCCCGGCTGATAAGGGAGTCCAGTGGGGGAAGGCGGGGTACTCACAGACGGATCAGATTTCCTACTAACACCCGTTTCAAACCACAACTGAATTATACGCTCATCAGGCTGAAAAAGTTGGCAAATTTGATTGAGGTTTTCACAGCAGTGAGTCTGAAGATGGCTGTCTTCTGGGTTGTAACGCTGTGTAGTCTTTTATAAGTTTACCGACGTTTCGGAGGTCCTTGCTGACTCCTTCATCACGCATTCAGCTCCTCGTTCAATGTCTACAAGGTGCAGAAGTTTAGATGACAGCCATCTTGTGCCAGAACAGAGCCTTGATATATTCCAAGGTCACGACCTACTTAAATGTTCCCTAAAGATTTTAAATCTAAATGGTAACTATGTTTACCACTTGCTTTAACATTCAGTTCCTCTGAATTTTGCGCACAGAGTGTATTTGAGTGTTTCGTATGATTCTCAGAATAGACAACGATTATTTCCCTGAACGATTTTGACCAAACGATCCTTGTCGTGAAGACGCGTGGTGTTCTCTTTGAGGTACGAGTGAAACATTTAAATAGACAAGCATCATTTGACGCTGTGTGGTATACGCCATTGACAATGTTTTTTTAAATAAACCGCAAATAAAAAGCCATTAATGTAATAAATTCCGTGGCTTTCCTCAGTTATGGTAAAGTTCATGACAGGGCCCCATCTTGAAGATAAACCACGACAGCGTACTTCAGAACAATTTCCAGTTTACAATGCCAAACTCTGTTAATTTGTCACCGCAAATTCTACTTCATATGCGGGAATTCCGTGGTTTTATTTTTGATCTGGAAAAGCCCGCTTTACTTTGGCAACCTTCCGAAGTCGTCGTTCACATTCGTTACTTATTCGTGTTTTTTTCCGTCTAATCACAATTGTATATAAATAAAATTATACATAAGATATTAAGATATCATTTACATATTTAGTACATCTTTTTACTACATGTTTCGGTTACATTGAACCATCTTCAGGTGTAAAGTTAAAAAGTTAAGTTACGTTACAGGCCAATGTTAAACCACTATCACTTCAAAATATACCCTCACTCCAATGAATTTAGATGTAAACATCATCAGAAGTTACACAACAACAGTAATTAAGTTTTAGTTTATAAGATTATAATTTTTAACTTTTAACTTTACACCTGAAGATGGTTCAATGTAACCGAAACATGTAGTAAAAAGATGTACCAAATATGTAAATGATATTTTTAATATCTTATGTATAAATTTTATATATTTATATACAATTGTGATTAGATGGAAAAAACACGAATAATTAAATTTTAATTCACAATATGACGCAATTATATCAACATTCGTTACTGTAAGCCTGATGTAGTTTTTTTAATATTCCATACTCATGAGATTTCGGTCACTCAGTCCACGTAACTTTTGACTATAATTTCAGTTTCCATATTGAAACTCTGTTTTCCGCAATTCGACGAATATATTCTTGCTGACTAAAAATAAATCCCTGGTTAAAAGACTTGGCGTGGTTAGAACATGCGTATTTCAGTCTCTCGCCATGAGAAATCCAAATAGTTGACATTAATGTGCTGCCATCTGGACACTTAATCATCGTAGTCTGAACTTCTCGAGACCATCCTCGCTTCTGGTCAGATTTTTGTAGGGAACGTTCCCTGTGTTAAGTGAATGTGGTGGGTGGTATATAAATGGAACATGGCTCACCGCGTGACAGGAATATCTATCAAGTTCCACAGAACCTCTCGTCCGTGGGGGTGGAGTCTATAAGAGGTGACTGCTTATGGCTTCCATCATCTTAGTGACAACGGAGGAGATCCTGGAAGCAACGGGACCTTTCGCTACCGATAGATACGTCTAGATCACGCTGAACATCGCGAAACTTATCAAAAACGAAAAAGAACGTACATGAATCAAGGATCAAGAATCATATATTTAATTTATTCATCTATATTCACGTTAATTTTCAGCGTAATATCTGTATTTTTGAAAACTAACCGATGCTGACATAAATTAAATTCTTTCCGTGTATTTTCGCGCAAAATCCCAAATACCAAATTTAATAAATATCGTTCAAATTATTGTTCTTAACATTTAATGAAACAGGAACCGCGAAAGGGAACTTTGGGCACCCCTAGACGGCTAAATCTGTCGAGGGCAGGCCCCCCCACACTCTGTGCGCCCCCCCTCCCCTCACCCGCCTCAAGATGACCGCGGGCAGTCTATTTTGAATCGGGACCTACGTCACACAACACCGCCTTGAAACCAATCCGTCGGGACGCTGGCAGATTCAGACAACCGGGATACCTAATTCTGCAGTACAGCACCAATGTCCGTCTTATCAGAGATCTGTATCCGCCTGGAGACTTTTCCTATTATTTCAGCATCTTGACGCTCGGCGTCGTATTGTATGACGTCATAACGTTCGTCTTCACTTTATTCGGAACCCTATGTCGACGTCGGGGCGATAAGCGTCCCGACGCTTGGAATTATGTTGCCAGCGTCGATTCTGACGGCGTTCCGAGGCTTCGTGGCGATTAGAATCACAAACGAACTGCGATATCTAAGGCACGAAGCAGAAGTTTATTATGTGAAATTCGGTCAGGTTAGGTTAGTAAGTGAAAGTCGATTTGTAGTCGTGTCGTATGGCATCCTGAGGCTCTGCGTCGCTCTGTTCGGAATATTGGTTCGGCGTCCGGGCACGTGTCGGACTTTGGCGCAGTACCTCAAATGCAATCACATGTTTTCGTTGGGCCATAACTGATGTCCGCACATATGATGAGTATTTATAGCGACTTTCAGTCAATCGGGGTGTTGAAAGCAGAAACACGCGTGGCACAGCGCGTGGTCTCTGAACACGCTTCATCTGACGAGGATTTGCAAACAAGGCTCCATCATAACCGCCCAAATCTGTCTCTGTTTGTCCCTAGGGAACAAACAGGGCCCCTAATTAGTATATATAAATTACAAAGTTTGTTTATATCTATCTGCGTGTTAATTTACGGAAACTACCTGACGGATTTCGATAAAATTTAGTTTTGGAGTGGGGTATAGACATTTAATTTTGGTTCGAGTCGGACCAAAATATTCGATTATTCATTTACCATAAGCTACCAAGAATCTATGTTCTTAAAACTGACGGATCGTACATAAAAATTGACAAGTGTTATAAAAAAATACAGGCCTATACCCGAATAAGACTCTCAATTCTTATGTGAAAGATTCTCTTTAAGCGGTGAATATTTTCACTAAAACTTACCAATATCAGTAGTCACAATTTTCAAAAGGTCCGATTAGCCATTATTATATTTTGGTTTTGGTCTGTATTTCAAGGAGATTATATTTTTTAAAATCTGCTTTAGAATTTAATGTTAATAAGTGAGTAGTTAGTGGTGTTTGTATGCCTTCTAAATGAGGTTTGAGCAGCTGAGTATTTCTGGGTGTTTCGATGTTGTTTCTGCAGAACAATCGCATTATTTATCTCGTTCCTTGAACAAGTTGCCAAGTATGTGGTCACGCACACTCCAAAATATTTTATGTAATTTATTTTCGAAACTGACTGGCTGTGGCAATATGCGCTGTGGAATACGGACTTACAACCAAAAAAATCCATAAAATTATTCACTTTCATGTGACATTAAACATGAGTTCAGAAATTCGTATATCAAATATTCACCAAAAAAATAAAATAAAATAAAGATAGCAGTCAATTGATCTTTATCATTGAGACGCGTTGCGTTTTCTTTGCGGTACGGGTTCATTAAAGATTAAAAAAAAACCAGTCGCACATGACAAGCAACCTCAAAGAAAAATTTTTATACGCAGCAGAGAATATGGTTGCCTATCATTCAGGAAACTTTGCAAGAAATTTGTAAACAAAATAAATGCAGCTGTTAACTTCTCTGTCTGTCTCTCTTAAGACATTACAACGTTTGCCGCTGATAGAATTTCGATTAAATTTGTGCACTCATTCCTAGTTTGGTCAAAATCGAACAGAAATATTTTACGAGAAGACTATTAGCTTCTCAGGAATGACTACGCTGCATTAAACAGAGAATTTTATTATGCGTAATAGAAGTTATGAGCGGTTGCTTAAGTACTTTGCACAATTTCTATAATTTTTAAGACATACTCAGGAAACACAAATAGTTTAGCCCGCTATACCAGCACATTCATTCCTGTCACACAGCGACTGAGTATCATAGATTGCTCGAATTAATGTTTCCACTCACTATTCTTGCAAATGTGTGGTTTCCATCAGTGTATAAAGCACGGTTAATAGTTTCCTGTCAGTGCGTCAAACTATCTGCTCATTGCCAGCGTTTGGAGTTTGCCAGAAATAATAATCACATGAAAAAGTCCTGGCTGATTGGTTTATAGGCACATTTTATATGAGATACCTGACCTCAACCGTGAAATTATACCAGATCGTAAACTGAGCTTGTAACAAAGATGGTCATGACATGCAAATGTCTCGCTGCTGCCAATATTTATCACATATTTTCTTGAGATTATGGTAGGAACAGACATATTTACAGTCAGATAAATTCTATACACACACAGCACACAGCAATATTAGACCTACGTAAAAAAAAAAAATCATATCGAAGCGTAATATTCTCTGTAAAATTATTGATTTTCTTGTCACGTGTTCATTTATATTAAGTGCAGTTTTAATATTAATAATCATTCTATATTCTCAGAACTAGGGACATTCTCCGATGAAGACGGACCTGTTTCGACCGGGTTTTACAGCTAAAGAATTCAAAATGGGGTTCTTTGTCTCTATCCGATGTTATATAAAGTTAGTAAAAAATTTGTGTTACTAATCACAGAATGTAGGGTCTTGCCAACGCACCCGGGTCATTGTCCCCCGGGTTTATTGGACCCTTGACTCCGTATACCCTCGTAAATCAACCAGGAAACCCTCTAAATGTCTAAACACTTCTTCGCCGTTTATGTAGTAATGATATCAGGCCTGTAGAAAAGCAATGAATATTAACGAGGGTCGAATTAACCGCGACACCACGAGATGTTGACATAAACACATTTATGAATAAACTATCGATATTTCATATAGTACAAGAACTGTGTTTTTTTTTAAAAAAAATAAAACTTTTACAAAGTGAATGACCAGAGAGTATAAACTGAATTAAAATGCGGACAGACATTAACTGTTTTAACCTGTGGTTGCGAGAAACATTGGTTCATTAAACATTTCCGGATTCAGCAAGACTCCATATGTTTTGTGGGTGTCTGCTCGTTTGTACTGGTTTATTACGACGCTGAGATGAGACTTCAGACTGGAAAACAGAAACGATAGAATAAATATCTCAGTACAGCTCACGTACCAACGTCATTAACCCTATCGAACGCGTGGTTCGTCTGCAAAATATTTCCTTTTACTGTGATAATCAAACCAAACAAATAAATATATTGTGCGGGAAGAAATTTGAATTTCGGGCGAGCCACAGCTTCCGTGGTTCTACTCAGTATATCACACAGTCACTACCATTGTAGTATATATAGATAACATACGGAACCGACAGATTTCCCATCATATATTTTGATAGAGTCTGAAAAAAAAACAGTATCACCAACTGCCGAAAAATCAGTACCTTCAGCTTCATTCAAATTTCCATTCGGATAAAGCCTGGTAGCCCATGAAAACCTGTGATTTGGCAAATTGACGAAGAGAAGGGAAATGGAGAGAAGAGAGGAGAGCGGAAGAGACTGGAAGAGAGGATTTCAGAAGATAAGAGAGTAAAGAAGAGGAAACGAAAGGAGAAAGAGGTGAAAAAGAAGAGATTAGAAAATAGGAGAGAAAACGAGAGAATATGAGAAAAGAGCAGCGGAAAAGAGAGAGAGTAGACAGGAAATAGGAAAGAGAAGAGAGAAGTGGTAAGAGAGCAGAAGATCAGAGAGGGGAAATTTGGGTTGTTTCGTTAGGTTAGGTTAGGTTAGGTTGGATTGGGTTAGGTTGGGTTAGGTTGAGTTAGGTTAGGTTAGGTTAGGTTGAGTTAGGTTAGGTTAGGTTAGGTTGAGTTAGGTTAGGTTAGGTTGAGTTAGGTTAGGTTAGGTTAGGTTGAGTTAGGTTAGGTTAGGTTAGGTTGGGTTAGGTTGGGTTAGGTTGAGTTAGGTTAGGTTAGGTTGGGTTTTAGGCGTCGTTTTTCAAATTCGTCTTTTTTGTTTTCCTTGACTTATGTACGAGTTCAATGGTATTCTGTCGGCGTCGAGACGACAGACGTCACGACGCCCGGCGTCGTTTTTTTCCAATTCCCATTTTTGTTGTCCTTAACTTACATACGAGTTTAGTGTTATTCTGTGGCGGCGTCGCGACGACTGACGCCACGACGCCCGGCGTCGTTTTTCAAATTCGTCTTTTTTGTTTTCCTTAACTTAACGTAAGGGTTCAGTGGTATTCTGAGGAGGCGTCGCGACGACTGACGCCGCGACGCCCGGCATCGTTTTTCAAATTCGTCTTTTTTGTTTTCCTTGACTTGACGTAAGGGCTCAGTGGTATTCTGAGGAGGCGTCGCGACGACTGACGCCACAACGCCCGGCGTCGTTTTTCAAATTTGTCTTTTTTGTTTTCCTTGACAACGTAAGTTTTCAGTGGTATTCTGAGGAGGCGTCGCGACGACTGGCATAACAACGCCAGGCGTCGTTTTTCGATGTTGAATGTATGTTGTGTCCGGGTTATATATGGTTTTAATACTAATTGGTATAAGCGTCGTAGAAACTGGCATCGCGACGCCAGGCTTCGTTCTTAAACTTTGTTTGTTCGCAGATCTTGTTTTTAATGCCCTGCGTTTATACCTACGCTTTTACGGAATTCGGCATTGGCGTCACGACACTGCGTCGGTTTTCTTTCGCTTATATGCTCTACATAGTTTTAAACGGTGGTGTCAGGATGATAGGCGTCGCGGCGTCTAGCGCCGTTTATCTAAATCCGTATTTTTTTTCTTCCATGGAGCATGTACTCTGACATTTTGTTGCGACATCGCAACGTCAGTCGTCGGAACGCTTGGCGTTGTTTCTTGAAAAGGAGGTTTGTATATATGCAATTTTTCTGTACGTATCGACGCTCTGCGTCGGTTATCTTTCGTTCTGTTTGTGTTGGTTAGGTCTCTATGTTGTTTAAGGGGTGGCAGCGGGACGATTTGCGACGCGACGCGCGGCGTCGTTTATGGCGGCGTCGCGAAGCCCGATTTCGTTTCTTTAAAGACTTTCTGTGACTTCTCTTGTTTATTTACGTTGCTAATAATATTTTTTATTAAAGTATCTCTGTTTTCCTTCGTCGTGTGGTTGTTGTCAATTTGACTTGATTTTTTATGTTTCCTTTCGCTTATGTAAGCCGTAAGTGGAATTTGACAAACACGAATATACCGATTTGCACCAAACGCGGCATGCTTATTGTTTGAGAGCATGAAGAGAACATTGCAGCTGCCAATGTCTTCGTCGAGGTTATGTGAACAATGGCTACGACTCGAGAAATTGTCCTGTGTTTGATTCCCAGTAAATGCTGTGTCTAGCTCGTAGCAACCTGAGTTTTATGATTCGGTGAGAAGATTACAGTAGAAAAGGCCACAAGCCCGAAAAAACTGTCCTGGGTTCGAATCCCTGTTAATATTCGAGTAACTTTAACTAAGACGTACAACAGGAAAACTGTGCCAAGACCAAAGTTGTCCTGAGTTCATTTCTCGGTGATAATGTCTTCTGATTCTTGGTAACCATGCACGACAGAATAGCGCAAAGAACAGAATTGTTTGTTTCGGTGAGGAGATTACAGAAACTAAAATCTCAAACACGAAAATTGTCCTTCGTTCGAGTCTTGGTGAAGATGTTTTGTTAATGGATTGTACTTATTGCTATGATATGTAAAGATATATATCCGATGATCAGGTCTTTGGTTCTCTTTCTGTCGATGAGGAGTGATAAGAAATGCGAACATTTGTCGAATTTCCCAGCAGTGATACAGCATGTCCCAAAAAAAAGTATTGCAAATTGTTGACGAATGTAATGGTTGTGTGTATACATATTTTTGGGACATTCTGTATACGATTACCTAATGAAAAAGAACACTGAAATTTGATGTTGTGATACCCCCTAATGATGGGGGTAGTCTTTCCTCCGAAACGTTCATATATACCGACATTAATACGGTGTTACAACCCAGGGTCTAGAAGGTCTCGAACTGATTCAAGTGACTCAGGATAATTTACAATTTCATTCTTGTGGATTTTCGGGTTTTTACCATAAAAAAAGAACATTTCTTTAAACAGATGTTGGAAACATTTTTAGATTTGTTGAATATTTAACGAAATGCACAAAAATTAATTTTGTGTGGTCAGTTTTAGCGCTAATTGATTCCTGCTTGCAATAAATGACCACGAAGGCCAGTTAGATACAGAATATAGCGGAACAAGTATTTGGATAATATTTGTATTCCGTATTCGCTTTTACTAAACCTTACGTTCTAAGTGCAAACGCGTTCCCTTTAATCCCCGATGGAGGATTTTGTGATTTGTAGGCAACCCTGATCACGTTTGGGGTTATTTATAACTCACGCGGTTAAAAAAATCACATCTAAAAATATTAAATAACTCAGTCCGTACCGCGAAGAAAACACTACACTTCACCATTACAAAGATCAACTTTTTAACCTTGTTTAAGGAAATAATACGACTAAAACGCTAATTAACCTTTGGAGCCGAAACTCTTTCAAATGAAACTTAAGAATTCAGTCCGTACCGCGAAGAAAACACTACACTTCACCATTACAAAGATCAACTTTTTAACCTTGTTTAAGGAAATAATACGACTAAAACGCTAATTAATCCTTTGGAGCCGAAGCTCTTTCAAATGAAACTTAAGAATTCGGTCCGTACCGCGAAGAAAACACTACACTTCACCATTGCAAAGATCAACTGGTTAACCTTGTTTAAGGAAATAATACGACTAAAACGCTAATTAACCTTTGGAGCCGAAGCTCTTTCAAATGAAACTTAAGAATTCAGTCCGTACCGCGAAGAAAACACTACACTTCACCATTGCAAAGATCAACTGGTTAACGCAGTTCAAGGAAATAATCGCTTTTTACAGTGAGAATCGTACGAAATACATTGTGAGAGGAAAATTCTGAGTTCCTGGTGGAATAGCCCTGCTCAGAGTTTGAGCAGGGCGTAAAATTGTTCAGATAGAGAAGGTTAGAAAAAGCACTCACCAGTATTTGAAAAAACTCGACAAGGCAGACGAATCAGGGTCTGCGTTCTCATTCCGTTCGATGCTGCTGGCGAGCTGTTCGAACAATTCTGGGTCCATGCTCATTCTTATCTGAGGGACAGGAGCTCGGTAATATGACACAGTTTTTTTAGTGCAGACACTACAAAACACTAATCCTCACTAATCGGGCAGGAGACGCGACACATCCGACACTAGTTTCAATAAGTCGGGTTATAATACTGGCCACCACGGATGATTTTTGTTAATGGCCGCGGTTGCTAATTAGGCCGCAATATAACGGGCAATCTTACCTTGCTTGTTATTTACAGCGACAGAGGGTAATCACAGCACCCTCTGTTAACACTCGCGAGTATTTTTAGAGACAGCATCGTGAAGGAACTTTCGCCAAGAAAAAAAGAATCTGGCTGGTGTCCGCGTCTCGGGCGATACATTTAGCAAGCCACAGATATATTTTTGCGTACGTAAGAGTCTTTGTTCGAAACCGAGTAAGTTC